>NW_021319451.1:2002589-2135883 GCF_001605985.2 Dendrobium catenatum
GTTCTCACGTGTCCTGGTTTCCTGCATTCATAACAAACGACATCAGAAGATCCTTTAGAATGTTTATGATCCTTACCTGTTCTCCAATGATGCTTTTGCTTCTTCCTTAGAAAGCTTTTGAATTGCCTTGTGATGAAGGCAACTTCATCGCTCTCAGACCCGGATGAATCGGAGTCAGATTTATGCGCCTTTAGTGCAACTGTTTTCTCCTTCTTTTTCTCACCTGCATCAAGATTTCTTTGATTCACCCCTTGCTCGTAAGCAATGAGTGAGCCAAGTAAGTTATCAATAGAATAAGTGTTCAAATCCTTAGATTCAGTGATTGTAGTGATTTTAGAATCAAAAGATGAAGACAAGCATCTCAAAATTTTGTTTACTTTTTCAAAATTCGAAAGTTCTCTTCCTAAGGCATGCAATGAAGCAATAATCTGAGTAAAACTAGTATACATGTCAGAAATTGATTCATGAGGTTTCATATGAAAAAGTTCGTAGTCATGCAAGAGAATGTTCAAACGAGATTGTTTAACTTCATTAGTTAGTGCCTTCATAAGTGATACACAATTTATCCCAAATTTCCTTACCTATTTTGCAAGTGGAGACACGCATGTAATCCTCAAATTTTAAAGCACAGAAAAAATAGTTCAAACATTTTGCATTTAATTGGGCTAAATCTCTTTCATCGAAAGTTCATTCAGTAAAAGCAATTTCAGTTTTAACACCATTAATTTCACGAGAATGTGAAGAATAACCTTCTTTGATAAGCATCCACATGCGATAATCAATAGACTGTAAAAACATCGACATGCGAGTTTTCCAGAAATCAAAAGGTAGGTTATCGAACAGGGGAGGTCGGGTAATAGAATACTCTTCCGTAGTGTTATGATTCCCAAGGTTAGCCATGGATCAAAATTCAAAAAGTTTTCAAAATAATTTTTTATGAATCCCGATCTGATACCACCTGAATGTTCGTTAGGAATGTTAAGCCCTATAGAACTAGCCCAAGCTAACCAAGAGGGGGGGGGGTGAATTGGTATTTTAAAAATTATTTTCACAAAGAAGACAAAATCTCATAAATCAAAATCACCCCAGATGAAAAATAAGCACAAAAATTTAAAGTGCGGAAGCAAGAAATAAGAACACAGAAATTTATAGTGGTTCGGTCAACTCGACCTACTTCCACTCCCCGGAGGCACCCTCCGAGTATTGCACTACAATTGTGACTCTCCTTTAGCCCCCACAGCTAGGCGGAGAAGCCTTTACAAAGAACCTCTTTTTGCCACCCCCGCAAGGCAGAGAACATATCTCCTTTTGCTTCCTCCTGATGCTGGCAGAGAACCACAATCAGATACTGAATTCTTACCTCTACTGACCCTTCCACGGATGAGAAACTCTAGACGAAGAAGAAGCAGAGCGATCCTTGAAGCAACCCTTGTGAATCCCCTCACAAGCTCCCCCTCACAAGATCCTCTCTCTCTCTCCCTCTCTCTCTTTCTCTCCTCAAGGTCTTCTCAGGTCAAGGTAGCAGCAAAAGATTATTCAAAATGTTGAACAAGAGTCCTTAAATAGAAGAGCTTCTAAGGAGCTCATTAATTGCAAGTTGCCGACAATATCGTCCAGGCCGATATGGACATTGTCCGGACCGATCAGTACAAATCTCAGAAGATCGGCCAAAGCATCGCCCTGAATGTAAACTGGACGATTTAAAATTGGCTTGATAGTCCAGGCCGATCTCACGATCATCCTGGCTGATCAGTTCAAATCAGAGGAAAATTGTCCCGAGCATCGCCCTGAATTTGTGCTGGCCGATATTTATCGTCCTGAAGTAACTAAGGTTTTTGAATCGATCATCCTGGCCGATCCTGAGATCGTCCTGGAATATATGATCATATCAATCATCCTTAATTACTTCCTTGATTTGTCTGATCAATTAAGGCATAATTTATGAATATCGTCCAGGCCGATTACCAAAAATTATAGAATACCTTAATTGTTTATGGTGGCAACTTCTTTCTATTTTGAGCTTATCATCCTGGCCGATATACGTATCGTCCAGGATGATCAAGTAATGATGGCTGCCTTAATTAATAATCCCAAATAGAATCTCCGTTTTAAACTAAATCGTCCTGGCCGATGTGAGTAAAAACAGAAATTCTAAGTCTCTCAAGTGTGTGTGTGTAGGGTTACTTAGCATCAGTCTCTTTGAACATTACAAATAGACTCAAGAAGAGAAAAAACAAAGTACAGACTGACTCAACGCTAAACCTACGCAATCTTGAACTGGCTTCGTTTGTTCGTCCGATCTTCGATTCCTGAAAAGTTAGAAATAACAGGCAGTCCAAGAGTATCAATAGTGTTTGTCAATCATCAAAACAAAAGTCATGAGAATAGATTTGCAACACAACATTAGGATCTCCCACCTCCTCTAGATTTTTATTCCAAGTAATTTTATTGTGTGGTTTTTTAATCCACACATTTGAATTATCCAATTTTGAAGAAAATGAAGGATTGTTGATATTAAAGTCAATATCCTTTTCATTCCTCAAAATTTTAGCAAAACTACTCCTTGAAGAAGAAGCTTCCTTATTATTAGCTCCACATGAATAAATCAGAAAAAGAGATTTAGGTAATTTGTTAGAAGCCAACATTACCTCTTTTCCTTTGTTCAAATCCGGCAAAGGCCTAGTTTTAGCCAACAATCCACCCTCTTTGATCACAAGAGGAGATTGCGAAGGAAAATAATTGTGAGGGGAGATGCGTTTAAAGTAGAATCTACCTTTTGAATCCAACTTGGTCGGACTCGCTGTAGATAAAAAGGATTTGGTGTTCCGGTCATCCAAAAAAGACCGGCCACCTTCTTCCATCTCCAAAACGATCACCCAAAATCTTCAAATTACTCTTCCAAATCCTTCCTTGATTTGTGGAGCTTCTCTCTCTTCCCAAGCTGTCCTATGTTAAACAATTAAGTCCTTCAGTAAACATTCAGGCCGTCCTATGATGAACTTAGTTGGGGAGTATTGTGGTGGACAGGTCAAAGTATTAACAATGCCAAATCACATATATTTTTTGGGAAATTTTTGAAACCAGCTTCATTACTTGGGCATTAAAATTGTTCTTAGAAGAATGGTAAAGAAAGATTTTCAATTTGTCATTGATCATGCTTTGGAGAGACTTAATGCTGGGGTGCTAGATTTCAATCCTTAGCTGGTAGAATGATTCTTACCAAGTCTTATTTACTTTCTTTGCCTAATTTTATATCATCCCACTCTTTGGTTCTCAAAAGTGTTCTCTATGAATTGGATAGAATTTGTAGAGACTTTATTTGGTGTAATGATCATGGTAAAAATGGCCAGCACTATGTTGCTTGGGAAGATTTATGTAAACCAAGAGCTGTAGGTGTTATGGGATTGTTCTTCATTACTATATAAATGTATTGCTGCAAGGTATAGTCCAAATATTTGGAGTAGAGGGCTCAAGAGTGGGCATTCGATTGCATGGTCTATCCTTTTGTATGGGGCTTCTTTCCTAAAATCAATTGTTAAGTGGAAGATTGCTAATGGCAAGAGTATCAATGTCATGAATGACATATGGTTATTAAAAAAAATGCTTCAATAAATGGCCCATGATTGCTGACTGTATTGGTTTAGAAGATATGATGTTACAACATTTTATTCTCAGGGACGGTAGTTGGAATCTGATTGAATTAAATCATTTTTCAATGAAAACATTTTCAATCTCATTGTGCAGCACAGTGTTATCCATAAAGGGGAGGATGATCAAATGGAACTTCTTTTCCAATTATCTGGTAAATCGATTTCATCCTTGGCTTATGTTGAAACTCTAATATTTAACAATCAGGATGAAGATTTTGGGTTTTCAAATTGGTTAAGAAAGATAAAACTTAAACGAAGAGTCGAAATATTTTGGTGCAGGATGAGTAGGTTTGCCATTCCTACTAATGATTTTTTGAAATATAGAAGACTTTATAATAGTGATCTTTGTGCAAGAGGATGTCTCGACGTTGAAGATTGTGCGCATGTTGCTATCCATTACAAATTCCTTATTGATATCATTTGCAAATTAAGATCTTGGGAATTCAATATTCCTATCTTACACTCTTTCGCGATTGTCTTTCCCAACTTAGAAATCTTTCCAAAGTATGTTTGGACATAGTAAAGATTTATTGTACAACAGTTTTCTGTTCTTGGAATTGTCAGAATGTCCTTAAACATGGAAATTCTATCTTACCCATTTCGGTTATTGTTGCAAACATCTTATTTACTGCTATAAATAGTTATCCGATGCTAGTTAACTGGGATGCCTCTCTCCTTTTGGAGTCTGAATCTTCATGGCACCCCCCACCACTAGATTGGATAAAAATAAATGTGGAAGCTTCCTTATTGGATTTAAATATAGCAAGCATTGGTGGCAGTCAGAGATTTTAAAGGTAGAATGCTCCTCACCTTTGGTAAGCAAAAATTGCATTGAGATATCAATCAATGCTATTTCTACATTGAAAAAATTCTTAAGAGCTTAGATGTTTGAAAGAAAAGGTTTAATAATTGAGGGTGATAATTATAATGCCATCAAATTCCTTGATGATTCTATGATGAAATCAACACAGGCAGTTAATAACCTGATTTCTAAGAAGCTGTCATTTCTCAATGACTTCAACTAGGTAATCTTCCATCATACCTCTGGGAATTGCAATAAAGCAGCTGATTTGTGTGCCACTTTAGGTTTGGATAATAACTTTTGCTTTGATTCTTTTACTTTTTTTGATATTCCTTCTTCTTTGTATAGCATTTTGAAGAAGGAATATGATAGTTGCATTGATTGATTAGTTTGTTATAGCATTTTGTTTCTCCTTAATGCAATTTTTAATTTAAAAAAAAAGATAAATAACTACTATTAGAGAGTCCAAAGATTTAAATGTTTATTCTATTGACAATCTTCTTGGATCACTAATTGCTTATGAGCAAGGAGCGATTTAAGGATAGATTGATGCAGGTGAGAAGCAAAAGGAAAAGAATATAGAATTGAAGGTGGATGACTCAGAGAGTGATCAGTCTCAGCCTAAGGATAAATATGGCATTGCTTTCATGACAAGAAAATTTAGGAGTTTTCTAAAGAGGAAGCAAAGGAGACGTTAGCAGTGGAATAAAGGTAAGTTTCACAAAATGTTAATGCTTCTAACAATGTGATTTGCTAGGAATGCAGGAAGCCTGGATATATCAAATGTGATTTCCCTAATCATAAATCCAATCCTAGCAAGGAGAATATGGAGGAGAAAATAAATACGAGGAAGGAAAAGAAGTGACTGCAGAGATCTTTTTGGGTGGACTCAGCTTTAGATTCTTCAGAAATAGAAGTAGGGGAAGAAGTCACCAACCTGTGGTTGATGGCTAATAAGCTTGATTAGTCAGATCAAGAAGAGTTTTGTGACTTAATTTAAGAAGAGTTATTTGATGTTTCTAAAAATATTCATACAACATATTAAAAACTCAAGAAGATGCATGCTAGGTTGAATTTAGATGTCCTTGAATTACAAAAATAGCATGAAATCCTTATGAAAGATCACACATTAAATGACTTTGATGAATTAAACACCCAACATGAACTATTAAAATCATCCCATACTGAACTTGAAAAAGATTTTAAAACATTTATGGATTAATCTGATAATAGAGAGCACTATTTCAAAGTTGATAATACTGTGTTAGAAAATGCTAACTCATTTTTTAAAGTACAATTGAAAGCAATATGAGAAAAATAGGATTCCACAATCGCATGAATAGTTATTCAATACTTATAAGAAACCAAAAATTTTAAAACCTAGGAAAAGATAGTTTTACGCACGTAGATTGAAAATTCATTTTCCTAGAATTAAATGCTTTTCTTGTGGAATGCTAGGGCATATATCTCACACTTAAACTATTAATAGTAAATCATATTTAGTGTGGAGACCAAAGGTGCATAAAATAAATCTTATGAAATATAGATAAACATTAATTTTGCCAAGAGGAGAACCAAAACTTGTTTGGGTTCCCAAGACAAACATTTAATTATCTTGTAAAAATGCTCTCATATAAAACCTCTTGAGAGAATAAGGTACATGGATAGTAGATAATCAAAGCATGAATGGAGATACGACATAATTCATATCGCTAGAAGTTAAGAATGGAGGAAAGGCTGCACTCGTGAAAATACAACTAGGAAAGTGCTAGGAACATGTATGATTGGAAACCTGAATAATTTTTTCATTAAAAATACTTTACTTATTGAAGGCTTAAAGAATAATTTGTTGAGTATTAGTTAGCTGTGTGATAGGAGATATATTATAAAAGTTGTTCCCACTAATTGCATAATATGCCAAAATGGAATTGATGTTTTGAGTGAATTTTTTTTTTCCCACTAGTTGTATAATAATCCAAATGGCCATTTTAAGCAAAATGATCATTTTATTTCACTAGACCACCTCTAATAGTCTCTAATGGCAAATCAAACTTATTAAGCCAAATTCCAATCTGTGGTTTGACTTGGTTGACTAAGTCAACCTTGGTTGACCATATTAACCACAAATCCCATTTACACCCAAATAAGCATCAAACCAACTTTGATTTCTTTAATTTCCTTTATTCATCCACTTAGGTGCATTAGACCTAACTGACCACTATGACCAAATCAATTGTTGACTTGGTCAACTAGACCCATGATTGATTAAAATTAATATATGTCTTAAATCAATGCATTCAATCAATTCAACCTATTCAAACTTCACAAAAAATCAATTTACTCTATTCCATGTCTTAAACATGTCATAACCATTGGTGAGTCAAATACAAGTTGATTTATCCAAAGTTAACTTGTTAAAGGTTGGTCAAACATTCCCATACATTTGTCTTCTCAATTAAACCTTGAATACATTCCTTTAAACTTTCTCCAAATCATTTTCGTAGTGCCTAGCCACCACTTGTTTTCCACCTCACTAATGGTTGATAGTTTGACCAGTCAACTAGTCCACAAATGACTTAAACTCCCTTGGAATTATCAACTACCCCTTTAATCTTCAAATGTTCTACTTCAAAGCCTTTAATGTCACTTAACCAGAATGTGACTATTCCTACCCTTCCACCTTATCAACTGTTAACTAATTGGATTAGTCAAATAGTCAAGAAGTGGTTCAAATGGGCTAGAGTGGTCAAACTCTCTTAAGCTCTAAATCCCTTTCAATCCTTTATGTTTAGCCTTTCTAAATAAGACCTAAATCTCCCTTAGAGGTATCTAACACCAAGCTTGACCCATGTTTAACCAAAAGGGAAAGAGTGGTCCCCTCCACTCTATGGGTCACCAATAGGAAAATAATTATTCAACCCTTGCTTCTTTCCCCTAACTATTTAGGACACATGTCTATCATCCAATGGAGGTCCTACATGCATCCAAGCCCTCCAATCTAAATCATAGTGGTTAAAATAGCAAATAGAGCTCATTCAATACATTACATTTTATCTTATTTTACAAATCATTTCCAACCCCCATCTGATTTCATTCGACTCTCCACCAACCCCTCCAAACTTCCACTACTACAACCCACCGCACAAAGGCTACCAATGATAAGCTTTCTGGCCAACCTTCTCTCTTTCTTGTATAAGGCACAAAGAAAAATATCTAGACCATTTTGATCATTGGTATCTTCAAGGGAGGTGCACAAAGAAAATCTAAAAGCTTAACCACACTTTAAAAACCTCAAATAATTCATTAAATCTTGGTAATTTATCAACCATAGCTTTCTGCAATTTTGTTAAAATATCTTTTTTTAAATAGTGTTTTAACCAAATAAAATACTCCTCCATGGATTCTCTTCATGTATTTATTCTATATTTAAAATTTTATTAAATTTGACTGTGCCGTTTGAAGGAACAAATCGGTAGTTTATTTCCTTGGCTCAATTGCTTAAGTCATGCATTTATACAAGATTTAAGCAGTTGATCTTATGATTAAAAGTCTGTAAAATGTCTTCCAGTGGTCATGGTTAACTACGTGATTCTTCTAGTTAATCAGATGATCATCCGATGGAATCACAACCATTCATTCCAAACCGTATGCAATCCGATGGCCGCCATGATTTGCTAATTCGAATAAGTGATATATGCTAGTGTGTCACCTCATCCAGCATTAGAAGCCAATTATTATCATGGTGCAATCATTGGGTATTAATGTTTATTGTCACTGCAACTTTGATCTAGGGAATGAGTTATTACCGTGTGGCTATTGTCACGGCAGCAATTTTATTTTGATGAAACAGGAAGCACCTTGTGTGTTGTCATTGCCGCTGTAATTAATTCAATTAAAATAATTAAATTCAAATTGTTTTAAGTTATTTTAAATTAAGAAAACTTAAAAAATCATAATAATTTTATTATTTAGTCAAAATTTTCAAGTAAACCTTCATTTTCTTCAGATATCATCTTTTATATCAAATTAAAATTAAATAAAAATGTGTTATAAATTTTAAGTAATTTCAATTATTTAATATTTATTTTAGAATTAATATCATATTAGTTATAAATCTTAATATTTGGAAATTTGATAGTATAATTTGGCATGTTATTCACTATTTCTAATGAATTTTTAAAAATTGTATGGGAAATATTTTGATGCCATTTAATTATACATTATTATGTTGCATAATCATCTTTTTTTTTTTTTTTTTTTTTTTTTTTTTTTTTTGTGAAATTCATTTGGTCTTAATCTTGGTATATTTCTAACTCAATCTAACTTTAAATTGAAATTCCTAAAAAGAGTTTAACATGAGTTGAGTGGCATTAGTGAAAACAAATTTGAATATTTATGTCATGTGCATGTAGGCCTTTATTTTAATTTACATTTTTTTATCAATTAACCATTTTATCATGCAATCATGTTTAGTAAATGAATTATATGCTATGTTTCCTATATGCCATAGCATTTTCAATCTCGTAATGTGGGGAAGTGTTTTGTGGGTGAGTTTGTAAGTTCATGGGTTATGTGTTAGCCTAAGAAATTTAAAGTTCACCCCTTTAAACACACTTGGCCTTAGGTCACTTGTTTGTATGATGTGATTAATTGATTATGTGCATGTGTAAAAGGTTAGTAACACTTATTTATGGACCCACACAACCTAGTGACACTTAAGGAAAACAACTAAGGATAATCTCGAGGAATTTAGGTAAATTATAGAAAGTTAAATATGCAACCAATAGGGGTGAAATTTAAGTCACTTGAACCTGTTGACATCATCTGCCCTAGGGTAAACTTTCACTGATTTTAAAAGTTATTAGGTTAGAAATTTAATTAAGTCAAAATTAACACTTTAATTGATCCTAAAAATTCTAAAAATCATAATTAAATTAAAGTAAATTCAAAAATACAAATAATATATAAATTTAACCTTAATTGAACCCCCAACTTAAGAAAATTAAAAGCACCTTATTTAGAACCTTATTTTAACCTTAATTTAATTTTTGGTAAAAATATATATTTAGTTAATTTAATTAATTAAAATTTTCAAATAATTCTCAAACACTTGAGAAAACTCCCATGGGTCATTCCTGACCTTTGGGAATGATTTCATGAAGTTTGGAATTAGTTTTGGATTAAAATCCTTCAAAGCTTTCTAAATTAACCAATTAAATCTTGAAATTTAAAAAATTTAATAATTAATTCTAGAAAATTTCAAATTGACTAAACATTGATGCATTAGACTCCACTTAAGGTCTAGTATTTATTAAAAATGTTAAAACATCAAAAATAAGTTTAAATAGGTCAACATTTTGGTCAATTATAGATCAAATTTATCTAAATGTCAAAAATTTAAAACTTAATATTAAAAAATCCAAGTATAGCAAACTTAGTTATGCATCTTAGGGTCTAGTAGTTAGGGAAAATACTAAAAATTTAAGAATTCACTTTAATTTAAAAATTAAAATTTGACACCTTAATTTAATGATTTAAATGAAAAAAATAAAAAATAATAATTAACTTAAATTCCATTAAATATCACATCAAACCCTAAAATAAGTAATTTATCAACTTAAATTAAATAACATTTTTTTGGCTCAAGAATTTTGTCAACAATTAGATGTTAGGGTTATAGGGTGTAATTTAATTTTGAAGCTTGATATTGCCAAGGCTTATGACAATATTGATTGGAACTTTATTTACCTTAATTTAGAGTTTTTTGGCTTTAATTCTATTTTACTAAGCTTATTAAGAATTTTATTGAAGATGTTTATTTGTCTATAATTGTCAATGGTTCTAATAATGGTTTTTTCAAATCTTCTCATGGCTTAAGGCAAGGTGATCCTATTTCTCCTGCGCTTATTATTATTGCTGCTAAATTTAATTCTAGGGGTCTTACTAATTTGTTTGATAATAATCCTAGTCTTTATTTTAAAACTTTGGGTGGCTTTCCCATATATCATTTATTCTTTGCGGATGACTTTATTATTTTTACTAATGCGGTTATTAATAGAATTCATAATCTTAAAGATTTCTTCTATTAAATTGAAATGGTTAGTGGCATATCTTTTAGCAAAAATAAAAGTCATTTTATTTCCTCTAAGAGGATTTCTAATGATCGTATTTTAGCACTAGTTTTACCCATGCTCACTTGCCCATCAAATATCTTGGTGTCCCTTTTTTTAATGGTAGGAGGAAAACCTTTTTATTTGATGATATTATTGCTTCTATCTAGAATAATCTTTTATCTTGGGATTCCAATTTCCTTAGCTTTGGTAGTAGAGTTACTCTTATCAAAAGTGTTCTTTGTGCTTTACCGATTTATAGTTTTTAAACTATTTTTTTAACCTCGTACTATTTTTCTGGGGGCTATCTTTAAAGGTATTTTTGGGTGACCCTGAAGGTAGGATTAAGTGGCTTGTGGATTATGCTAAAGAGGCTTTTTATATTGATTGTACTCTGACCTCTTTAAGTCTTAGTCCCCATCTTAGCTTAATGTGGAGCAAATTTTGCTTCTTCTCCTTTTTTGCTAGCTTAAATTTAGACTATCTCTATTGGTTAACCTATAACTTTTGGTGGTTTAGCTTATACTTATACAACAACTTTAATTTGCAGGTGGAGCGGATGTTGGCTGACCTCAAGCTTTTTTGTAGAAAGATTAGGCTTTATTCCATTATTATTATCTTTCTTTTTTGTATGCTTGTCTATAGCATCGTTAGAATGTTACTAGGGTGCCTTGTATTTTTGTTTAGTGAAGATAATTGGCTCATAGGTTTTCTTTTACTTTGTTTTGTAGCTCGTAAGAGCATTAGAGAGCTGCTGGTCTCTTGTAAGGACTTTGTAATCATTTCGTATTATTAACACGTAGGCCCCTCTATGGGTTTTAACCAAAAAAAAATCTAATGGGAAAAGCCAAGTGTAAACCGTTACGCTCAGCTCCTCGGTCATTCCTGAGTGATTTAGGGCTTGCGCTCGGGAATTTTTATTTTGATCTCCTAGTGCCCTTGTTTGGAGTTTCTTTTTGCATTTTTTCCTTGGTTCATCTTCGTCTTTTTATGGCTTTTGTTTGAGGTTTTTTTTTGTGTTTTTGGCTTATGGTGATGATGACTCCATCGTCATCTAACCCCCCAATATCTTTGATCCCTGATGGCCAGTCTAGGTCTTTCAAGGAGGTTTTATTTGGTTCTTCTTAATGTGTTCCTAAGCTACATTTTGTGCATACTAAAATTAAGGGATGCCCAAATTTATTATTTGATGAGGCGGTGGTCTCTATGTTGGATTATCCCTTTGTTCTTACTCTTATTGGTAAATTTCAACTTCGTAGGCCGAATCTGGATGTTATCTGTAAATTCTTTGTTAGCTTAAAAATTTCAAGTTCCTTTCATGTGGGATTGTTGAATCTGTGTCATATAGAGTTTCAATTGAGAAACAACCTTGAATATAGATGTATCATTTCAAGAAGGTCATATTATATTCAAACTTGTCAAATGCATCTCCTTAAATGGATGCAAAACTTTGATGTTAGTGAAGAATTTCTTATTACTCCAGTGTCGATTTCCTTCCCTAATTTGAGACTTCATTTCCTTAACTCACAAATTTTATTTGGGATTGCTTCTATTTTTTGTAGATCATTACAAACTAATCAAGTCACTGGTTCTATCTCTTTCCCTTCGATGGTTCGTGTTCAAGTAGAACTTGATATTTTTATGAAACACACGAATGAAGTGTGGATAGGATCTGAGTTGAATGGTTTCTTTAAAAAAGTGGAATTTAAAACTCTTCCTATTTTTTATTCTTATTGTAAAAAATGCATGGTCATGGTGTTAATGAAAGTTTTAGGTCGTACCTTCAACTTCATAAAGATAACGCTGCTTCTAAATAAACTCAATGCAACAATGTCAGAGTTCCTTCTCTTGAGAATGAAAGTTTGCCTTGTGTTGAGGTTGAAGGAAATATTTCCAAATTGGGTGATGAACCTATACAAGTGCATTCTAACCCGTCCCCTATCATTATGCATAATTCTTCATCTCTTATCTTTATGGATGATCCTCCCTGTGATCATGGCAATATTATTAGTAACATTGCTTGTTTATTCAATTAATGTGATAATTTGGAGGAACAAAGGCTTACTATTTATTCTCCTCAAAATAATGTTATATTTGAGTTGTTGGGTATGTAATGTATGCTCAATACCAATAAATCTTCTAATATTGATACCTCTCAATTTATTGTTCATGGTCAGGGAACTGTTTCTTGAAATGAAAGCATTAGCAGAGAGCTTTTGGGGCTAGACAATAACTTGAGGGTAAGTGAGATGGCTTTGGTTGTGAAAGAGAATGTTGAACTTGGATTTAATAGCAATGTAATTGTTGATGGACATTTTTTTGTGGATGGTTAACTTCCTGAAAAGGTAAAGGAGAAGGGTCTGAGAACTGATTGCAAGTCTCCCTCTACCTCTCATTACCACAGTGATGCTTTACTGACACTGATGAGTTGGATTTTTTTGCTAAATACTTTGCTAAAGATGATAATGATACTAGTTTCATTAAAGTTATAAAATAAGCATGATAAAAAGAGTAAGATTCTCATTTTAAAATTGGCTAGAAACAACCACTCACAAACTAGTCGCTATATTTGTTTTTACATTTAAGTATATTATTTGGAATGTTAGGGGTATTGGTTACTCTTCTTCTCATTTGAGAGTGAAGAATTTATGTCGTATCCATGATTTTTGTATTCTTATTTTACTTGAACCTCTTGTTAATGTTTCTAAATTACTTAGTTATGCAAATTTTTTAGGATTTAAGCATGCCACTATAAACTTTGCTAATAAAATTTTGTTATTCTAGAAAGATCATGTTCAGATTCATATTCTTGGCAAGAGGTGATTTTAACACTATTTCTAATCCTTCGGAGAGTATTAGGTGGTCCACTTTTATTTTTCATGCTATGGAGGGCTTTAATATTATGATTATGGATTGTAATCTCATTGATATTTGCTTTTTAGTTAACAAATTTACTTGGAACTATGGTCAATTAGGGCAACGGCTGGATCATGTTTTATTTAATGATAATTGGCTTGACTCTTTTATCTCTATTTCTATTGAGTATATTAGCCGTACGCTTTCTGATCATTCTACTTTGTTACTTGAGCTTAATACTTGACATGTGAATTCTTTTTCTCAATATAGATTCCAAAATATTTGGTTAAAACATGACTCATTTCTGAAGGTTGTTCAGGATAATTGGGTGGCCCCTTTGTATCCTGATAACTCTGTCACTGGCATGAAAAAACTTTGGTTTAAATTGAAAACACTAAAACAACTTTTAAATTGGTGGAATCACAATGTTTTTAATTTTTTTTACTAATATCCTAAGTGCAGAAGATACCGTTAATAATGCTGAGCTTTATTTTCAAGTTTCTCCTTCTAATGCTAACTTTGATTTACTTATAGAGGCCAAGGATCGTATCTTTAAATTATAAGCCCAAGAGGAATCTTTTTGGAAACAAAATGCTACTCCAAAGTATCTAGTAAAGGGTGATAATAACATTAAGTATTTTCATGATTTGGTTAAAATGAAATGTGCTAAGAATTCTTTTAACAAAATTAAATATGAGGATGGTTCTGTTACTGAGAATGTTTAGGAAATTTCTTTGATGGTCATCCTATGCCTAAATTTTTTTCATCCACTTATTGTATTTTTATTGCTAAGAATAATGATGTTAGCAATTGGAATGACTTTAGACCTATTAGTCTTTGCTCCTTTTTAGTAAGCTAGTTTCTAAAAATTTTATGAATCATTTAACTATTATTCTTCCTAAAATTATATCTCATTTTCAAATGGGTTTTATCAAAGGTCGTGCTATCTCTAATAGTATTTGGTTGGCCCAGAAATTTTTCCATGATTTGGATGTCAAGATTACGGGTGGTAATATAATCCTGAAGCTTGATATCTCTAAATCTTATAATAATATTAAATGGAAATTTCTTTATAATATCCTTTAGTTATTTGGTTTAACTTGGTTTTCATCAACCTTTTTAGAAATTGTATTGAAGGATCTTATTTCTCTATTATTATTATTATTGGCAAGAGTTCTGGTTTTTTTAAATCCTCCCATGGTTTAAGATAGGGAGATCCTATGTCTCTGGTTCTTTTATTTTTGCAGCTGATTATCTTTCTAGAAGACTTACCAACCTTTTTGAAAGTCACCCCAACTTTTACTTTAGGACTTTGGGGGGCTTCCCCATATCTCACATATATTTTCCAGATGATTTTATCATTTTTATGAATGCATCTTGTAATTAGATTAATAAGCTTCTATATTTCTTTCATAACTTTGAAACTATTAGTGGATTCTCTTTCAACAATAAAAAATGTTGCTTCATTATCTCTAATAACGTGCCTAATGCTCATATCTCGGCTATTAAAGATCTCACCATTTTTGCGTAAGGCCATTTACCTATTAAGTTCCAGTTATCCCTCTTTTTAAAGGTAGAAAGAAATCTTTTTTGTTTGATAATTTAATTACTTCACTATAGAATAAACTCTTGTCTTGGGATTCTAATTTCTTGAGTTTTGGTAGTAGGCTTACTGTCATTAGAAGTGTTCTTTATTCTCTCCTTGTTTACTCTTTCCAAACTCTGTTAACCAATAAAATTGGGTGTAATATAATAGATAAAATCCTTAATAGCAACACTAAAATTGCCTGGTCTTCTTGGGACAAGTGTTGTGGGATTTTGAAAGAGGGTGGCCTGGGGTGTAAAAGCATGTCAGATTTGGCTCACGCTTTTTCCTTCAAGTTATTGTTTATTTTTTGTGCTAAAATGAGTCTGTGGGCTAAATTTATGTATTCCAAATCTTATGTGGGGAAGTATCCTACTATTTATTATTTTTATATTGGTGACTCTATAGTTTTGCAAAGGCTTTGAAAAGTTATGTGGGAAGTAGAGCCTCATCTTTCTTGGGGTCTTGGGGGTGGAAATATCTTTTTATGGAAGGATCAATGGTTAGGTAATCAATCTATTGATTCTATTATTAATTCCTCTTCTACTACTATGGTTAAGGTTAATTTTTTCATTAATGATAGCTATTCGAATTATGATAAACTTGCT
Source organism: Dendrobium catenatum (assembly GCF_001605985.2). NCBI lineage: Eukaryota > Viridiplantae > Streptophyta > Magnoliopsida > Asparagales > Orchidaceae > Dendrobium > Dendrobium catenatum. The sequence continues at coordinate 2,018,201 of NW_021319451.1, forward strand.
AAGTGATTCCTGATTTTATTATTCAAAAAATTCTAAATCTCCCCTTGAAGTTGGTGTCGAAAGATATTTTATTGTGTAAGTTGGCTAATGATGTGGTTTTTAGATAAAAAGATGCTTGGAATGTCCTTAGAACTAAGAATGCTGTTACTAGTATTTTCTCTATGAGTTGGCATAAAGCATTACACATATTGTTTCTACTTTTATTTGGAGAATTTTACATAGATTCATTCCTACGGATGATAATTTGATCAAAAGATGTTTTAGCCTCCCATCAAAGTGCCAATGTTTTTTTCATGTGGAGAATATTCATAATGTTTTTTAAATGTGCTCTGATGGTACTAGAAAGTTCGTTAGGGATGTTAAGCCCTATAGAACTAGCCCAAGGCTAAATAAAGAGATAGAGTGGTGAATCAGTATTTAAAACAAACACAATCTTAAATCCAAAAATAAGATTCACCACAATCAAAACCAACGATGCGGAAATTAATGTGTAAGCAATAATAAGAAAAGAACACACTGAATTTATAGTGGTTCGGTCAAACCTTGACATACGTTCACTCATTGGAGGCACCCTCCAAGTATTGCACTAAAACAAGTGTCACTCCTTTAGCCCCCACAGCTAGGCGGAGAAGCCCTTACAAAATCACTTCCACCTTCCCCGGTGTGGCGGAGTTGCCGGGTCCTTTGACACCAAAGTGAACTTTTTCTTTGGTGAACTTCCCTCGAGACAAGCCTTGAATCCGACAGTATTTTGATGCAAGCCTGCCGGAACAACCGTGTAGAATCCCCCTCCACACTCCCTTGAGTCCCCCCTCTCAGGATCTTCTCCCTCTCTCAGACTTCACTTGTTCCTCACTCCCTTTCAAGCTTTCTCTTCAAGTTTCCCCCACAAGAATGAAGCTACAATGGCTGCCAAAGACACTTACAATGTGCCATGTCATAGCTTAAATAAAAGAGCTAAAAAAGAGCTCATTAATGAAAGTTGCCAACTTTATCGTCCAGGATGATAGACATATCATCTTGGTCAATTAGTTAAAATATGAGGAAAATCGTCCTGAATATCGCCCTAAAATGAAGCTGGCCGATTTCTAATCAGCCCGGACGAAATCACTATTAATTGCTTTCCAAAATTGCCAGAGAAATTTTAGAAAAATTGTCCTGGATCATCCTGGCCAATATTTTATAGTCCAGACAATCCACTAGGCCGATATCCAAAAATAAGAATTTCTTAAGTAGATATGGCAGCAGATTCTTTCTGAATTGAGCCTATCATCCTGGCCGATACAAAATCATCCAGGACGATGTGTTTTGCATAATGACGACTGCTTTAATAAGGATGCCCTAATTAGGGTTTCTACTTTTGGATAGATGATCCGGGCCGATATAAATATCGTCCACGACGATGTTACCAAAAATAGTAAACTATAAGAAACAGTCAGAAACTCTAATACGTTACAAAGCATCAGGAGCTATAATAAATACAATAGACTCAAGAAAGGAAAAAGGGTACAAACTGACTCAGACCTAGTCTACCCAATCTTGAGCTGGTTCTACATTACAGTCCGATTGTGTGAACCTGAAATGTCAGTACATAAAGTAGTCGTGGAGAAATAAAAATGTTTGCTATCATCAAAATCATAAACCATTGATCCGAAACAAGCTCCCCCTTTTTGATGATGGCAAACAATTCAATTTGAATTTTCAAAAAAAAAAAATAATTTCTCCTAATCTCCCCCTCACTAGAATAAACCATTTTAAAAAATAGGGGAGATAAAAAAAAATTTTGTTGTTGAAATTTTTTTTGAAAAGAAAAAAAAAGGATACAAATTCAACATTACATTCTCCCCCTTTGACATTATCAAAAAGAGAGGAGACACAAACAAAAAATAACACGAACAAAAGACAAAAATGTTCCCTGATCTAGTGAAAAAATAAATATTCTTAAAATGAGAAATTTACCTCTTGGTTTTAATCAAAAACTTAGTTGAATTGGATTGACAACGCATAGCCCAGAAAAGGTTAGAAATCCAGAATTTGATCATCCAAACTCAAGTTCTTTTAAAAGGCTCAAAAACTTTTTAATTTAATATCTAATTCAAAGAATAAATTAGAGAAAGAAACAATTATTTTTAAAACTCCTTCCATAAAATATATCTAATAGAAGATTAATACATGAATTATTGAATCAAGAATCAAGATTTTCAAACTCAAGTATCGAATGTATCAAGGATTTTCTTAAGCTTTTAAGATGTAGAAGAATGGTAAGCATTAAACTTTGTGGGCTCATTTTATGCCTCTTGACAATTGATTGGCGCACTACACATCTTTTGATTTTTGATACACTTTTGTGTATATTTTTCAATTTGGCGTCATTGCGCATCTTTTATTTTTGGCATCATTGGCCAATTTTTTTTATTTAATATGCTACCTTTCTGAAGTATTAAAAATAAAAGTAAACCCATCCTATTGATAAAGCAAATTCTTGATTAAGAAAATTATGAGTTAGATTCAACAATTGCAAAAGATCCCTATGCGATAAATAAAATGTAGGGAGATAAAAAATTTAGTTTCAAAAACTAATTTAAAAGATGAAAAAGATTTTAAATCAGAAGTAGAATAACCTCTTTTAGGAAATAGAGATTGAGAGTCAAAAACATGAGTTTCCTTCCTTTGACTGTTTTAGAGAAGTCAAACACAACTTACGTTACATTTCAATAAAAAAATAGGAAGTTGATTTTTCATTTTTAGAAAAGTGAGTGTGTGTGTTGATCAGAAAAAAACTTTCATGAAAATAAAAATTTCAAAGAATAAACAAAACTAAAATAGAAAAATAAAAAAGAAAAACACAAAAAGACAGCATAAAAACACGAAAGGCTTTTAACCATTATCTCTCTCCGGATCCGATGGTTTAGAAATCAGATCTGCCCATGAGATTTTTTGCCTTTCATTAATTCCCCAATTTAAATTTTGCTTCGCCTTGCCCTTTTCTTTTGTAGGAAGAATTTTTAAATTAGGGCACTGATTTTTCGTATGTCCAGGTTTCCTACATCGAAAGCAAATAACGTTAGAAGGAATATGAACCTCTTTACCATTTTTACCTTTTTTCCACTTTTTCTTATGATTTGGCGAGCTTTGTGATTTGCTTGACAAGTCATTACATTCGTCACCAACTAAGCAATCTCTTTCTGTATTTTTAGCTTTTAGCACTATCGCTTCACCTACATCCAAAAGTCTTTGACCCAAACTTTGCTCGTAGACAATGAGTGAGCCAATCAAATTATCAAAAGAATATTCATTCAAATCTTTTGATTCACAAATAGCAACAACTTTGGAATCAAATTTGTTAAGTAAACAATGAAGAATTTTATTGACTTTTTCAAAATTTGAAAACTCCTTTCCTAAAGCATGTAATGATGTTACAATCTGAATGAATCTGATATACATGTCTAAGATTGTTTCAAAAGGTTTCATGAAAAACAGTTCAAAATCATGCATTAACATATTCAGCTTGGATTGCTTGATTTCACTATTGCCTTCGTATATGGTGTGTAGTTTATCCCAAACTTCCTTACCGGAAGTGCACGAGGATACTAACATAAAATCTTCAGAATTTAAAGCACAAAAAAAATAATTTATTGATTTTTCATTCAATTGAGCAGTGAGTTGTTCTTCCCTATTCAATTGATTAAAAGGAATATCAATTTTAACTCCATTAACAATACATGACGGTGATGAATAACCAGTTAAAATCATATGTCACATGCGAAAATCAATTAATTACAAGAAAGTAGACATGCGAGTTTTCCAAAAATCAAAAATAGTATTTTCAAATAAAGGTGGTCTGGTGATAGAATAACCTTCCTCAATAGTATGATTTGAAAAATTAGCCATGGATCGAAATTCAAAAGCTTTTAAAAACTTATTTTATGAATCCCGCTCTGATATCACTTAAAAGTGCTCTGATGGCACTCGAAAGTTCGTTAGGGATGTTAATCCTTATAGAACTAGCCCAAGGCTAAATAAAGAGATAGAGAGGTGAATCAGTATTTAAAACAAACACAATCTTCAATCCAAAAAACAAGATGCCCGACAATTAAAACCAACGATGCGGAAATTAAATGTGTAAGCAATAATAAGAAAATGACATACCGAATTTATAGTGGTTCAGTCAAACCTTGACCTACGTCCACTCCTTTGAGGCACCCTCCAAGTATTGCACTAAAACAAGTGTCTCTCCTTTAGCCCCAACATCTAGGCTGAGAAGCCCTTACAAAATCACTTCCACCTTCCCCAGTGCGGCGGAGTTGCCGGGTCTTTTGACACCAAAGTAAACTTCTTATTTAGTGAACTTCCCTCGAGACAAGCCTTGAATCCGATAGTATTAAGATGCAAACCTGCCGGAGAAACCATGTGGAATCCCCCTCCACACTCCCTTGAGTCCCCCCTCTCAGGGTCTTCTACCTCTCTCAGATTTCACTCGTTACTCACTCCCTTTCAAGCTTTCTCTTCAAGTTTCCCCCACAAGAATGATGCTACAATGGTTGCCAAAGACACTTACAAAGTGTCATGTCATAGCTTAAATAGAAGAGCTAAAAACTAGCTCATTAATGTAAGTTGTCGACTTTATCGTCCAGGATGATAGTCATATCATCCTGGCCGATTAGTTCAAATATGAGGAAAATCATCCTGATTATCGACCTGAAATGAAGCTGGCCAATGTCTAATCGGCACGGACGATCTTACGATCAGCCCGGACAAAATCACCATTAATTGCTTTCCAAAATTGCTAGATAAATTTTGAATAAATTGTCCTGGATCATTCTGGCCGATATTTTATAGTCCAGGCCGATCCACCAGGCCAATATCCAAAAATAAGAATTTTCTAAGTAGATCTGGCGGCAGATTCTTTCTGAATTTAGCTATCATCCTGGCCGATACAAAATCGTCCAGGACGATGTGTTTTGCATAATGACGACTGCTTTAATGAGGATGCCCTAATTAGGGTTTCTGCTTTTGGATAGATCATCCGGGATGATATAAATATCGTCCAGGATGATGTTACCAAAAATAGTAAAGTCTAGGAAACAGTCAGAAACTCTTATACGTTACAAAGCATTAGGAGCCACAATAAATACAATTGACTCAAGAAATGAAAAATGGTACAAACTGACTCAGACCTAGTCTACCCAATCTTGAGCTCGTTCCAAATTGCAGCCCGATCGTGTGAACCTGAAATGTCAGTACATAAGGAAGTCGTAGAGAAATTAAAATATTTACTATCATCAAAATCATAAACCATTGATCAACAACAATCTCCCCCTTTTAGATGATGGCAAACAATTCAATTTGAATTTAAAAAAAAAAAAATTCTCCTAATCTCCCCCTCACTAGAATAAACCCTTTTAAAAAATAGGGGAGATAAAAAAAATTTTGTTGTTTACAATTTTTTTGAAAAGAAAAAAAAGGATACAAATTCAACATTACATTCTCCCACTTTGATATTATCAAAAAGAGAGGAGGCACAAACAAAAAATAACACGAACAAAAGACAAAATATTCCCTGATCTAGTGAAAAAATAAATATTCTTAAAATGAGAAAGTTACCTCTTGATTTAAATAAAAAACTTAGTAGAATTGGATTGACAACGCATAGCCCAGAAAAGGTTAGAAATCCAGAATTTGATCATCCAAACTCAAGTTCTTTTAAAAGGCTCAAAAACTTTTTAATTCAATATCTAATTCAAAGAATAAATTAGAGAAAGAAACATTTATTTTACAAAACTCCTTCCATAAAATATAACTAATATAAGATTAATACATGAATTGTTGAATCAGGAATCAAGATTTTCAAACTCAAGTATCGAAAGTATCAAGGATTTTCTTAAGCTTTAAAGAAGTACAATAATGGTAAGCATTAAACTTTGTGGGCTCATTTTATGCCTCTTGATAATTGGTTGGCGCACGTGCATCTTTTGATTTTTGATACACTTTTGTGTATATTTTTCAATTTGGCATCATTGCGCATCTTTTATTTTTGGCATCATTGGCCAATTTTTTTATTTAATATGCTACCTTTCTAAAATCTTAAAAAAAAAAGTAAACCCATCCTATTGATAAAGCAAATTCTTGATTAAGAAAATTATGAGTTAGATTCAACAACTTGCAAAAGATCCCTATCTGATAAATAAAATGTAGGGAGATAAAAAATTTAGTTTCAAAGACTAATTTAAAAGATGAAAAAGATTTTAAATCAGAAGTAGAATAGCCTCTTTTAGGAAATAGAGATTGAGAGTCAAATACATGAGTTTCCTTCCTTTGGCTGTTTTAGAGAAGTCAAACACAACTTACCAAAGATTTCAAGAAAAAATAGGAAGTAGATTTTTCATTTTTAGAAAAAGTGAATGTGTGTGTTGATCAGAAAAAAACTTTCACGAAAACAAGAATTTCAAAGAATATACAAAACTAAAACACAAAAATAAAAAAGGAAAACACAAAAACACAGCACAATAACACGAAAAGCTTTTATCCATAATCTCTCTCCTGGTCCGATACTTCAGAAACCAGATCTATCCATGAGATTTCTTGCCTTTCATTATTTCCCCAGTTTAAATTTTGCTTCGCCTTGCCCTTTTCTCTTATAGGAAGAATTTTTAAATTAGGGCACTGATTTTTCATATGTCCACGTTTTCTACAACGAAAGCAAATAACGTTAGAAGGAATATGAACATCCTTACCATTTTTACATTTTTTTTCACTTTTGCTTCTGCTTTGACAAGCTTTGTGATTTCCTTGACAAGTTATTGCATTCATCACCAACTAAGCAATCTCTTTCCGTATTTTCATCTTTTAGCACTATCGCTTCATCTGCATCCAAAAGTCTTTGACTCAAACTTTGCTCGTAGGCAATGAGTGAGCCAATCAAATTATCAATAAAATATTCATTCAAATCTTTTGATTCATAAATAGCAACAACTTTGGCATCAAATTTGTCAAGTAAACAACGAAAAATTTTATTAACTTTTTCAAAATTTGAAAACTCCTTTCCAAAAGCATGTAATGATGTTACAATATGAATGAATCTGATATACATGTCTAAGATCGTTTCAAAAGGTTTCATGGAAAATAGTTCAAAATCATGCATTAACATATTCAGCTTGGATTGCTTGATTTCACTAGTGCCTTTGTATATGGTGTGTAGTTTATCCCAAACTTCCTTACCAGTAGTGCACGTGGATACTAACATAAAATCTTCAGAATTTAAAGCACAAAAAAAGCAATTTAATGATTTTGCATTCAATTGAGCATTGAGTTGTTCTTCCCTATTCCATTGATTAAAAGGAATATCAATTTTAACTCCATTAACAATACATGACGCTGATGAATAACCAGTTAAAATCATATGCCACATGCAAAAATAAATTGATTGCAAGAAAGTAGACATGCGAGTTTTCCAAAAATCAAAAGTAGTATTTTCAGATAAAGGTGGTCTGGTGATAGAATAACCATCCGCAATAGTACGATTTAAAAAATTAGCCATGGATCAAAATTCAAAAGCTTTTAAAAACATATTTTATGAATCCTGCTCTGATACCACTTAAATGTGCTCTAATGGCACTAGAAGGTTTGTTAGGGATGTTAATCTCTATAGAACGAACCCAAGGCTAAATAAAGAGATAGAGAGGTGAATCAATAAAACAAACACAATCTTAAATCCAAAAACAAGATGCACCACAATCAAAACCAATGATACGGAAATTAAATGTGTAAGCAATAATAAGAAAAGAACACAACAGATTTATAGTGGTTCGATCAAACCTTAACCTACGTCCACTCCTTGCAAGCACCCTCCAAGTATTGCACTAAAACAAGTGTCTCTCCTTTAGCCCCCACAGCTAGGCGGAGAAGCCCTCACAAAATCACTTCCACCTTCCCCGGTGCGGCGGAGTTGTCGGGTCCTTTGACACCAAAGTGAACTTCTTCTTTGGTGAACTTCCCTCGAGACAAGCCTTGAATCTGACAGTATTAAGATGCAAGCCTACCAGAGCAACCGTGTGGAATCGCCCTCCACACTCCCTTGAGTCCCCCCTCTCAGGATCTTCTCCCTCTCTCAGACTTCACCCGTTCCTCACTCCCTTTCAAGCTTTCTCTTCAAGTTTCCCCCACAAGAATGAAGCTAAAATGGCTTCCAAAGATACTTACAAAGTGTCATGTCATAGCTTAAATATAAGAGCTAAAAACGAGCTCATTAATGTAACTTACCGACTTTATCGTCCAGGACGATAGACATATCGTCCTGGCCGATTAGTTCAAATATGAGGAAAATCATCCTGAATATCGCCCTGAAATGAAGCTGGCCGATGTCTAATCAGCCCGGATGAAATCACCATTAATTGCTTCCCAAAATTGGTAGAGAAATTTTGGAAAAATTGTCCTGGATTATCCTGGCCGATATTTTATACTCCAGGCTGATCCACCAGGCCGATATCCAAAAATAAGAATTTCCTAAGTAGATCTAGCATCAAATTCTTTCTGAATTGAGCCTATCATCTTGGCCAATACAAAATCGTCTAGGACGATATGTTTTGCATAATGACGACTGCTTTAATGAGGACACCCTAATTAGGATTTTTGCTTTTGGACAGATCGTCTTGGCCGATATAAATATCGTCCAGGATGATGTTACCAAAAATAGTAAACTCTAGGGAACAGTCAGAAACTCTTATACGTTACAAAGCATCAGAAGCCATAATAAATATAATAGACTCAAGAAAGGAAAAAGGGTACAAACTGACTTTGACCTAATCTACCCAATCTTGAGCTGGTTCCAAATTGCAGTCCAATCGTGTGAACCTGAAATGTCAGTACATAAGGCAGTTGCAGAGAAATAAAAATGTTTGCTATCATCAAAATCATAAACCATTAATCCGCAACATATTTGTCTCGGGTCCTTTAGCTGTCAAAAGTTAGTGTTATTTTAATGATATTTTGAAATTAAACTATATTAATAAAAATTTGTTTATTAATGCACTACTTAATTCTTAGTTTGTTAATTCTAAAGGCAAAATTAGAAACATTATCTCTTCTCTTATTTTAGGGTTCCTATGGATGGAGGGAAATAATTCTCTATTTATTGGCATTAGAATGGACTCTCAAAAGATTATAAAAAATGTGAAAGACAAACTGTTGAGCTTATTTTCTATTAATTTGCTTTCTGTCAAAAGTTTCAAGAATTATTATGATATTGCTCATGATTTAGGTATTTCTTTGGGTACGCTTCTTCCTATCTTTGAGCCTCGATATGTTTCCTGGGTTAAACCCTCTTTGGGTTGTTATAAACTGAATGTTGGTGTTTCTGATAATGATGTCAGCATGGGGTGTGGTGGGATCATAAGAGATTTCCAAGGTAATGTCACTTTTGCTTTTATGGGTCCTTTTCATAATTGTAACTTTCATCTGGCCCTTCTTAATGCTATTCTTTATGGGATTAAAATTTGTATGTCTCTTGGCATTACTAATATTGGGATTGAGGTTGAGTCTATTCATAATATCCATTGTATTATTGATGTTGCTGACACGATTTGCAACTCTGATGTTTTTTATCTTATTAGGGATATTAAACAATTAATGATTTTTATCAATGTGTCGTTTTCTTAGGTGTTTAGGGATGGTAATGCCTGTGCCAAATGGCTAGCTCATTTTGGGTCTGAGATTGGCTACTTCATTGATTTCCTAGAAGCTAATGTTCCTATCCCTTTAAAAGGCCACTTAATTTTGGAAAAAATATGATTACCTTATGTTAGGAGATAATTTGGCCTTTTTCTATTTTTTTGATTTTTGTGAGGATACCCCTTACGCTGCTATTATTTTGCTAGTTTTGCTTAGTTGGCCTTCTCCATGGTATTTTTTTTTTTTGATGCTTTTCATTGTGGGCATCCTATTTTTTATTTTTTTATTGTCATGTTGCTAGTATGGATTAATGTTTTTGGGTTTTTAGGGCTGAGCTATGATTACACTGCCTTTTCATTTGACAGGTATCATAGTTATTACTCTCCTTCCTCTTGCTACTGTGTTCGGCATTGGCTTTGCCAGATGCTTTTGGGTGTGGGTTTTATTGGGTATTTTAGTAGGGGCTCGAGTCCTTTGGTATCTTTGTGGTGGTATGGAGGTCTACTGGGTTGCCTACGGTGTTATTTCATTTCAATTTTGCTGGTGTTGTTGGTGTTATTTTGTCTAGATTGATTTTATTTTTTTGAAGGCCGTGTGAGCTTTCCCGGGTAGGTTTTTTGTTGTATATATGGTGGTTTTTTTGTTTTCTATTATGGTTGGCCTCCTGCTTGATGTGGGTGGATGATCTCTTTATGGCCTTTTACTGATTATGTTTTTGGAGCTTTTTGCTTAGGGGTGGTAGCTTTGGCTTGTTGGTTGGATGGAGAGACATTAGGCTTATCCTTGTTATGTTAGCTAGATCCAATTTATCCAGAGCTCATTTTACTGGAACCCTCTTTTTCATTGCTGTGGTATTTATTATTTAGCTGGTGTTTTTTGGATGAGTGCAAATCCTATAGTGTGTTGGTTGTGTTTTGTGATTAGTTGCCTTTACTAGTTGGATTTTGTTGGGTAGATGTTGAGGGCTTCCTATTGGACCCTCTCAATTGTTAAGCTTTTTATGGGCATTTTAGCCTGTTTCTTGTTGTCCCATTGTTTGTTTCTGTTAGTGGATGAAGGTTTTAATTACCCCACCTTTCTTAGCTTTATCTCTCGGGTGGTTCTAATCTGAGGTACCATTAATGTTGGGTTGGATTTTTACTATTTTGTTATTTACTCTTATTCAATTTTCTATTCTTTTGTTTGGAGGATGTGGTTCACCTGTTGTTTGGTTGATAGCATTTTGGGGACTAGTAATAGATGCTTCACCTATATTAGAACTTATATTTTAGATAAGTGCTGGGATGAAATATTTAACCTTTGCTTTAATTATTGCTATACTTATCCTGGGTTATACATTTTTTGTAGATTTTCATTTTTGCAGGTGCTTGTTCTTGTGCACCAAAGAATATACCTAGAGCTTTCTGTAATTATTCTTAGCAGGGACCTTGAGCTTCTAGGATTTTTTGCTTTCTTTTTGTAGCTTGTTTGAGCAGTAGTGAGCTTCAGGCCCCTTTAAGGACTGTGTAATTTTTTTTTTTCATAATTTACGCATAGGCCACATTGAGGGTTTCCCCTAAAAAAATTAAAAAAATAATAAAAAAACCAATGTTTGAATTCTTCATGTGATTCTAGCTCTGATGATTGTGGCTTCCATTATAGCTTCATGTTATTTCTTCTATAGGTTTCATTAATTTCTAGCTTTTCATGTTATTTCTTTCATAATTTTCTCTTTTGTTTTTTTCAATTTTTTGTTTTCTTGAGGCCTCTCGGCCTTAGGTTGTCATTTTTTTTCATGATGGTGGCAAGTTTGCCTTCTGCTTCACCTAATCCATGGGTGCTCCCTATCAGGTCTACCTACTGCTAAGAATGGCTTTTTCGGTATTGATGCTGATGTTCAATACCACTAAATCTCATTTGTTTTGTGTTGTTCTTATTGGTCCTGTTTCTTTGAAGGAACTTAATTTTCATTCATGAAATTATTTGTTAAAGGTATTCCAGCTATTTTGATATTTGATGATAATATTGTTAAGCTTGCAAGTCCCTATCAATTTACTCTCGTTGGAAAATTTATTGTTCATAGACCTAATATGGATACGATTCTTTTTTTTTTTTTGATAATCTGAAACTGCCTATTTTATTTTCCATTTGTTAGCTTGATGCTAGGCATGTTTCTATTCAGTTATCTAATGACTTGGATTATATTAGGGCCTTTATAAGGAGAAACTAATATACCAGTTAGTGTCAAATGAGATGCTTAAATAGATGATGTATTTTGACATTCAAGAAGAATTAACCATTGTTTCAATATGGATTTCCTTCACTAGTTTGTGCCTTCATTTTTTTAATCCACATGCATTCATGTGTTGGTTTCAATATTTGGTAAGCCTATTCAGTCTAATCAAGCTACAGCCTCTTGATCTATACTATTTGTATCTAGGATCCTTATTGAATGATACATTACCAAGAAAAATCCTAATGTGATTTGTCTCTGTTTGTAGAATTCTAGTTATTTTAAAAAGGTTGGCTTTGAAAAGATCACAAATTTTTTTAGCCATTACAAAGTCCATGGCCATTCAATTAATGAATGCTTAATGTTTCATCCGCATTTAAAAAAATTTAGTAAGGGTTCCAATCCTTCGGTAGGAAATAATATTGAGATTAATTTAGAATAAGGAGTGGTGATTACTGACCCGCAAAATGAGATCAAGCTATTACAACTTAGTTTTCATAATTATATTTTTTTTCATATCATGTGTGTTTTTGATGATTTTAAATATTATTGTTTTGATTATTATTTCTCCAATAATATATTGGATATAGTTCTTTTATTATTTATGTGTACTAACATTTAAAGGAATTCATACTCCAGACTGCTGAAGACTTTAAATTAGATTAGATTAGGGTTCATTTTAAATGGAGTATGTATTTTTAATTTTAATTGAGTTTAAGAGATTGTGATTGTAATTGAGTAATCGTGCACACACACATTAGTGGAGTGTTAATAAATTGAAATTTTTTAAAACTAATCGTACTGTATGATTTTAATTTTTACGAAATGATCTAATCAACTATTTCCTCTATAAGCAGTTAATTAAAGCATGGACGAGAAAAATTTTCTAAGTACTGTTCGTATTGTATGAAGTTGGCTTCACATAAATGGTGTCCTTAGTATGAAAATGTTGCGAACATTTATGTTTAGATGAACAAGTAATTTTTTTGAATTATTCATCCGGGATGATATTGACTTCATACATATGATGTCCAGAGTATGAAAATAATGCAAATATTTTCGTCCAGATAAACAAGAAAATATTTTGAATTGTACATTCGAGATGATTTGGACATCGTACACATGACATCTAAGGTATAAAATTATGGGGCAACTTTTCATCCATACGAACTTGAAATTTTTAATAACGTTTGGTACTGTACAACATCGTTATCATACAAAATGATATGCTTGTAAGAAAAAATTTCATACAGGATCATACAAGATATTTTTGAACTATTTGTTCAGGATGAATTTTGATCGTACTATACAATCATATATGCTAAAAATTGATATTTTAAGTTTTCTAGACGGTTGTTTATGTCTTTCATATAAAAAGTTTATAGAAACTGACTTGGACGAATCTAGTCTTTATGATTTCTTAGAGATAAAGTGAAAGTGTTATTTGGGAGAGTGTTTTAGAGAGAGTTCTTTCAAGTGGAGTGTGAAGGGTTCACAAGGTTACTAAAAGGTACTAATCTCTTTTGTTTTTATGTCAATTCTCTTTATTTCTTCTTTCTAGTTGCTCAAGAGAAGATCTTTAAATAAGATCTAATACTCTGCCAACATTTGGAGGGTATGAAGAGACGATGGTAGTTTGCTGACACTTGGAGGGTGTTAAAGGGTGATGGTGTTGATTATGTATAGGTTGTTAAACCTAAGCTATTGTCCTAAGGCTAAGCAAGAAGGGGGTGAATTAGTAATTTAAAAATTTTCATGGATTTTGAGATAGAAAATCGATTGGAATCTTGTAGGAAGTTAATTTAAGTTTTTAAATGAACTTTTCAACCACAATAAATAACTTGCGAAAAATAAAATGTAAAAATTAAAAAAAAAATACAAAGTTTTATAGTGGTTCGGTCAAATACGACCTTCATCCACTCCCTGAAGACTCCCTCATCAGGTATTGCACTATTATCAAAGTAACTCTCCTTTTTCCCCTACAGTAGGGCAAAGATGCCTTTACAAAAATTTCTTTTCCACCAATCCTTGGTGCGATAGAGAACCGTCATCCTCTTAAACCCTCCAAGTGTTGGCAGAGAATTGCCATCTTTTACACCCTCCAAGTGTAGGCAGAATACCTTCGTCCTTTCACACCCTCCAGTTGTCAGCAAAGTACCATCATCCTTTCACACCCTCCAAGTGTCAGCAGAGTACTGGATCATCTCCAAAGATCCTCTCACAAGCAACTAGGAAGAAGAAAGGAAAAGTAAACACCAAAATTACAAAGAGAACTTTACCTTTGAGTAACCTTGTGAACCATTCACACTCAACTTACAAGAAATATCTCTCAAACAGTCTCCCAAAGTCTCTCTTTCAATTTCCCTTGAAAAGTCATGAAGACAAGACTTTTTCATATCAGTTTTAGTGGATCTTTTATATCAAAGATATGAAAATCCGTCTAGAAAATTGAAATTTTCAAATTTGAGTGTCAACGATCATATAGTATGATAGTATGTTCGTACGTATGAACAGTTAGAAAACTATTTTGTACGAACCTGTTGTGAATTAGTACAAAACAGTTCATACATGATTATCATCTAGTATGAATCAAGTTCGTCTGGTACGAACAATCAGAAAATTTTCATGTTTTTCTGGAATAATAGTAGGGATGAAAAGGGCCCCACCAATTTTGTACTCTAAAAGGCATGTACGAATAGTATATCATACAGTACGATTAGTTATATAAATTTTCAGGTTCGTAGGGATGAAAAGGGACCCGTCCATTTTGTACTCTTGAAGGTATGTACGAATGGTATATCATACAATATGATCCATACTTAAAAAAAAAAAATCTACTTCCTCTTCGTTTGATTGCTCGAAGGGAAAATAATTAAAAATATCGTCTCGTATAAAAGGAATTTGTACAGTACGATCAATTTAAAAATTAAAGATTTTAAACTCTCCCCTGATCTGTGTGTGTATATTTACTCAATTTTAATCACACTCTCTCAAACTCAATAAAATGAAAAATATATACTTCAATTACAAAAACCCCTAAACTGATCTGATTTGAAGTCTTCAACAATCCGGAGTATGATTTCCCTGAAAAATTAGTACACACAAATAACAAAACAATTCTTCCAAAATATGTTAGGAGAAATAATAATCAAAGCAACTATATTTGGAATAATAAAAAACATACAAATTGTAAGAATATCAATAATTAAGAACAAAGTAGCAACTATCTCAATAATCTCCCCCTTTTTTATGATGGAAAAACAATTATTATTTGAATAAAATTGAATACCCTAAATTTCTCCTTAACTCCTAAATGAATAAACATGTGAATTTAAGGGAATTCCTTTAAGAACAAACCAATTTTTTTTCCAGAAATGATAAAGCACAAAAGCAACAAAAACAAAATAATACTAACTCAAAACAAACGAAACAACAAAAACTCAAAACATCAAAACATAAACAAAAACAAAACAACACTAAGACAAAAAAAACAAAAATAACAAAAACCCAAAACATCAAAACACAAATAATATTACTTCTCCTTTTGACAACAACAAAAAGGGAAAAGGAAGGTTGAAATGGAAGAAGATATATGAAAAACCTTACTAATTAATCTTGAAAGAGATTTAATTATAATAGCAAAAACAAAATTAATAAGCATTAGATAAAAAATAAATAATCAAAACATTTAAATTAAAGTATAACATAGATTTCGAAAAAAATTGATCAAGGTCAGAAGAATTCTAGATAATTAGATAAGGAGAATTATTGCAAAAGTGACGTAATGAAGATTAGATAATTTCAATTTTCAATATAAGACATATTGAACATTAGATTTATTTTAATTTAAATATTAAATTATAGAAGAAATTACATATTCAATATGGCAATATTACACATGTTTTCAAATATTTATGGCACACTTTGTGCATCTTTTTGTATTTGGGCTAATTTTGTGCCTCTTTTAAATTTGCGAACCATTATGCATTTTTTTTGTTTTTTGTACACTTTATACATTTCTTTTTTGTTCACCTTTTTTAATTGATCTTTACAAAATCAATAATCTAAAAAAGCAAATTTCTCAAATTACAAAGATAATTATATTGAAAAAAGAAATAAAACATAATAAGATAACAAAATTACAATAATAATATTTAAATTATGTTAGCTTAAAAAGAACATGAGATTCATATCCTTAACTTGATCGAGTTATAAGTGAACTTAAATTTTTCAAAAATTAGATTTCAAAATAAAATTAATTTTTATATTGCATTTTAATTTATAACACTATTTAGATCAATTAAGATAGGACTAACATATAGGAAAACTTATATTTCAAACAATGAACAAAAGTAACTAATCAAAATAAGACATTTTTTATTGATATCAATTTAAAGATGATATACATTGAAGCTTTTTTGATACCAACTCATAAAAGCAAAAATACATAACATCAAATAAAATCTAGAACTAGGATAAGTACACATAGCATTGACAATATTACTATAATCATCACATCTCAAAGGATTGGCAAAGACAATATACAATAAGTACATCTAAAACTCTGAGGGCCTTGGTCTGGTGGAGGAGGTTGGTTGAACATAAAAAATAAATATTCATCATAGATACGTTGGTGTTCATCAAGTCGAATGTACCTCGGATCCAACCTTTGTCCTGCTGGTACTTTCCATCCTGTTGATTTAGGTGAGTTTGAATTTGATCAAAAATTTGAACAAAATGTCTCTCCAACTGGTCAAAGTGCTAGACCATATCCTAAAAGTTAGGTCCATGAGTAGGTGTAGGTGCTCCACCTTTTTCTTCAGTATCCTCACTTGAATTGTCATTCTTTCCAAAAGTGCTCAAAAAGAGGCACCAGTGAAGTAAATTGGCATTTCAAGTGAAACTTTAAGATGAATAATGTTGTACTTCTTTTCTAAAACATATGTCACTAGATGTCCTAAAGAAATATTATTATTCCTCTTATTAGAAACCAACCCAATTTTTGAAAGGTTATAAATGTAATCAAGAATGAGTTGGGCTTCATCTATTGGTTGTCAAGTCATAATTAGATAAGTAATAGTGGACAAAAGAGGAGTAATATTTATGTGATCACCAGCATTGGGATTAATTAAAGTTCTAAGGACATATTGGATGACCCTGGCATTTTGATTTAAAGTATAGACTCTAGCTAAGTGACCAACTTAAGTAACACCTTTAAGACTTTTGTTTATTTCTAACCAATCAAAGTTAGATTTTGAGGTCATAGTGTGTGCTCTAATTCCTTCAGTCCATAAGTACGAAAAAGTTCCCAGATTTTTCTTAGTAATTTCTACCCATTTCTTTTGAACATAAGATCTTAATCTACTTTCATCTTCACTAAAACTCATATTCGATAAAATGTATTGGAAGATTCTTATGATAGGCATGGATTAAAGTCAGGAAAAAGGTGAATTGATTTGAAGCAAAAAAGTATAACTTGAAAAAGAATATCATTCTGAATCAACAGTCTAGACATGGTGATCTTAGCAGTGAAAAACCTATAATAATAATTCTCATTTCCTTTATAAAGAAAGTTTTCATCTCCACCCTTGGACGACAAACCCTTAATGACTCTGCCGCACTTGCTAGAACTGGCCATATCTAAGATGAGAAGGATTAAAAGAGGCTATTAAAGTGAATGAAAATGAATTCTAAAGCCCTCCTATTTAAAGAAAATGACCATTCATACGTACAAAAAAGGATTCATACAGTATGATAGTTGATTCATACATGAAAAAAATAATTTCATATGTACGAATGAATACGTTCAAAATGAAATGATTTTTTTTAATCACGTAAGTTATGAAGCATCATTTCATATAGACCTTTTTACCATATGATCGTACAAATGAACAAGTGTTCGTCTGAGACGATAAGTTATTTATGATCATTTTAATGACGGTTAGGTTTGTCCCCCACATCGAATGACACGTGGTTCATATGTATGAAATAAAGTTTTATACATATGATTAGTTATAATAATTTATTCTGCTCATATAACCATGAATTTGCATACAGACAAATGAATACAATTCAATCAAAGGCTAGTGGTTTTGGAAAAACACACACAAACAACACATTGAAAAGAAAATAGAAAATACATAAAGAAACATATTAAGTTTGTAGAAAATTTTATTTATGCATTAAGATTGGTCACACCAAGCTTTGTTATTAATGTGATAAAAGTATCAAATGCTAGTGGTTTTGTAAAAATATCTGCAAGTTGATTTTTAATAGAAACGTGGTTAAATTCAATTTCTCCTTTAGGTACATGATCCCTAATGAAATGATACCTTATGTCTATATGTTTGGTTCTAAAATGTTAAAAAGGATTTTTTAAAATGCAAATGGCACTAGTGTTACCACAATAAATTGGAATTATGCCTTTTATAAATCCTAATTCAGTTAACAATTGTTTCAACTAAAGAACTTATCCCACACAACTTCCTAAGATAATATATTCATCTTTAGTAATATATAGGGCTACTGAATTATATTTTCTACTGGACTAAAACTAATGAATTTCTTATAAATTGATAAATTATAGATGAACTATTTTAATCAACCCAACAACCTCTAAAGTCTGAATCTAAATGTCCAATTATCTCAAATGAAGAGCTAAACTTAGGATACCAAATCCCTAAGTTCTGAGTTCCCAAGAGATATCTCAAAATTCTTTTTACTGCCATTAAACGTGATTATTTTGGATCTGATTGAAATCTAGAACATAAATTAACATTAAACATAATATCTGGTCTGCTAGTAGTAAAATAAATCTAAGATCCAATAATTTCCCTAAATATCTTTTAATCAATAGATTTCCCCTTAGGGGCCTTATCTAACTAAACTGAGGAACTCGTAGGAGTATAAACTGGTTTAGCATTATCTATTTCATACTATTTTAGGATGTCCTTAACATACTTCTATTGACTATGAAATATTCCCTCTTCAATTTGCTTAATGCTAAAATCAATAAAGTAGCTTAAATCTCCCATTAGGTTCATCTCAAATTAACTACTCATTATTTTAAAAAAATTATCACAAATATATTTTATTTGAAGATCCAAAATGATATCATCAACATAAATTTAAACAAGAGGAAAGTGCTTAACCTCTCATATCAAGCCCATGGTGCCTGTTTTAATCCACATAATGTCTTTATTTAATTTAAAAATATGATTTGGGTATTTTGAATTTTTAAAACCTGGAGGTGAATTAATATAAACATCCTCTTGTATCACCCCATTTAAAAGACACTTTTAACATCCATTTGATACAATTTGAATCCTCTAAAATAAACAAAGGCTAACAAATCCCTAATTAATTTAAATCTCACTACAAAGGCAAAAGTCTCCTTAAAAACAACCCCTTCGATTTGATTATATCCCTTAGCCACCAATCTAGCCTTATTTCTAATGACAAATCCTAAGTCATTTATTTTATTTTTAAATACCCACTTAGTTCCAACTACACTTTGATCCTTTGGTCTTAGAATTATTTCCCAAACATCATTCTTTATAAATTTATTTAATTCTTCTTGCATTGCCAAAACTCAAAATACATTCGAAAGTGGTTGATTTACATTTATGAGTTCTATCATCAAAATAAAGGCAGAATGATTGACTTCTTTGCTTAGTCCATAGCTAGTCCTAACACCCTCACTAGGTTCACCTAAAATCAATTCCTTAGGGTGGTTTTTAGAAAATTTCAAATCTCTAGGCAACGGATTTTCTATCTCTAAATTATCTTCCAAATTAATCTTCTCAATCCTTTCGGAGTTTTTTTCTAAACCATCTTCTTCCAAAATTAGCTCTCCTAAAATTTCAAATTCATCAAATATAGCATGTTTGGTCTCCTCAACTACCAAAGTTCTTTTGTTAAATACTCTATAAGATTTTCCAACATTAGAGTATCCAAGAAAACTTCCTTCATCTGATTTTGGATCAAATTTTCCTAAAGAAGATTTTTCATTATTATGTATGAACACCTTGCAATCAAAAATATGCCAATATGACAAATTAGGTGTTCTCCCCTTAAGAAGCTCATATAATATTTTATTTAATTTAGATCTAACGTTCACTCTATTTAGAACATAACATATTTTGTTAACTGCTTCAACCCAAAAATATTTGGAAGTTAATATTCAGCCAACATGGCTCTAATAGCTTCAATTAAAATTCTGTTCTTTCTTTTGGCTACCCCATTCTACTTAGGGGTTCTAGGTGCAGTAAAATTGTGACCAATTCCTCTTTCTTTACAAAAATACTCAAATTTATCATTTTTGAAATCACCATCATGATCATTTTAAATTATTAAAATCTCACACACTAGTTTTCTCTGAATTCAAGTCAAAAAGTCTACAAATTTCTTAAATGATTCACTCTTATGAAATAAAAATTTAACCCACATGAATCTCAAGAAATCATCAACTATCACAAATTTGTATACCTTTCCTCCTAGACTATCAGTGCTAACTAGTCCAAAATGATTCATATGAATAATCTCTAATGGTTTACTAGTTCTCAGATCCATATTAGACTAAAAAGAGGACTTTACCTATTTTTCTAATTGACATGCATCATAAAAATGATCCTTAGTAAAGTCTAATTTTTATATACCCCTAACTAAATCCTTTTGGGGAATTTTTCTAAAGTTTTTCATGCTAGCATGACAAATTCTTTTATGCCATAGCCAAGATTCATCAAAAATTGTTTTTAAACAGAAAGAATTAAGAATTTTAATATAACTCAAATCTAGCATATAAACATTGTTTACACTTTTTTCATGGAAAACATAATTATCATTTAGGCTTAATATGTAGCTAGTGGGAAAAAATTTTATAATGTACCTTTTATCACAAAGCTAACTTATACTTAATAAATTATACTTTAAGTTTTTTATAAGTAGTACATGTGCCAAGCACTTTCCTAGTGGTGTTATCTCCTAGTGTAACTCTTCCTCAATTCCTGGCTTCCAGTGATATGAATTATTTACTGTGTCTATACATATGCTTCTAGCAACTATTATTCAGGTACCAAATGCTCTCATGAGACCTTATACTAGAACGTGCTTTCAAAATAATTAAATATTAGACTTGAGAACCCAAAAAAGTTTGGTTTCTCCTTTTGGAAAAGTAAAACTAGATGCATGTATGATATGACTAGGTTTATGCTTCTTAGGTCTCCTCGCTAAATGAGATTTTCTATCAAAGGTACAAGTGTGTGAAATATATCCAATCATGCCATAAGTATAACATTTAACTCCAGGAAACGAGTTTCTTAAATTTTTTTAAT
The DNA here is from genome assembly GCF_001605985.2 of Dendrobium catenatum. NCBI lineage: Eukaryota > Viridiplantae > Streptophyta > Magnoliopsida > Asparagales > Orchidaceae > Dendrobium > Dendrobium catenatum. The sequence continues at coordinate 2,039,411 of NW_021319451.1, forward strand.
AAATCTGTCTCTTCCTAGATTGTAAAAATTTTTATCTCAAAATAGGATTTATAAAATCTTCATGTGTTGGGTTTCCTATTTTTCTCGAGATATTTCACTTTTAACTTAAGAAATGTGTTTATATCTTCTAACACAATAATATCATATATTAAATAATACTCTCTATTCCTTTATTCATCATTAAAATCCTTAAAAATTCTTTTTCTAATTAAGCATAGGATGTTCTCAAATGATCAATCTTTTTATTTAAGTCATCGAATTCATCAAGTAAGCTCAAGTGGTTATTATCTATCAATGCATGATTTTTTCTAAGGATTTCATGCTCTCTTTGTAATTCTTGCATTTCTAAATTTAAACTGACATGCATTTTCTTTTTCTATATGCATCATGAATTATTTTAGAAACTTCTAGCAATTTATTGTAGGTCAAGTCACATACCACTTCTTAATCTGACTAATCAAGATTATAGGACATTAAGCACAAATTGGTAACTTCCTCATCATTTTTGTTTTTGATGAATCTAAAGATGAGTTCACCCACAAAGCCCTTTAAAATCTCTTATTTCCCTTCTTCACATTTGATTTTTCTTTTACCTTCTCCTTGGTAGGAGTGGCTTTTAGATTTGAGTAATATGATTTTATATGTCCAGATTTCTTGCTTTTATATCAAATAACATAATTAGAAACCATAACATTTTTATTGAACTTGCCTATATTATATTGCTTGTGTCTCCTCTGCTTCCTTTTAAAAAATCTTTTGAACTACCTAGTCATCAAGGCAATGTTATCCTCATCCTCAAGTTATGATTAATCACTCTCTAAGTCCTCCACTTTCAATGCTATATTCTTCTCCTTTTGTTGTTCTCCTGCATCAATCTTTCTTTGACTCACTCCTTGCTCATAAGCAATTAGTGTTCCAAGAAGATTATCAATAGAGTAAATATATAAAACTTTAGACTCTTTAATCATAGTTATTTTAGCATCATAAGAAGTAGGAAAACAACAAAGTATTTTATTAACCATTTCAGCATTCATTAACTCCCTACCTAATGCAAGCAAAGAAGTGACTCTCTGAGTGAATCTTATATACATGTTAGAAATATATTCATTAGGTTTCATGTGAAATAATTCATAATCATGTAACAAGATTTTTAATCAAGATTGCTTTACTTTATTAGTCCCTTCGTAAGTAATATAAAGTCTATCCCATATTTCCTTTCAACTTTTTCTAGTGCAAACCCGTATGTAATATTTTTACTTAAGTGCACAGAAGAAACTATTTAAACACTTTACATTTAGTTATGCTAAGTCACATTCCTCTATGGTCCAATAAGCAAAGGGTGTCTCAAATGTAATGCCATCAACTAATCGAGTTGGTTTGGTATACCCTTCTTGAACTAAAATCCATATGTGATAATCTAGTGATTGGAGAAAAGTAAACATGCATTTTTCCAAAAATTGAAAGGAATATTATCAAATACTGAGGTCTAGTGATCGAATACCTTTCATGTGTGTTTTGGTTTTTAAAAGTAGCCATTCTTATTTTTCAAAAAGTAGTCTAAACTTATAATTTTGAAACAAACCTCTGATACCAGTTGTTGATTTCATATAGGTTATTAAACCTAAGTTATTGTCCCAAATTAGTAAACTAAAAATTTTCTTAGATTTTTATATAGAAAATTATTTGGAATCTTAAAGTAAGTTAAGTTAAGTTTTTAAATGTACTTTTCAACCACAATAAATAACATGTAGAAAATAAAATGTGGAAATTAAAAATATATAAAGATTTATAGTAGTTCGGTCAAACATGACCTACATCCACTCCTTAAAGACTCCCTCTTCAGGTACTGCTCAATTACCAAAGTGACTATCCTTTTGCCCCCATAGCAAGGCAGAGAAGCCTTTACAAAATCCTCTCTTCCACTAATCCCTGGTGTGGCAGAACCATCATTCCTTCACATTCTCTAAGTGTTAGTAGATAACCATCATCCTTTCACACCCTCCAATCGAAGGCAGAGTAACTTCATCCTTTCACACCCTCTAAGTGTCAGCAGAATATTGTCATCCTTTCACACCCTCCTAGTACCGGTAGAGTACTGAATCTTCTCCAGAGATCTTCTCACGATCAATTAGAACAAAGAAAGGAAGAGTAAACACCAAAATTATAAAGAGATCCTTACCTTTGAGTAACCTTGTGAACCCTTCACACTCCACTTGTAAGAAATCTCTCTCAAACACTCTCCCAAACTCTATATTTTAATTTCCCTTGAAATATCACAAAGATAAGACTTTTTCACCTCAATTTTAGTGGACCTTTTATATCAAAGATAAGAAAAACTATCCATAAAATTGAAATTTTTAATTTTGAGCGACCACGATCGTACAGTATAATCTCTCCTAGTGTATCTGTGCATAGTTACTTAATTACAATCACACTGACTTAGACTTAATAAAATGAAAAATACAGACTTTAATTATAAAAACCACTAAACTGATCTGATTTGAAGTCTTCAACAATCTAGAGCATGATTTCCCTGAAATGTTAGTATACACAAATAGAAAAATAATTCTTTCAAAATATGTAAGGAGAAATAATAATGAAAATAATAATATTTGGAATCTTAAAAAACATATAAGTTGCAAGAATATTAATATTTAAGAAAAAAGTAACAAATATCTCAATAGATGGTACTCTACTGATACTTGGAGGGGTATGAAAGGATGAAAGCACTCTATTGTTACGGATCTATGGTTTATGATTTTGATGATAGAAAACATTGTTTATTTCTCTACGATTGCCTTATGTGCTAACATTTCAGGTCCACACGATCAGACCGCAATTTGGAACCAGCTCAAGATTGGGTAGACTACGTCTGTGTCAGTTTGTAATCTTTTTCCTTTCTTGAGTCTATTGTATTTGGTGTGGCATCTAATGATTTGTAACTTGGAAGATTTTCTGTTGTGCCCTAAAAGATTTCTATTTTTGGTAACATCGTCTGGGACGATATTTATATCGTCCTGGACGATCTGACAAAAGTAGAAACCCTAATTAGGGCATCCTCATTAAAGCAGCCATCTTTATGCAAAACACATCGTCCTGGATGAATTTGTATCGGCCAGGACGATCGGCTCAATTCAGCTAGAATCTACCGCCAGATCTACTTAGGAAAATCATATTTTAGGACATCGTCCCGGTGGATCATCCTGGACTATAAAATATCATCCCGGACAATCCAGGACAATTTTTCCAAAATTTCTCATGTAGTTTTGGAAAGCAATTATGGGGATTTCGTCCAGGCCGATCGCAAGATCGTCCGGGACGATTATACATCGTCCATCTTCATTTCAGGGCAATATTGAGGATGATTTTACACATATTTAAACTAATCGGCTAGGATGATATGTCTATCATCCTGAACGATAATGTCGGCAACTTGCATTAATGAGCTCATTTTTAGCTCTTTTATTTAAGCTATGACAAGGCACTTTGTAAGTGTCTTTGGAAGCCATTGAAGCTTCGTTCTTGTGGGGGAGACTTAAAGAGAGAGTTTGAAAGGGAGAAAGGAAAGGGTGGAGTTTGAGAGGGAGAAGATCCTGTGAGGGGGAGTAACTCAAGGGAGTGTGGAGGGGATTCCACACGGTTTGCTCCGGCGAACTCTCACCTTAGTACCATCAGATTCAAGGCTTGTCTCGAGGTAAGTTCACCAAAGAAGAAGATCTCTTTGGTGTCAAAGGACCTGGCGACTCCGCCGTACCGGGGAAGGTGGAATTGATTTTGTAAGTGCTTCTCCGCCTAGCTGTGGGGGCTAAAGGAGAGACACTTGTTTTAGTGCAATTCTTGGAGGGTGCCTCCAAAAAGTGGATGTAGGTCAAGGCTTGACCGAACCACTATAAATCCTTTGTGTTCTTTTCTTATTATCGCTTCCGCATTTATTTTTCTTCCACACTTTGTTTGTGGTAATTTTGGTTGGAGTTTTATCTTTGGTTTTGAAGTTTTTCAATTCACCTCTCTCTTGGTTTGCTTGGGCCAGTTCTATAGGGCTTAACATCCCTAACGAACTTTTAAGTGTTTTCAGAGCACTTTCTAGTGTCATCTGAGAACTTTCAAGTGGTATCAAAGCAAGTTTTCATAAAATAAGTTTTTAAAAGCTTTTGAATTTCGATCCATTGCTAATCGTAATGTTGCGGAAGGTTATTCAATCACCAGACCTCCTTTATTTGAAAATATGTCATTTGATTTTTTGAAAACTCGCATATCTATTTTTTTGCAATCAATTGATTTTCGCATGTGGCATATGATTTTAACTGGTTATTCATTACCATCACATATTGTTAATGGAGTTAAAACTGATATTCCTTTTAATCAATGGAATAGGAAAGAACAAGTAAATACTCAATTGAATGCAAAATCATTAAACTGCTTTTTCTATGCTTTAAATTTTGATGATTTCATGTTAGTATCCACGTGCACTATCGGTAAGGAAGTTTGGGATAAATTGCACACCATATACGAAGGCACTAGTGAAATCAAGCAATCCAAGTTTAATTTATTAATGCATGATTTTGAATTATTTTTCATGAAACCTTTTGAAACGATCTTAGACATGTATACCAGATTCATTCAAATTGTAAACTCATTACATGCTTTAGGAAAAGATTTTTTAAATTTTGAAAAAGTTAATAAAATTCTCCGTTGTCTACTGGATAAGTTTGATGCTAAAGTACTTGCTATTTGCGAATAAAAAAATTTGAATGAGTATTCTATTGATAATTTTATTGGCTCACTCATTACCTACGAGCAAGGTTTGGGTCAAAGACTTTTGGTTGTAGGTGAAACTATTATTCTAAAAGCTGAAAATACAGAAAGAGATAGCCTAGTTGGTGACGAAGGCAATGACGTGTCAAGAAAATCACAAAGCTCACCAAAGCATAAGCAAAAGTATAAAAAAGGTAAAATGGTAAGGATGTTCATATTCCTTCTAACGTTATTTGCTTTCGATGTAGGAAACCTGGACATATGAAAAATCAGTGCCCTAATTTAAAAATTCTTCCTACGAAAGAAAAGGGCAAGGTGAAACAAACTTTGAACTGGGGAAATAATGAAAGGCAAAAAATCTCGTGGGCAGATCTGGTCTCTAAGGCATCAGACCAGGAAAGAGATAATGGTTAAATGTCTTATTTGTGTCTTTCTTTTTTGTTTTTCATTTTTTTTATTTTATTTTTATTTTTTTGTGTTTTTGTTTTCGTTAAGTTTTTCTCTAATCAACACACACATTCACTTTTCTAAAAATGAAAAATCTACTTTTTCTTTTTTCTTGAAATCTTTGGTAAGTTGTGATTGACTTCTTTAAAATAGTCAGAGGAAGGGAACTCATGATTTTGTTTCTCTTTCTCTCTTCTTAAAAGAGGTTATTTTACTTTTGATTCAAAATCTTCATCATATTTTAAATTAGATTTTAAAACTTTTTTTATCTCCCTACATTTCTTCTATCGCATAGGAATCTTTTGCAAGATTGTTGAATCCACCTTAAAATTTTCTTAATCAAGTTGTTCATGTTGTCAATATTTTGGGTTTACTTTAGTTTTGAAAATATAAGAAAGAAAGCATAATTTTTTTTTTCAAAAAAAAAAGTGGCCAATGATGCCAAACCAAAAGATGCGCAATGACGCCAAATTTTAAAAAAAAATTTACACAAAGTGTATTAAAATCAAAAGATGCTCAAAGAGCCATTCAAGTGATAAAAAGCTTAAAATGAGCCCACAAAAAATATATATATGCTTATTTTTTCTTATACTACTAAAAACTTAAGAAAATCTTTGATATGTTCGAAACTTATGCTTGAAAATTTTGGTTTCTGATTCAGCAATTCTTGCATTGATCTTCTATTAGATACGTTTTATGAAAGAAGTTTTGAAAAAATTAATGTTTCTTTTTTCCATTTATTCCTTTATTTTGATTTTGGATTAAAAAGTTTTTGAGCCTTTAAAAGAACTTGAGTTGGGATTATCAAACTCTAAATTTCTAACATTTTTTAGGCTATGCGTTGTCAATCCAATTTTACCAAGTTTTTGATTAAAACAGAGAGGTAACTTTCTCATTTTAAGAATATTTGTTTTTCACTAGATCAAGGAATGTTTTTGTCTTTTGGTCGTTTGGTTTTTGTTTATGCCTCCTCTCTTTTTGATAATGTCAAAGGGGGAGAACGTAATGTTGAATTTATATCATTTTTTAAAAAAAATTTAAAACAACAAAAATATTTTCCTCATATTTGAACTAATCGGCCAGGATGATATGTCTATCATCCAGGACGATAATGTCGACAACTTGCATTAATGAGCTCATTTTTAGCTCTTCTATTTATGCTATGTCAAGGCACTTTATAAGTGTCTTTGGCAGCCATTGGAGCTTCGTTCTTGTGGGGGAGACTTGAAGAGAGAGCTTGAAAGGGAGAGAGGAAAGGGTGTAGTTTGAGAGCGAGAAGATCCTGTGAGGGGGAGGAACTCAAGGTAGTGTGGAGAGGATTCCACACGGTTGCTCTGGAAAACTCGCACCTTAGTACCATCAGATTCAAGGCTTATCTCGAGGTAAGTTCATCAAAGAAGAAGATCTCTTTGGTGTCAAAGGACATGGTGATTCCGCCGCACCGGGGATGGTGGAAGTGATTTTGTAAGGGCTTCTCCGCCTAGCTGTGAAGAGAGACACTTATTTTAGTGCAATACTTGGAGGGTGCCTCCAAGGAGTGGATGTAGGTTAAGGTTTTACCGAACCACTATAAATCCGATGTGTTCTTTTCTTATTATCGCTTCCGCATTTATTTTTCTTCCGCACTTTGTTTGTGGTGATTTTGGTTGGAGTTTTATCTTTGGTTTTAAAGTTTTCCAATTCACCTCTCTCTTGGTTAGCTTGGGCCAGTTCTATAGGGCTTAACATCCCTAACGAACTTTCAAGTGTTTTCAGAGCACTTTCTAGTGTCATCTGAGGACTTTCATCTATCACACTGGGGATTGGTGGAAGAGAGGAAAATTATAAAGGCTTCTCCATCTAGCTGTCGGAGTAAAAGGAGAGTCACTTTGGTAATAGTGAAATACTTGAAGAGGGAGTCTTTAGGGAGTGGATATAGGTCTTGTTGGACAAACCACCATAAATCTTTATACTCTTTTTATTTTTTATCATTTTTATTTTCAATAAGTTTATCTCTTTGGTTGAAAATTTTGTTTTTAAAATTAAAATTAACATGTTTTCTTAAAATTTCAAGAGAAATTATTTTAAATAGCTAATTCACCCCTCTCTTAGCTAGCCTTGAGACAATGACGTTAGGTCTAATAACCTATACAATTTTACATGTGTTATCGGAGCCTTATTTCAAAACTTAAAGTTTAAATTACTTTTTGAAAATGAAAATGACTACTTTTAGAAACCGTCAAACACATGAAGGTTATTTAATCATTAGACCCTATTATTTTATAATATCACTTTTGATTTTTGGAAAACATGAATGCCAACTTCTCTTCAATCATTTGATTATCCCATGTGGATTTTAGTATAAGAAGGATACATTAGGCCAACTAGACTTGTTGATGGCATTAAAACTGTAACACCGTTTGTCGATTAGATTGTAGAAGAATGAGACTTAGCATAATTAAATAGAAATTATTTGTATAGTTTCTTTTGTGCACTTAAATCGGAAGACTACACGCATGTTTTTACTTGCAAAAGTAGAAAAGAAATATGGTATATAATTTGTATAACATATAAATGGACTAACGAAGTGAAATAATATAGATTAAATATTTTGTTGCATGATTATGAACTATCTTACATGAAACCAAGTGAATCAATCATTGACATGCACACATGTTTCACTCAGATAGTCACATCATTGCATGCTTTAGGTAGGGATTAATGAATGTAAAAAATGTTAATATATTTTTTTTGTTTACCTAAAACTTATGATGCTAAAATAACTACTATTATAGAGTTTAAGGATTTAAATATTTATTCTATTGATAATTTTTTTGGATCACTAATTATTTACGAGCATGGAGCGACTCAAAGATAAATTGATGCAGGTGATAAGAAAAAGAAAATGAATATAACTTCAAAGCTGGATAACTCAAGAAGTGATTAGTCGCAGCCTTAGGATAAAGATTATAATTCCTTGATGACTATGCAATTCAAGAGTTTTTTCAAGAGGAAGCAAAAGAGATGCCAATAGTGGAATAAAGGTAAGTTCCACAAAATCGTTTAGGATTCTAACAATTTAATTTGCTATGATTGCAGGAAGCCAGGACACATCAAGTCTTAGTGCCCAAATCTTAAAGCCAATCCTAGCAAGGAGAAAGTTGAGTAGAAAATAAATGTGAGGAAGGCCAAGAAGAGAGTGAAGAGTGCATTTTAGGAAGATTCAGCTTCAGACTCTTCAGAAATAGAGGTAAAAGAAAAAGTCATAAATTTGTGCTTGGTGGCCAATAAGCTTGATCAGTCAGATCAGGAGGAGGTATGTGACTTAAGCTATGATGAGTTAGTTGAAGTTTCTAAAAGAATTAGTAAGGCATATAGAAAATTTAAAAGGATGCATGCTAGATTAAATTTAGACTTCATTGAATTAAAAAAGGATAATAAAATTCTTAGGAAAGATCATGCAATAATTGTTAGCAACCATATGAAATTGCTAGATGAGTATTATGGATTGAATAAACAATATGAATTGTTAAATTAATCCCACGCTAAACTTGAAAAAAGATTTTAAGACTTTTATGGATGAATCTGATAATATAGAGCATTATTTAAAAGTTGATAATGTTGTGTTAGAAAGTGTAAATTCATTCTTTAAAGCTCAATTGAATGCATATGAAAAGAATATGCTTCAACCTACAACTGAATAATTTTTTAATCCTGAAAAGAATTCAAAAATTATAAAACCTAAGAAAAGACAAGTTTACTTTAATAAATTAAAAAATCCTTTTCTTTGATTTAAGTGTTTTTCTTATGGCATGATTGGACATATATCTCACACTTGCACTATTTATAGAAAATAATATATAGTGTGGAGATCAAAGATGCAAAAAATAAATCTTATCATATATGTATCTTGAATAATTTTGCCAAGAGGTGAACCCAAACTTGTTTAGGTTCCCAAGACTAATGTTTGATTATTTGTAAAAATGCTCTAACACAAGACCTCATGAGATCATTTGGTACCTGGATAATTGATGTTTGGATTATATGACTGGAGACACTACACAATTCATATCGCTAGAAGCAAAGAATGGAGGAAAGGTTATACTAGGAGGTATTACCATAGGAAAGTGGTAGGCATAGGTATGATCATACACTTGAATACTTTTTTTATCAACAATGGTTTACTTATAGAAGGCCTAAAGCATAATCTTTTGACTATTAATCAGCTATGTGATAAGGGCTATAGTATTAAAAAAATTTCCATTAGCTGCATATTATTCCAAAATGGAAATGATGTACTGCATGGAACTACGATAAATAATGTTTATATGCTATATTTAAATTGTATTAAAACTCCTAATGCTTTTTATTTGTAAACAATTTCTGATGAGTCATGATTATGGCATAGGAGGCTTTTCTAAGGATCACTTATGTGATGCATGTCAACTAAAAAAAAAAGGTGAAGCCCTCCTTTCATTCAATTAAGGATCTTAGAGCTAGTAAACCATTGGAGATTATTCATATGGATTTTTTTTGACCAGTTAGCACTATATGTCTAGGAGTGAATGTATATGGATTTGTGATTATGGATGACTTTTCTAGATTCACTTAGCTTAAATTTTTATTTCATAAAAGTGAATCATTTGATAAATTTAGGACTTTTTAATTTGGATTCAAAGAAAACTAGGATGTTAAATTATGTCAATTCAAAATGATCATTGAGATGAATTTGAATATAAAAAATTCAAGTAGTTTTGTAAAGAAAAAGGAATTGCTCATAATTTTTCAGCACATAGGACCCATCAATAGAATGAGGTATTCTAAAGAAAGAATAGAACATTAATTAAAGACGCTAGTGCCATGTAGACAGAATACTCACTTCAAAAATATTTTTGGGCTAAAGCAATCAGTAAAGCGTGTTATATTATGAATAAAGTGAACATTAGATCTATGAGCTTCTTAAGGGAAAGTTTAAGAGTAGAACATCAAATTTGTCACATTTATATGTTTTTGGATGTAAAGTATTCATTCATAATAATGGAAACTCTCCTTTAGAAAAATTTAATCCAAAATTTGATGAATTTATTTTCTTGGATATTCTACTATTGGAAAATCATATATAGAGTTTAACAAAAGAACTTTGGTAGTTGAGGAGACAAAATATATTGTGTTTGATGAATCTGGGATTTTAGAAGAACTAAGTTTGGAAGAGGATCATATAGAAAATAACTCTCAAGGGATTGAAAAGATAAATTTGGAAGAAAATATGAAAAAAGAAAACCCTTTGCCTAGAGAATGGAAAACCCTTTTAAACATGGTGATACAAGAGGATATTTATGTTGAGAATTCTTCAGGTTTTGAAAATTCTAAATTCCCTAATAATATTTTTAAATTGAAATGGCATTATATGGATTTAAATAGGCACCTAGGACTTGGTATGAGAGGTTAAGAACTTTCCTATTAGAGAGATCTTTTATAAAAGGAAGTGTGGATATCACTCTTTTTTTGAAAAAATTAGGAGATATGTTGATGATGTCATTTTTCAATCTATAAATAAAAATCTTTGTGAAGATTTTTCAAAAATAATGAGTAGTAAATTTGAGATAAGTTTAATGAAAGATTTGAGTTATTTTCTTGGTTTTAGCCTTAAGCAAAATGAGGAGAGAAATTTTCTTAGTTAGTCAAAGTATATTAAGGACAATCTCAAAAAATATGAAATGCATAATGCTAAATAAGTAATTACACCAATGAGTTCCTCTATTTAATTGGATAAGGACCCAAAGGGAAAATCTATTGATAAAAAAAATTAATGTATAATTGGATCATTATTTTATTTAACTACTAGTAGACTAGATATAATGTTTAGTGTTTCCTTGTGTACTAGATTTTAATCTGATCCAAAAGAATCACATTTGAATACAGTTAAAAGGATTTTAAGATACCTTTTGGGAACTCAAAACTTGAGGATTTTTCTATCCTAAGTAAAGTTCTTCATTTGAAATTGTTAGAATTTTGATTCAGACTTTGTAGGTTGTAGGGTTAATCGAAAGGGTACATCTGGTACTTGTGAATTCATAAGAAATTCATTAGTTTCTTGGTCAAGTAGGAAATAGAATTTGGTAGCCGTATCTACTATTTAAGCTGAATACATTGCCTTATGAACTTTTGTGGCACAAGTACTTTGGAATAAATAATAGTTGGTTGATTTAGGATTTTTAATAGGAACAATTCCTATTTATTCTTGTAATACTAGTGCCATTTGCATTTCAAAAAATTCTATCTAACATTTTAGAACCAAACATGTAGACATAAGGCATCATTTTGTTAGAGACCACGTAGCCAAAGGAGAAATTGAATTGATTCATATTTCTACTGAAAATCAATTTGTAGATATTTTTACAAAACCACTAGCCTTTGACACATTTGCCACCTTAAGCATGAGGTTAGGTGTGATTGATCTTAATGCTTAAATAAAATTTTTTAGAAACTTGATTACTTTTTATGTGTATCTATTTTAGTTTTTAGTTTTTATTTTATTTTCTTTATATTTATTTGTGATTGATTATTTTTTATTTTAATTTTGTTTAGTGTGTTTTTAGTTTGGAAGTATGTCATTTATTAAAATGATTTATTTTAAGAAGTTTTCTAGTTTTCATGTACTATACTCTAAGTGTTATATTCATATTGTACGAATATTTTTTCATCTTGTACAAATTCTGTAGTGTATACATGATAGTTATGGGTGATGAGCATGTGAAACATCATTTTTTGTAAATGTTTCATACTGTATGATGATGTCATTGTATCGCATGATTTGCATGGGTTTGTTTATAGGCATAGGTACAGTTTTACCAGATAGGTTCAGTTGATTTATAACTAATCGTACATATGAAATCACCTCGTCTCTATGATCTAGGTGTCAATTTCTGTAGGGGATGAACCTAACTGTCTTTAAATTAAACTTAAATTTTTAGATTGTCCTGAATAAACACATGTTTATCTATATGATCGTTTGGTCAAAAAGCTTGTACTTTATGCCTCATAAATATCATATTACGAAAAGCCATTTCATCTTTGGCAATTTTCATTCATTCATACAAAAACTTCTTCATCTCGTATGATCTCACAATAATATGTATGATATTCAATTTTTCTATATATATATGGGTTTTGGAAATCATTTTCATTCACTTTCTTTTTCACTTCTAAACTATTTAGAGTCTGTGTCTAAGAAATGGTTAATTGTAGCAAGTGTCCTCGAGGTTCCAAAGGTTCTTCCTCTACTAGTGCTATTGATTCAAACTCCTTGTCTAAGAAGTATGAAAATACATACTTTATGTTATTTGCAGTGAGGATCACTCCTTCTTGACTTCTAATCCAAGATGATCTTCATTTTTTTTGTAAAGCCTCTTTTTGCTTCCACTTAACTGTCCTTCATCCAGACTCTTATCTATGCATATCATAAAGAAACCTTCTATTATTTCATTAACATACATGAGAGTCAGTGAAGACCACACTAGAATAAGTTACTTTATACAAAGATAGCATGTACAGATAACTATAGAGGATTTAAGAACTTTTTGCATTTAAGAACCTAGGGGATTTGAGCACACAAATTAACCTCTAGAGCATATTTTGACTGGTCTTAAATTAGCAAAGTTATTAGAGGTTTTTACCAAGTCAATCACTTAGCTCAAGTGTATTCCTTGAATAAAATTACACGGATCATCCAACATATTTTAAGAACTTCTTATATTCCTAAAGCTGTTGATCGAGTGAATTTGAATTCTGTCTTGTCTACTGTCACAAATCTTTTTATAAGTAGAAACATTTTGATAAAGTACAAATATTTTGAGATTAGTCTACCACATCATAAGAGGAAAAAGAATGTGGGTTCTAGGACACCTTGTTGCATATGTCCTAATAAAGAATTACAATATTATTCATCCTAATCCTCCCACTGAACTGCAAATCTACTTTACCAATGCTTCTTTTAGATCTTTATTTGGGAGAGACAAAAGTTTGAGTACTGATTCTAAAGAAGAAGGGGGAGCTCCTGCACATGCTCAAGGACCTGACCTAAACTCTTTTACGTGATGGTCCAGCATTTTGATCAGTTGGAGACTTACTTTGATCAACATTTTGATCAAATTGAGGCTCGTTTAAATTAGCAGGATGCAAGATACCAGGAGGACATGGGTTGGATCCGTGGTAAGTTTGATATAGTAAATATAAATATAACTATAATGAATAGCAATTTTTAGTGTTCAACCAGCCTCTTCCTCTAGACTAAGGCCCCTTGGAGTTTTAGATGTACTTCTTTTTTGTTGATTCTACCAGTCTTTTGCTAGTGATGTTATGGTGTCTTCTATTTCATGTTTGTAGTGGTGGTTAGATGTTATTATATTTTATGTGATGATGTTATGGATTTTGTTTTAATTAATATCCATGTTGTGAATGCATCTGATATTTTTGATATCAATGAAAAATGTTTTTGAGACTTGTGTTTATTTCTTACTTCTTGAAATATTAGTTTGCCTTTGCAAAAAACTTTTATAATTTATCTAAAATATGGTATAAATTAATTTGTATTATGAAATTAATTTCATTATAAAATCTATTTTTCAAAATTAAATTTAGTTAAGAAGATCAATTTCATGTTCTTTTAGGCAAACATAACTAGAATATCATTATTGCAATATTGATGTCTTATTATTTTTTATTTCTTTTCAATATGCTTTTTTTGTTATCATAGAAGTTTGATTTTAGATTACTGATTTTGGAAAGACCCAAAAAGTAGATAAAAAGAATGCCAAATTACTTCCAGATTTTAGATTACTGATTTTTGAAAGATTGTGCAATTGTTCACAAATTAAAAAGAGGCACAAAATTAGCCCAAATAGAAAAGATGTACAAAGTATGCCACAAATTTTGAAAAGATGCACAATGCCACCAATTAAATTTTTTTATAATTGTGTTCTTTCCACTATTATTTAATCTCTAATTCAAATAAATCTAATTCACAATTATATTCTATATTGAAATTAAAGTTAACTAATCTTCATTTCAGAATTTTTGCAATAATCATTTTTATTTATTTTATTTATCATGAATCAAGACTTTGATTAACTTTTCTTATCTTTGTTGTTCTTTGATTTAAAATTTTAATTTTTTTTCTTTTTTAGTCTTATGAAATTAATATTATTATTGTAATTAGTTTAAATTAATTTTAGAGGTCGATTCTTTTGGTTTATTGTTTTAACATCTTTCATTTCAATTTCTACTTTGATTTTTGTTGTTGTCAAAAGGGGGAGAAATAATATTGTTTATTTTTGTGTTTTTTTTTTATTGTTGCTTGATGTTTTTTGTTTTTTTAGGAGAAACCCACAAAGGGTCGTGCACGTTAATTAAGAAAGGAAACTACAAGGTTCTTAAAGAGAACCTTCAGCTCGCTACTGCTCATAAGCGCTACAAAAAATTGAAAATAAAACCTATGAGCAGATTGTTCCCTATTCTACAGAATATAAACACCCTAATAACATTCTAGGCCTGCCAAAATTTAGGCCCCAAAATGGAAGAACTCTCGGCACCCTCTTTTATCAAAAAAACTAATAGAACTCAAAAATCTCGATTGCTTTAACCTGTAAGAAAGTCAAATTGAAAAACATACATAAATATGTCCAATAATATACAATACTATGAATAATCAAATATTAACACATAAAGGTCCAAGTTTTTAAATAACTACATAAGATACTTCCCTGAAATCAAAAAGGATAACCATTAAAGTTCATGTAATTAATAACCAAGATGTCAGTATGCCACTTCATCTTACTAATGAACCCACCCAAGAGATTGTTAAGATGAATAAAATTAAAGCCAATAAAGGAAATCAGGCAATGATAATAGCAATAGGGACCCAAAATAATAGAGCAATGAGCCTCCAGAATACAACTACACCGGATACCCTTCAAGCTAATATGATGGACTGAATTAATAACACTAGTAATGGGGGATGGTAAGCCAAAAAATAGAAGTCATTAGCGGTACCAGCATCATTATAATTAACCTCACCTTTTAATTATAGATAATCCCATAAATCGGCAGCCAACATTAGCTCATGAAAATAGTATACGAATAGCCAATATTAATGGTAAATGCATGGACTTTAACACCCACAAGCCTACCAAAATTGTTAGCAATATCACAACAAACTTAGCTCACAACCTAGTATTACATGCTCATCAAAACAAATAAATAGAAAGCCATGCCACGACTAATATAATGAAAAATATTCACTTAATTAAGGTAGAAATTAACAAAACCCACAGTAAAATAGTAGCAATGACCTACATTAATCGAAAAAATATGCCAAAGATCTCCAAGGCTATAAAAACAGCTAAAATAGATACTAATAATCAGCAAACTAGAATTCATAGCCTTAGTAAAATGATTCAGGTAAGCCAGATATCTGAGATCATTAATAGAAGTATAGCTCAGGTAATAAGTAATAGTATCATCATGATGTAACCCTAGTCGCAACTCAAATCTAATCCCTGGAACCACTAACCAAAGGTAGCCTAATAAATCAGCAATTGAGTAGACAAGATGATAGGTTAAAGCTTGATACTTAACATGCGAGACACTACCAAGAATGAAACAAATATCCTAGCTATCCCAACTGACAAACCCAATAATGAATGCTCATCAAAGCCATAAACAAGTTTCCAAACACATAAATGTTAGAGCAACCAACATAATCCACGTAAATCTGGTAAGAAGAAACACTAGCCACATCTTCCATAAGGTAACCAGGGATGAGATAGCAGTAATAAGGGGTTAACTCAATAAGATTAAAATTCTAATCATTATTGGCCTCAAACACTAGCCACATCTTCCTCCACCGACCATAACAAAAAAATATAACCAATAAATACGAGACCAAGACACATGTCCTGACATCAATAACACAAGAAAAATGAGCAACGAACATAAACAAAAAGTAGAATTTGGCCTCAAACAAAAAACAATAGAGCACCCAACAAACAGGCCCCAATAACATTAAAAAAAATAAAAAAAAACCAACAAAAGACAAAAGATAATTAGAATGAATGTAGGGAAAACCCAATCGATCAAGTCTAGCAAAGCCTTTAATCTTATTTGGGAGAGTATCCTGATAAAATTCAGTAAAATTAGGTAAATTACAACCCAATTTAGCCAAAGAGTAGGCAATAACTTTCCCCTCTCTTAAGATATGAGAAATATTATAAGTAATGAGAGAAAGAAATACTTAATATCACTAAGCATATAGTAATTAGCATGATTGGATAAGGTGTTGCCCTGGACATAATTGATCAAGAGCATAGCATCAACTTTAATCCATATAGTAGTGATTCCAAGAGAAATGCCAAGTTGAATCTTAAAAAGGTGACTCTCAGTTTGCACTTGAATGACACTAATAGCAATGAACAAACACGTAAAAGCCATAATAAAAAAACAGTTAGAATCCCTGATGGTACCACCACAACCTGCATTTAAGTTAATCCTGACACCATTAGTGTTGAGTTTAAAATAACACTCCAAAGGCTTTCTCTAGTAAATAATCTTGCCAATACCATTAAAAATATTTTGAGTAAAAACTAGGCCAAACTCAGACACCACATGAGGACAACCTTTAAAAGAATAAATCTTTATAGCTTAGCAACATAAAACTAAAAAATTTTATTCTTGACTTTAGAGATGATAGTAGAAGCATCCATTTTAATATTTTCATGTTTCAAATCATTCTTACTTTAACATGTGATTAAATTTTATGGCATTTTTTTTTCTTGGTTGGGAACCACGGGCAAGAGAGAGAACCTCCACAAATCAAGGAAGGATTTGGAAGAACAACTTGAAGATTTCGGTTGCTTGAATTGGAGATGGTAGAAGGTGTCCAATCATCTACGGATGATCGGAACACCAAAGCCATTTTATCTACCGCGAGTCCAATCATGTTGGACTCAAAAGGTAGATTCTCCTTCAAATGCATCTCCCCTCACAATTTTTGGGTTGTAGAATCTCCTCTTGTGATCAAAGGAGGCTTGTTGGCAAAACATAAGGCCTTGCCAGATTTGAGTAAAGGAAAAGAAGTAAATTATAACAATTTACCTATATCTCCTTCACTGAATTCTTTGTTTGGAGAAAATGACAAAGAAGCTTCTTCTTCAAAGCGTACTTTTGTTGATATTTTGAAGAATAACAAGGATATTGACCTCAATATCAATAATCCTAATTCTTCTTCAAATTTGGATAATTCAAATGTGTAGATAAAAAAACCACCCATTAAAATTACTTGGAATACAAATCTAGATGAGAATGATGATCCAAATGTGGTTAAATTGGATATGGAGAAAGAAAAATCCAATATTCAAGTTTTAAATAAATCTTTGGTGGTTAAAATTCTTGCAAAAGATGTTCCTTTCTCAAAATGTTCCATTGAATTAAGAAAGCGATGGAAGAAATATGGAGGATTTCACATAACCCTGCTTGGCCTAGATTGGCTATTATGTTCCTTTCAATATCATGAAGCTATGGAAGAAGTCTTCAATGGAGGACCTTGGTTCATAGGAGGTTTTGTAATTGGGTTAGACAAATGGTCTCCCAATTTCTCTCCTAATTCATTGGAGGGTGTTTCTTCCCCATTATGGGTTCGTCTTCCACACTTACCCCTTCACTGTTGGGATGAGTCCAATATCACTAGAATTGTCACTAGGATTGGAACTCCATTACAATTATATTGTAATATGTTTAGGTGGGGAAGAAGAGAGTTTCCTAGAGCATGTATCCAAGTTAATTTGAACTCTAAACTTCCTACTGGAATATGGGTTGAAGGGTTGCATGGTAGATTTTTTCAAAAAATTGAATATGAGAAACTATCTTCACTTTGTTACAAATGTGGGAGAATAGGACATATTGATTCAGTTTGTCCTTATGTTGAAGAATTCCTTCCATCTCAAATCATACCAACAATCCTTATGGTCCTTGGATGCAAGTGAAATTCAAAAGCATAAAGAAATCAGTGAGAAATCAATTTAATTCCAAGAGTATTTCAGCTTCAATAAAATTTGGAACGGGTCCTCTTCATGAACCAGATGGAAATACTCAAGCTTTGATAGACGGGAAAGGTCTAAATCAGATGGTAGATCATGTTGAAGTTGCAGGTTTCATTTTCCTAAACAAAGAAGTTGCTGATTTCACTGAAGGAGACAAAGTGGAGGTTAATTAGAATTAGAAAATCAAAGTTGTCCAACTTAATCCATGGGATTCTGTTTTTTTAACAAATACTTTTAATGCTTTGGCTGAGGTGGATTATATGGAAACTAGTTTGTTAGAAGGAAATAATGAGATTGGAACTGAAATTGTTGAAAATCTGGACATTCAAAATTCAAATTTTGAAATTTCAAAACTTGAGATGGTAGCTGATCCTCCGGCTATTAAAATTTCTACTCAAAATTCAAAAGACAAGTTGTTGTATTCAAAGGTTGTAGAGGTTCTAGAGCCGGCTTCCTCTCCAACAAATCCATAGAATTCGGAGGCTTAAAAGAAGGATGTTCAAAATTCGGCCTTGACTCCTACAAAGACAACCGATTCTACTCATGATGCAGTAATTCAGGTAACTCATAAAATAGATTTTACCACAATTACTTTGGCGGCTGATGCTAGTGTAATTGGTAATTACACTTATACTACACTCCTTGATTCTTCTTCTTCTCCATCAGCTATTAGTTTGAATTTTAAAAGACCATTCTTAAAAAAGATAAAAAAAAAATTAAGAATGATTCCTCTTCTCAAAGCATGTTTTATTCAAAGAACTTCAAGCATTGGGACTGGTGAAAGATTTACCTAGAAGAAAGATGGCTGAACACAAAGAGAAGAACGGTGGGAAAGGTTCTTCTTCCCTCTTAGCTCACTAATATGAAGGAGTCTTCCGTGAATAGCTAAAAATCGGAGTTATTATTGAAGATAGAGAATATGATCTTAAAATTTGGTATAACTATACCAAACTTTTTGAATTTATTATTGAAATGTAATTTTATTTTTAGATTGTATTTCCTCTTTCGTAGTTTAATTTGTTTTTTTTTAACTTTGCATAATTGTTTATGAGATCTTTACTAATTCTTATTCTCTAACTAGATGGGAACTCTGGGATACTAATCAACCTTCGGGTTGTCTCATATTTTGGTATCCCCTGCATCTCAACAGTTTCAAAATAGGAGTTAGTGGATTTGATTACAATTACAATAAGTTCAAATTAACAAATTACATTTTAATAAGGTCATTTTTATTGTTAAAAAAAAGATCATTTAGTTTTTTTTACTAGTCTGTATTAGGCTATCTACTTTTTTATTCTAATGCAATTTATGCATTTTCTCAAAAAAAAAAAAATCATTCTTACTCTTCCATAAAAACCAATAAATAAGGACCCGGAGGATATTCCTAATATAACATTTAGTAGGAACAAACCACTCTTTAAGAAGTTCACCAATAGTGTTAAAATGAGTATTATTTTGCTTGATGTTTTTGTTGATTGCTTGAAATTTTATTTGATTTGTGCTTATTTATATATATATATATATATATATTATTAGATTAGGGTTCAATATAAATAAAGTATATATATATATATATTTATTGAGTCTGAGAGAGTGTGATCGTAATTAAGTATTCATGCACACATATTGGGGGAGTGTTAAAAAAATTGTAATTTTTTAAAACTAATTGTAGTGTACAATTTCTATTTATACGGGACAAACTGTTTAATTATTTCCCCTACAAGTACTTAATCAAAGCATGGATAAGAAAAGTTTTCTAAGTACTATTTATATTTTATAAAGTTGGCTTCATATAGACAAAATCTAGAGTAAGAAAATGTTGTGATCATTTTTGTTTAGAGGAATAGGTAAATTTTTGAACTATTCATCCGCGATGATATGAACTTCATATAGACGACATCCATAGCACGAAAATGATGCAAACATTTTCATTTAGATAAACAGGTAAATTTTTTGAACTATTTATTCAGGATGATTTGGACATCGTATAGATGACATCTAGAGTATAAAATTATGGGGCATCTTTTTCATTCAGATGAGTATGTAATTTTTAATTACTATTCATATTATATGATATCCTTATCATAATGTACGATATGATTATACAAAAATTTTCATAGAGGATTGTATGTGCTATTTTTGAACTGTTCATCTAAGAGGAATATTGATCGTACTATATGATGGTGTATGGTAAAAATTGAAATTTTTAGTTTTCTGGATGGTTTTTCATGTCTTTCATATAAAAATCCTTAGAAATTGGCTTGGATGAATCTAGTCTTCATGATTTCTTAGAGAGAAAGTGAAAGTATGATTTGGAAGAGTATTTGAGAGAGAGTTCTTGCAAGTGGAGTGTGAAGGAACAAGGTTACTCAAAGGTAAGAATCTCTCTTGTTTTTGTGTTAGTTCTCTTCCTTTCTTCTTTTTAGTTGCTTGAGAGAAGATCTTTGAAGAAGATCCAATACTCTGCCAACGCTTAGATGGTGTTAAGAGATGACGGTACTCTGCCGACACTTGGAGAGTGTGAAAGGATGATAGTACTTTGCTGACACTTAGAGGGTGTAAAATGATGATGATACTATGCCACATCAGGGATTGGTATAAGAGAGGAAAATTATAAAGGCTTCTCTGCCTTTCTATGTGGCAAATGGAGAGTCACTTTGTTAATAGTGCAATACCTAAAGAGAGAGTCTTTAGGGAGTGGATGTAGGTCTTGTTGGACCAAAGCACTATAAATTTTTGTGTTCTTTTTATTTTTTAGCATTTTTATTTTCGGTAAGTTTATCTCTATTCATGAAAAATTTATTTTAAAAATTAAAATTGTGTAGTTTTCTTAAAATTCTATGAGAATTTTCTTTAAATAACCAATTCACCCCTCTCTTGGTTAGCCTTGGGATAATAATGTTAGGTCTAACAACCTATATGAACTTTACATGAGCTATTGAAGATGATATAGAATTTGAGCCTTCTAATAAATCCATTTGGAAATTAGGCCATGCATTTTTGAGAGTTCATTAGGGATGTTAAACCCTTATTAACTAGCCCAAGGCTAATATGAGGGGGGTAATTTGGTATTTTAAAAAATTCTCGAACAAAAATCATGATCAAAACCAAACATTCACCAAAATAAAAATAAAGTGCAAAAATACAATAAGGAAGAATACACCATATTTTATAGTGGTTCGATCAACTTGACTTACGTCCACTCCATAGAGTATTTTCTCCAGGTATTACACTAAACTTAATGACTCTCCTTTTGATCCCATAGCAAGGTAGAGAAGCCTTTACAAAACTCCATTCCACCAATTCTGGTAAGGTAGAGAACCTGACCTCCTTTTGCTTCCTCTTGAAGCATGCAAAGAACATTAACCTCCTTTCACTCCCTCTTGAAGTAGGCAGAGAACCTTGATCGATCATTGAAATAGACTTCTCTAGAACCTCCAATGAACAAGGGATGATGATTGTAGAACATGAATCAGATCCTTGCTTGGAGCAACCTTTATGAACCCCTCATTAACTCCCCCTAACAAGATCCTCTCTCTCTCCCCCAAGCTTTCCCTTTCTTTCTTTTGGCTCTCTCATGTCAGGACAATAACAAAAGATACAATCTTGAGTAACCAAGATATTTTATATAAAAGGGCTTTAAATTTTTCCTTAATTGCAATAAACTATCAAAGATCATCTACGATGATCGATGGATCATCCTTTATGATCAGTACAAATTTAGATCACTCAGCCAGGATGATATGGGGGAGGATTAATGATTAGAAGATTTATTTGTTTCGATCGTCCAGGATGATCGGTACATTATCCTGGATGACATTATCATCCATACAATCGCTCTATTCATCCAAACATTTTATACTAGATGATGAAAAATATCTAATCATCTAGTACAATTCTTTGATCACCTTGTATGATTAATTCAAATTTATATAAATAATTTAAAACATCACTCTATTCATCCAGGAAGATACTAAGTTTTGTTTAGCTGATCGTCCAAGATGATCCTGCGATCATCAAGGATAATATGATCTATCAATCAAACCTTAATTACTTTTCTTAATCATCAAAATAATTTATATATAATTATAATGCATCATCTAGGATGATATCATGTATGATGTCAAAAATAAAATAAGCCTAAAAGAGCTGGTGGCTGATTCTTTTTTATTCAGGCATGTCATTTTTTTTGAGAAGATGCAAAGTGCAATATTATTGAATAAGAACTACAAACAACCTAAACAAAGTTAAGATTATCACATTCCTCCTTCAACAATTTGAAGAACATGGGAGGAACGCTATTGATAATTAAGTTATTCCAAGTATAATTACCCCACTTAGCATGGTTAGCATAATAATCGGCTAACTTATTACATCCTCTCTTCACAAATTGAAAAATGACTTGATTGAAATTCCTAAGAAAGAAAAAATCAAGTAATTCGAAATGATTACTTACAGCTGGTCCCTTTTTAAAAATGTCTTGGATGTGCTTTATAACATTGTAGTTATCCCCTTCTATAATGATACCTTTAGCTTCATACATCCATTCATGAGTAATCTTCTTAACATCCATGAAAGCTTCCAATTCAAGAGCTGAGATATCCAGTGTAAGCTTTTGAAACCAAAGGCAAATAAAATTCTACCTTTGTTATCTCTAATTACTCCACCAATTCCTGCATAATAATTGTTGTTGAGAGAAGCATCCAGATTTAGTTTTATCCAATCAGTTGGAGGGGGTTTCCAAGTATTTTGAAACAGCAATTGCTGATTAGAAACCCAGTTGACCGAAATGAGATCTTGGCTGAATGATAAAGAAGCAAAACTGACTGCATTTGCTGTAATAGAAGATATACTGTCTTCCACCGATCCATGCACCCGTTTGTTCCTACTTTTACAGGAGAAAAAAATTGCAGAACAGTATACATTGGCTATAAAAGGGTTGTAACTAAATAGCTTAGAAAGCCAAATAAAACAACTCTCCAATTTGGTGAAAGTAGGGATATCATAACCCCAGCTTTTTAATGAGATAATGATCTTATTCATGAAGAAGCATTTAATAGCTAGATGACTAGCATCCTCAGCATCAACATATCCTCTTGGGCTTCCATTATTATTGATAATCCTTCTATACATCAAGAAATCATTGGTTGGAATTACTTTGTTAATCAATCTCCACCAAAAGATATTAATTCTTGGCCTCAACTTCAACATTTTAAGCCATCTCCAGTTAGCGTCCTCTTCCTCATTAAAGTTGCTATGTTCAGAAATCAATGCTGCAATTCATTTCCCATAATACTTATACATGATTTCCACTTCATCTTCATGAGTATCAAAATTTGAAGGAACCAAAGAAATCAAGTTTGCTAATTCCTTACCGAATGCCTCATACAATCTATTGATGTTCCAGTTTCCGTCTTTAAGAAAATACTTCAAGCAACATTAATCTTCATGTAAGTTGGACACAAACGTAGGCCATTTTCTAAACACTTATCAAGGATCCAAATATCCTTAGTAGTGTTAATGTGCTCACCATTAAAAACCTTCCATCTAGTAATCTGCTGCAGAATTTTGCCTCCAGAATTTATAATTTTCAAAGTTGGTGAACAACCAACTTTAGCTTTAGAAAAACAGAAATTTCTTCCATATTTTGCAATGATAATTCTATTCAATAAAGATGATGTCTTAGATAACATACTCCAAGAAAATTTGTCTTTCCACAAATCAACTTTATCAGCAGCCGACATAACACCTTGCTCTCCAAATTTAATCTGCTTACAAAGGGTTTTCCATTCCACAATGAATTCCTTTACTCTTGTTCTATTTCATCTAGAGAAAATACCTACACAACTTGTCAAGGTCTCTTAACACCCCCATTGGCACAAGAGAATGTGTAGATATGAAAATAGGAATGGATAAAAGTGTTGTTTTAATCAACTGAATTTTACTAGCTAAAGTGAGAGATAGATTACCCCAACCGTTGAGTTTATCAAAAGCTTTTTCCAATACATCTTGGAAATTAGAAGCTGTATGGCTCCTCATAGCCATCTTGATGCCGAGATAGTTAAGTTCTTCAACTGCTTTGAATCCAATTAATTTGGACAGAATTCTGGATTTATCTTTGTGTACAGCTTTACCAAAAATAAATGAAGATTTCTGTTTATTCACTTTCTGCCCTGTCCAGCCGCTGTACTTCTTAAGGATATTCTTGATTTTAATAACATTTATCCTACTAGCTTCCGCAAAAATAATGATATCATCAACATATTGAAGATGTGAAACTTTTTCTGCATTCGATGCCATCTACACTCCTATTTCAGCTCCATCTCTATTGAATGCTTTGGTGAGAATCTGAGAGCACATAATAAACAAATAAGGGGATAGAGGGCATCCCTGCCTAAAGCCACATTCCACTTGAATCCAATTAGTATTCCTACCATTTACATTAATAGAATACTTAGTGTCCACCACACTTTGGATTAAGAGATTAGAAAAAGATCTTGAAAAACCGTAAAGTTCCAAAACATTATTCAAGGTGTTCCATCCCATACTATCGTATGCTTGCTCCATGTCCACCTTAGTGGCCATCAACCATTTCTTAGATTTAGAGATTCTAAATTTATGAAATATTTCTTGAGTGAGCAAAATATTCTCCAAAATGGATCTTCCTTTGATAAATGCAACTTGATTTTATGAAATAATCTTTGGAATAATATTGATAATCCTATTCAATAACATCCTTGTCACTATCTTATAGATAGAATTGCATAGACTAATAGGTCTATGATTAGAAGGAGTTAAATTATTTTAGGAATAAGGACCACAATGGTTTCTCTCCATTCATCTCACATCAAGCCGGATTTAAAAAATAGGCAAATAGCCTTCCAAACATCAGATTTGATAATAGGACAATAGTATTTAGAAAAAGAGTAGGATAGACCATCCATACCAGGTGCAATATTGCTCTCTAAGTGTGAGATAACATTCTCCAATTCTTCCTCAGAAAAATCTGCCAACAACCGTTCCTTGTTAGCTTCATCAATAATTCTAGAAAATCGTGGCCAACCAGAGAAAGAGCAGTTTCTGAATTTCCATTTCTCATGGAAATAATTAGAGAGGATTTCTTCAATGCATCTTTGATCTTCAGTAAGAGAGCCATCCGAGCTTTTAATTTGATTAATAAAGTTGCTGTTACGTCTTGCTGAAGCCACCGAGTGAAAGTATTCAGAGTTAGAATCACTTTCTTTATACCATTTAACTTTAGCTCTTTGTCTCCACCAAGAGCTTAATCTACCCAATGTAGAATTCAATTTCTTAATTTTGAATCTTAACAAAGAGATTTTGTCTTCTGAAAGACTTCCTAAATTGGCCTCCTCCTCTTGCAAAGACATGATCTCTGCCTTCAAATTTTCTTTCAAAAGGTTAAGATTTGCATGCTTGGCTTTACTCCAGTGAAAAAGAGCTTTAAGGATTCTTTTGAGTTTGAAATTTAATTTCTGGACATCATCTCCACCTGATGGATTTTTCTAAGAATTGGCTATAATTCCTTTAGAAGCTGGATAGGAGATCCAGACTTCTTCGAATTTTAGTTTTTTATTCTTCTTAAATTTTGGACCACAAATACTGATGGCTATTGGACAATGGTCAGATGAAATTCTTCCAAGATGATGAATTGCTGCCAATTGGATGATCTTCAAAGCTGCTGAATTCAAGAAACATCGGTCTAACCTCTCAAGGATGCGAGCTCCACCTTTTTTATTGTTACTCCAAGTAAATTTGGGACCTATAATCCCAATATCATGAAAATTACATCTCTTCATAAACATTTGCATATCTTGAGGGCCTTGAGAAAAAACAAATCTCTTCCCACCTCTCTTCTCCTCCTGTGAGAGAATGCAGTTAAAGTCACCTCCAATTTTGCACGGGATGTTAGAATTAGTAAATGTTTGTAGATCTTCTCAGAGTTGTCTCTATATACTTCTTTGCTTCCATAAGTGGTGGCAATAAGCCATTCACTTCCATTGTGCATCTTCAATTTCCCAATAACCACTTGATTAGAAAAATGGATGGGGTTAAAACAACAAATGCTGGAGTTCCAACAAATGAGGATCCCACCCGACAAACCTTCAGCTGGAACATTAAAAAAATCCCGATTGCTACCGATTAATTTGTTGATTTCATTCATGTCAAAAGATTGGACTTTGGTTTCAATAAGTCCAACAAAAAAAAAAACTTCAAGATCCTTGACAAATTCCCTTAAATACCGAGAGTCCTCAACCTTCCTAGTCCCTCTACAATTCCAAAATGATAGAGACGTCATTTGGATTTAAAAATGGGATTACTCCCATTTTTAATCTTCTTATTAGCTTCTCCTTTCCTTTTTTGTAATAAAATGTTGTCTCTTCCCAAAGAATTAAGCTCTTTGATGAGTTTACCTTTGCTTCTTACAGAATCTTCCATCTTGACAATAGTATGAACATCTGGAGAAGATTTTTCAATTTCTCCATCATCAAGATCTACTACTTCATCCACCATGCAAGATTATGCTTCTGGATTATGAGCCTCCAGCAAATTGAACTTATTCAGATCTTCATTAGGATTAGAAGTATTTGTAGGAAGCATAAATATCATCTACGAAATATTGTTTTCTCCTGTTAAGACTCCATCCAATAAGAAGTCTACTTTCAAAATTTCTCCCTTGTTGACTTCAGGATTAAGATTTATCTTGTTCTCTACATTCACTTCCTTTTCAGCAACATGATCAAGATTAAATTCTTCAACTCTATCAGGACCAAATGCAGATTCCTTGCCAGCTTCTTCATTAATAGAGCTTAATGACGACTTGGAGTATGTTTTCTGAACATAAACATTCTTAGTCTTCCTGAAAGAAGAATTTTCCTTCTCCTTAACAAATGTTGGCTTCTTTCTTTTCCTTGAATTTTGAACTAGGATCCATGGCCCATAATCTTTATTAGAATCTACAACTTGCTGAGACTGAATGTTAGAAGCTTGAACTTCCTTCTCCAATGTTTTAGTTGGTGCCGTTAGATTTGTTAACATCCCATCTCTACAATTGTCTTCTAGATGACAAATTTTCCCACATTTGAAACAAAAATTGGATACTTTCTCATATTCTACCTTCTAAAAGAAGCGTCCAAAGGAGCCTTCTATCCAAACTCCCTTAGGAAATTGCTGATCCAGTTGCATACGAACGAAGATTCTTGCATAATCCCTCCTGCTCCATTGAAACATATTACCATCAATCCACAGTGGAACTCCGATTTTACTAGAAATTCTAGCCACATTTTCTTCATCCCAACAAATCAATGGGAGATGAGGAAATCTGACCCAAATTTGGGATGATAGACTTTTTAAGGAGGTAGGAGAAAACATTGGAGACCATTTTTCAATACCCACAATATGGCCATTTACATACCATGGACCACCTTCCAAAACTTTATCAACAACAACCTTATCGAAAAAGGAGCATAAAGTCCAGCCAAGTCCAAAGGAAGTAATATGAAACTTCCCAAATTGACTCCATTGATGCTGAAGCAATCTAGCAATCACAAAATCCATATAATTATCTCCAAAAACCTTTACCACCAAAGACAATTGTAATTTGTCTACATTTATTTTCAAACAGTCTTCATTCAATTTAACAGCTTCACCATCTTCTGATAGGAAAGATTCATTTCCTTTGAAGCAAATTTTGATATTCGATTTCCTGGTCCAAGTATCAATAGGATTGGGCAAAGCTTCATTAATAAAGTCATCTACCTCGGTATTACTTCGAATATCTGATGAGTTTGCCATCAAATTCTGAGAAAACAAGACTCCTTCCTCAACTAAATGTGGCTTGAACGCAGGGTTGTTGAATTTATTCACAAACAACTTCAGCCCAGACGAAGACGACACTCCATTATCTACTAAATCATTTTTGTAACCAATTGGAGACTTGAAGATCTTCACATGAGACTGATTCAAAATACCTTTGCCTTTGCCTTGAACAATCAGAGATTTCTTCTGAACCACTTCAGATGGTTCATTAATTTTAAGAGTACCAGATCTTTGAACTCTGATCAACCCATCTTCATGAATGGAATTGCGAGTGGTGTCGCCAGGAGGAATCCGACGATCTGCAGTGAACGCCGCGTCCATTCCCGTCGACGGAGAATAACCCGCCACCAAAATTGGCCCGTTAAAATTTGAATTTTAATGAAGTTTTCTATTACTGAATCCGGGAGCTTCTCTCACTACTTGACCTTTCTATTCAAACTATTAACTATAGGCATGTCATTTAGGATGATGATAATATTATCTAGGATGATTTGCTTAATTTTGGATACCTTAATTAGGATGCCAAGACATAGGCTATGATGTGTCCTAAGGCAAGGTTAAGCTTTCATCTATGCCCTAGATCCCTAATGCTAGTAAGATGCTCAATATAATGGAAAGAAGATTAATAGTGTTAAATTCTCTATGGGCCACTATATAGAAGGTGGTGATTAAAAGGAGTGGAGTGATGTGGAACCGATCATAAACTTTAGAATTAATTGAGGTGCGAAGTACATATTGGATTATCCTAGCATCCTTGATGAAGGTGTTAGACACCCCATCATGATAGGAGACATGAGTGCTTCTCATAAGGTGATTGGAAGGATCCTAGTCATAATCAAGATCATAAGATTAGAGGTAAATCTTATCTCCAATAGTGGACAATTGGAGGAGTTTATGGCAGTCCTGATAGGTAATCTCTATAGGTCATTTATTAATATAGGATTAAAGGATAGTGTAAGTGCAGTTTATCCTAAGGCTTGCAAAAATTCAAAAAGAAGTTCATAAGTAAAGGGGAAGGAAAGTGTAAGAATGAATGTGAGGGATCTGTGAGAAAAAAGATTAAGGGTAGGTAAGTGAGCGTATGAGGATTGACAGTCCTTAATAGTGTGATCATGACAGTCTTGTAGTGAAGATAAGACGATTGGTCAGCCTCCTTAGTGAAATGAGAGTCAATAAATACCCTCGAAGAATTATCGGTTGCCATTCTAGATTGTTTCCCACCCACCATTGACAAGAATTTTATAATATGAGTGGGAAAAAAGAGCAATAGAAAGATTTAGGGTAAAAAAATTGTTTGAGGGTGGTTGTTTATAAAAAAAGGGAATATCAACCAAGATGATCACAAAATCATCTAGGACAATAAAGTGAAACTTTGACATCCGGGATGATTGGTCAAAAAAGTGGTCATATCATCCAGAATCATTAGAAATCATTTGAGATGATTAGAATAAGGTGATTATCCCAATGAGTTAGCCCAGATAACCATTGAAGAACTGGTATCATTTAGGAAAATTAGGTGGATCATCCAGGAAGAACAATAATAAGGGATTGTATGGGCTAAATTTAAAATATGTAACAATTTTTGCCATGTGGATCGTCCAGGATGAACATGTGTATCATCTAGGATGATTACAGATAATTTAGTAGGATTTAATCATATCATCCAGGATGATATGTACATCCAGGATGATTATAAATAATTGTTCAGTATTTGATTAGATTGTATAGGATTATGTGGATAGTCCAGGATAATCTCAAATGATTGACTCAGATCAACTATCAGATCAAAGATAAATGGTTGATTGATGATATTATTTAGGAGGATGTAAATATCATATGGGATAATGTGATAAAAAATTAAAGATTTTGTGAATGGATAGAGGTGATTAAAAGAGGCTCTAAAATATAAGAAACTAGGAAAAAAATGAAAAAATGATAAAAATGACCAAAAAATGAAAAAATAAACTTTTTTTTTATTCTTTTCAGCAAAGCACCAATATGATAAATTTTTCATGTGATTGAATTAAAATTTTTTTCAAAAATGACTTAAAATCATCAATATCTAAAAAATGATTGAATAATTGATCTTGATAAGCCTAGCTCAATCTTCTTATAGGGAAAACCATTTTTTGAAAATAAAGATCTTACTCAGAAAAAGTAATTGGATAAGAAAATGTGATCCGTTCAAAAATTATTTCTAGAAAAATATCTTATAGAATAATATAACAAAGTAATTAGTCACGATCATGAATTTCAAAATTAAGTCTTTGAAAATATCAAGTGACACATGAATTCTTCTAAGACTTAAAAGTTTGAAAGGGAAAGGAAACTTGATTTCTTGTGGGTTCATTTTGTGCCTCTTATCAATTGGTTGGTGCACCATAAGCATCTTTTGATTTTTGATATACTTTGTGTATATTTCAAATTTTTTTTTGGTGATTATTGTACATTTTTTTAGTTTTCTTTTCCTTTTGAGCTCATTTTATGCCTCTTATCATTTTTCCAAGCTAGCTTTCTTTTGAAACTTTTAAATACTCTCAGTTGTGAGAATATATTTGAGATATTAGAGAATAAAAACTCACTCTCTAATATAAGAAAGAGTAAACCATAAAGTAGAAATAAATTTATATGATAAATGCAATTACAAGATTTTGAATGCTTGAAGTGATTTAATGACTTTGTATATTATTTATATAAGATAGTTTACTATAACAAGTTAGCAAAGATCTCAATTGCAAAGCCCAGTTGTTAATTTGAGATAGAATTTTATTTAGAAAAGAAAATTACACTGCTAAAAAGAGTTAGATGAAGGGAAATAATCAATGGTGTTTCTCCCTTTAAATGATTTAAGGATGTCTTTCATTGACTAAAAATTTTCAAAAACAAAAAATAAGGCATAAAATATCATTTTAGCTGTGACCAACAGAAAAACTAAAAGAAAGGCTAAAACATTAGAAACAAAAATATGAAAACTAGTGAAAAATAAAAAAGTAAAAATAAAAGAAAGAACACAAAATAATAACAAACAACAAATCAAAAAATACAAAATTCAAAGTTCAGAAAGTATCATGTTCATACATTTATGTCAATCACACCCAATCTGGTCTTTAAGATGCTGAATGTGTCAAAGGCATGTGGTTTAGTAAAGATGTCAGCCAGTTGATTCTTAGTTACCACATCGTGCAACTCAATATGTTCTTTGCTAACATGGTCCATAATAAAGTGATGCCTTATGTCAATGTGCTTGGTTATTGAATGTTGGATAGTATTCTTTGAGATGCAGATGGAACTAGTGTTGTTTCATAAAATTTAAATTGTGCCTACAGGTAATTCTAAATCCAAAACTTGTTTCTTTAATAAAATGACTTGGGCTACACAACTTCTTAAGGTAATGTATTCAGCTTCAATAGTGAAAAGTATAACAGAGTTTTATTTTCTACTAGACCAAGAGACTAAAGACTGTCGTATAAATTATCAAGTTCCAAAAGTGCTCTTTCTATCCACCATTCATCCTGCAAAATAAGAATCATAATATCTCAAAATTGAACCGTATCCTGGTAGATCCTGGGGATCTAATAATCTTAAAAGAAGTGTTTTATCTAAGATATGAGATTCTTAAGTTTAGGTTCCCTATAAGATATCTAAGGATTCTATTAACTGCAGTTAGGTGTGATTCTTTAAGATCAACTTGAAATCTAAGACAGAGGTAAATGCTAAAAATTTCTCAAATAAAATCACTATCAAAACCAAATATTCACAAAAAAAAATAAAGTGCAAAAATTTAGTGCAGAAATATAATAAGAAAGAATACTATATTTAATAGTAGTTCGATCAATTTAACCTACATCCACTCCATATAGCCACTCCTCTAGGTATTGTACTAAATTTAGTGACTATCTTTTTACTCCCACAACAAGACAGAGAAGCCTTTACAAAACTCCTTTATATCGACTCAAGCGAGGCAGAGAACCTGACCTCCTTTTGCTTCCTCCTGAAGCAGATAGAGAACCTCTACTCCTTTCACTTCCTTTTGAAGCAAGTAGAGAATCTCAACTGATCAGTGAACTAGACCTCTCTAGAACCTCCAAGGAATAAGGGATGGTGATTAGAGAAGATGACTCAGATCCTTGTATGGAGCAATCTTTATTAACCCCTTATAAACTCCCCCTCACAAAATCCCCTCACAATATCCTCTCTCTCTCTCCCAAGCTCTCTTAGGTTAGGACAGTAGTAAAAGATACAATCTTAAGTAACCAAGGGATCTTATATATAAGGGCTTTAAATTTTCCATTAATTGCAACAAATTAATAATGATTGTATAGGATGATCGATAATTATCCTTGTATAATCAGCACAAATTAAGCTCAATCAGCTAGAACAATATGGGGGAGGCTAGATAATTATAAGATTTGTTTATTCTAATTATCAGGATGACTGGTACGTCATCCTAGATGATTAGTTTAAAAAGTTAAGTATCATACAGACCATCGCTCTATTCAACAGACTTTTCACATAAGACAATGAAAAAATAACTAATCATCCAGGATGATTCTTGGATCATCCTGTAAAATTAGTTCAAATTAGTACATATTGAAAGTTCATTAAGGATGTTAAGCCCTTAAGAACTTGCCCGAGGATAACATAGAGGGGGGGGGGGGGGGGGAGGGGGGGGGGGGGGGGGGGGGGGGGTGAATTGGTATTTTAAAAATTTTCTTAAGCAAAGCACAAATAAAAATTAAACTAATATCACCATAAAGAAATCAACGTGCGAAAAAATAAAGGCGGAACATAGGAAGAAAAGAACACAAAGAATTTATAGTGGTTCAGTCAACTCAACCTACGTCCACTCCCCGAAGGCACCCTCCGAGTATTGAACTACAAACATGGCTCTCCTTTTGCTCCCACAGCAAGGCAGAGAAGCCCATACAAAAACTCCTTTCTGCCAACCCCAGTGAGGTAGAGAACCCAACTCTTTTTGCTTCCTCCTGAAGCAGGCAGAGAACCTCAACCAATTGCTGAAGAGGACCTCCCTTGAACCCCCAGGAATGAAGGACAAATATTAGAGAAGACACCTTGGAACCTTTCTAGGAGCAAAATTTGTAAATACCTCTCATAAACTCCCCCTCACAAGTTCCTCCCTCTCTCTCCCTCTCTCCCTCTCCTCTTGGCTCTCTAAGGTCAAGATAGCATCAAAAGATCTAACAAAGTGAAGAACAAGAGCTCTTAAATAGAAGAGCTTCATAATAGCTCAATAATTGCAACTTGCCGACTTTATCATCCATGATGATATAAATATCATCTTGTACGATCATTGCAATTTAAGCCTAATCAACTGGGATGATCTGGGATGAATAGAAGAAATTTGTTTATATCATCCATGAAGATAACATATTGTCATGTACAATTAGTTCAAATCACAGATTATCGGCCAAACAATTTCTCTAACAGGAGGTCTAGATGATCCAAAATTAGGTTGATCGTCCGGGCTGATCGTACGATTGTCCTGGATGATTTGTTCAAAACCGAGGAAAATCATCCAGAACATCACTATGAATAAGAGCTGGATGATATTGATCATCCAGGAGTAACCAAGGATTTTTGAACTGATCATCCCGGACGATCCTGTGATTGTCCAGGAGGATGTGATTGTATCAATCAAGCCTTAATTGCTTACCTTAATTACTAGATTAATTTAGACATAATTATGTTAAATCATCCAGGCCAATCTAATGGATCGGCTTGGTCGATGTCCAAAAAAAAATCTTACCTAAATAGATCTGGCAGCTGATTCTTTCTTATTTAAGCCTATCTTCCTAGTCGATACAAGGATCATCGAGGACAATGTGCTTAATGAAGGCTGCCTTAACCAGGATGCCCTAATTAGGGTTTCTATTCTTAATCGGATCATCCTAACTGATATGGACATCATCCAGGCCGATGTACTTGAAATAGAAAATAGCAAAGAAACCCTCAAGTGTGTGTGTGTGCAAGGTTACTTAGCATCAGGAACCACTTTTATAATGGAATCAAAAAAGAAAAAAAACACAGACTGACTTAAAGTTAATCTACCCATTCTTGAGCTGGCTTGAGTTGCACTCGATCTTATGGACCTGAAAAGTTAGTAGGCAGGACAGTCACATATAATTATGAATGTTTACTATCATCAAAATTCTAATCTATAAGCTCAGATTTGATCAATCTCCCCCTTTTTTATTATGGCAAACACAACCTGAAAAATCTAAGTAGTTATGGTAGTCTAATGAAAACAATGTAACAAAAAGTAGTTAACTAAATTCCAGAATCAAAAGTACAGGTTACAACAAATTACTCCCCCTTTCAACATCACAAAAAGGAGGAGGAAAGTAAAAAACCAAACAAAAACTAAAATAACTATAAGAAAAATAAACTACAGAAAAATAGTATAACAAAAAACTTGTAAAATGAGGGATCCTAATCATCAGATGGAGGAGGAGGTGGTGGTGGCTGAAAGTAATTGGTCAATGTGGCAAACTGAAATCCAAATCAGGCCATGTCTTGGTCATGCTGGTGCTGCATGTAGATGATGTCCTTAGTATATCGCTTCTCCTATGCAGCAATGTAGGCCTCGAAGCGGATCTCCCATTGATCAAATCTCTTCAGCAACTGATCCAGCTTAAAGTGCTGGCGGAGAGGAATAGGTGCAAGATTAGGAGCGGGAGCCTCCTCCTCCTCATCCCCTTAAGCTTCCCCATACCCTAGGTGAAGACGAGTACTATGAAGGACGTTGAAGGAAATATTTGAGTAGAAGGGTGGAAGAAGGCCAGGAGGATCAGGATATTGAAGATTGTATTTGAGTTCTAGAACATATTCAATTATGTGTCCTAGGGAAAGATTGGGCTTCCTTCTATGACCTGGATCTCGAATTGTAGTTAAATGGTTAATGTAGCGAAATATCAGGTCGGTTGCATTGAATTCATGATTGGATATTATGTAAAAAGAGGTGAGTGAAAGAAGGGGAGTTATATGGATTCGGTCACTGGCTTTGGGATTCACAGAGGTATGAAGGATGTGTTGAATCGTCCTAGCATCATTAAGTAAAGAGCTAGTCTCTCCAACATGAAAGTGGGCATTTGTATGGTGAAGAAAGTGATTGGCCGTAGCCCAGTTAAAATCAGGATAAAAAACTAGGGTATGCAGCTTATCCCAGTGGTGGAAAGGTGTATCAATTCTGTATAATCTTGGTACGTGATCTCGACAGGGTGTCGATTCACATATGAGGTGAGTGCAGTGTAGGCAGAATTTATTCGGAGGTTGGCATAAAATTCAAAGAGAAGTTCTGAATTAAAAGGGATTACAAGAGTGATAATAAAATATAGAGAGGTTTGAGTGAATAGGTTGAGTACCGGATAGAAGAGGTGGTTTAGATTGATTGATCGGGAGAGAGTAATACTTTACGTCTTGTATCGGTGGTAGGCAACCTGATCGTCTGCCATTTGAAATTGAGGGTCCAGCATGGCCCTTGAGGAGCTTCTAGACATGTACGAGAATGCTTGCCTCCAGCCATTAGCAAAAAAAGTAAGGAACTGGAGGAAGGAAGCAAAGGGAATGAGAGGTGTGAAGAAAAATGGCTGAATTTGGCCTCAATTTGAAGAATTTGACTGATCATCCAGGAGGATCGTAGGATCGTCCAGGCCAATCCAGTGCAATTATTATGGCTGGAAGATTGGTTAAAATTGGTGGTCTGATTGTCTAGGACGATCAGATATTATCTGGGATGATACGACATAGGCGATCTTCCCGAGGAGTCAGGTCGGACGACCGTTGAAAAAGAATATAATCCATGACGATTATGTGGATCATCTAGGATGATGATCAATATTGGATCATACTAGCCATATTTAAATTTTTTTAAATCATATGCCACGTGTATCGTCCAGGACGAATAGTGATTCGTCCAGAACGAATATCCAAAAAAGGATCATTTCGGATGAATTTATAGATTTTAAACATGCTAACACGTGTATCGTCTAGGACGATCAGGTGTATTGGACGGGACGATTACCAATAAATGCATCATCCAGGATAAAAATGTATCGGCCAGGATGATCAAAATGATTGTAGCAGAGGATGATCATATCATCCAGGACAATAATGGATCGTCCATGACGATGAGGAGTAGAAAAGTCAAAAAATTCAACATATGGAGTTTTTGAAGAAAGATGAGCAGATCGTCTAGGATGATATAATTATCATCCAAGATGATATGATTAAAATTTGAAATCAGAGGATGGATGGAGATGATAAGAGAAGGTCCAAAAATAATAAAATAAACTAAAAATAACAATGATAAAACATGAAAAAGTAATAAAAACTAGAAAAGAAATAAAGTTTTTTTTTAAATCATGGCGTGAACATGACATAGTCTCCATGTGATTGATTTTAAAAATTTGTAAGTTAACAAGTTAACAACATCAAAAATGAAAAAAATGGTAAAATATCCAATCATGTTAACCCTAAGCTCGGACTTCTTTTAGGGAAAAATTGCCTTTTGAAATCAAAAGGCCTAACACAAAAAAATCAATTGGATAAGAAAAAGAGACCCGATCAAGACTTGGTTTCAAAAACATATATTATAGAATAATGTATCAAAGTAATTTATTATAATCATAGAATTCGAAATCAAGTCCTTGAAAATCTCAAGTGATACATGAAATCCTCTAAGTCTTAAGAGTTGGAAGAAAAGAAGATAGCTTGCTTTTGATGGGCTCGTTTTATGCCTCTTGTCCATTGAATGATGCACTTTATGCATCTTTTGATTTTTGATACACTTTGTGTGTGTGTGGGTGTGTGTGTGTGTGTCTATATATATATATATATATATAAATGGCGTCATTATGCATCTTTTGATTTTGATATCATTGGCCACTTTTTTTATTATTTTTTGCAAGCTAGATTCTTTTACAAAAACTCTTAAATATTATTTGTTGTGAGTATATTATAGATATTAGAGAAGAAAAAACTCACTCTCTAATATATGGAAAAACAAAAACAAAACAGAATAAAAAATCATACGAGAGATGCATTGACAGGATAACGAGAAATCTTAAAGTAAAAAAAACTTTGATTTTTATAAATATAAGCTAGATTATTATAGAAAGGTAGAAAAGATCTCAATTGCAAAATCTAATTGTTAATTTGAGATAGACTTTTCTTTAGAAAAGAAAATTTTATCACCAAAATAGGTTAGAGAAAGAGACACAATCAATGGTATTTTTACCCTTTAGCAGCTAAAGAGATGTAAAACATTGACTACAAATTTACAAAAAGATAAAACCAAGGCATAAGATATCATTTCAGCGATAATTTGAAAAAGAAAATGAATTAAGGCATACAAAAAATAAAGTAAAAATAAAGAAAAAAACAACAACAAAGAACTACCAAAAATAAAGCAAAGTAATCAGCAGATAACATATCAAAATTCAGTAGAAATAAAGTTAATGCATTAATGTGAATCACACCCAATCTGGTCCTTAATGTGCTAAAAGTGTCGAAGGCAGTGATTTAGTAAATATGCCAGCCAGTTGATTCTCAGTCCCCACATTGTGTAACTTAATGTCTCCCTTAGTCACATGGTCTCTAATAAAGTGATGTCTAATGTCAAAGTGCTTAGTACTTGAATGTTGGATAGGATTCATAGAAATGTAAATGACATTAGTGTTATCACAAAGAATTGAGATGGTGCCTACAGGTAATCCTAAATCCAGTACCTGCTGTTTTAACCAAAGGACTTGCTCCACACAACTTCCTAAAGTAATGTACTCAGCTTCAGTAGTGGAAAGTGCAATAGAGTTTTGCTTTCTACTAGACCAGGAGACTAAAGACTATCCTAGGAATTGTCAAGTTCCAGAAGTACTTTTTTTATTCACCTTACATCCTACAAAATCAAAATCAGAATATCCACTAATCTCAAAAGAAGTGTTGTGCCTAGGGTACCAGATTCTTAAGTTTTGGGTCCCTAAAAGGTATCTAAGAATTCTCCTAACTGCACTCAGGTGGGATCCCTTAGGGTCAGCTTGAAATCTAGCACAAAGACAAACACTAAACATTATATAAAGTCGGCTAGCACTCAAGTAAAGTAAAGATCCAATCATCCCTTTGTATTTCTTCTGATAAACAGACTTTCCACTTGGGTCCTTATCTAACTGAATATTATAGGTCATGGTAGTATTAATTGGCTTGGATTTATCCACCTCATACTTCTTCAAAATGTCATTTACATATTTTGATTGATTTAGGAAGGTTCCATCATCTAATTGTCTTATGCTAAACCCCAAAAAGTAGGACAACTCTCCCATCATACTCATCTCAAACTCTTTACTCATTATTTTAGAAAACTCATCACATATTCTCTTATCAGAAAATGAATATTGAACTACCTAACGAAGGCGTTAATTCACCTTAGTTGGATAGTAGTAGATTTCATGCACTATCAGCTACTGTTAGAGAGGAGAGTATATTATACATAGAAAGTTCACCTCCTACTCTATTCTGTGAGGATATTATCCTTCTTTCTCTATCTAAATTGAAGAGAATGTCTAAGCCTTTATTAAATGGGTTTATTCAGGACTGTGCTATTAGTTATGGACAGTTTAACATGGAATTCCTAATAAGCACTAAGGTTGTAATCTCCACTGAAGTGCATCCATACTAGATGGGAAGTTGAAAAGAGCCCCTTCTTATGAAGAAAAGAGTTCAATTCTTGGAATCGGGGCTATGTGGTCCATCTGCTATTTTAGATAGTCATAAGGAGCCAAAGAAGCTTTCATATCATGAAAAGTATGTATTACCAAATCATCAACATTGTAAATAAAATCATATAAGATATTTGGAGTAAGGAACATTAGTACATCGAGAGTATTATCCAATATCTCCTCTATATTCACATCAGTCCAAAAATATTCTAGCGAGAACTTTTGATCATCCTTCATAGTAGCACTAATTAAAGGTTTGATTGACACCATTCAAGAGGTATCAAACCAATGTCTTATTTTGATAGGAGGAGAATGAATATCACAAATTAGTCAACCTCACTACCTAACATGAAGAGGGTTTAGCTTCCAAAGATGGATCCCACTCCAATTGCATTTTTTAATCAAAAAAAATAATATAGAGGATGAATAATAAAGGAAGATAAAGTCTATAATAGAAAAATCTCATTTTATAGACTATACTCCAATGGATCCATGCTGTGCAAACGAGGAGTCAAAAGAAGAGATGGTGGATCATCTGAAAGAAAGCATCTGCTAGTTTGATGAGCAAGAAGTTGTTGAGGATGAAGATATGAATGAAGAGAAGTTAGATAGTGTTAATATGGTTGAGACTCACTCACCTCTATAAAGGGAGAAAACTTGAGTTTAGACTTTTGTTAGAAAGTATTTGATTCATCTCTCTTCAAGGGAATGTATCCTCTATCCTAAAATTTAAAAGAAGAAAGTTGTGGTCGACTACATAAAATTAATATTAGAAGGTAAAAGAGTGTATAATTGATAATAGATATAAAAAATGTATATTCTTTCCTTTCCACCTGTTGTGTGTAGGTAGGCATCTATCTTAAATTTAAATCTATATCAAAAGGAAAATTAGCTTATAAATAAAATCTTATCATGTTGCTTACGATTTTATATCTTGTAGGTATCATTATCATAATCATGAATCTATTCAAAGATTCTCTTAATCAAGTTTTAATTTATATAAAAAGTAAATGGGTTTATTTTGCAGAACTTTCTTCATTATATAAGAGATTGAGTTTTTTTCTCTTGTTTTCTGAAGATATTCTTACAAATAAGAATCATTTTTAGGTTTTAAAAGGAAGTCCCTTAAAAATAAATAAATAAAAAGAAAATATGCACAATATGCACCAAGTGAAAAGATGCATATAAATGTGCAAATAAAAGATGCACAAAGTGCACCAAATAGATATTTGATTAAAGAAAAGTACATAAAAGTATGCCAAATAATGAAAGATGCAGCTAGTGTATCAAAATAAAATAAGTAAATGGTTTTCTTTCAAAAATCCTAAATCTTAGAAAATCCATTTGCTCTATATATTTTCCTTGATACTTTATTTTTAAAATATCAATACCAGATTCATCTTTATGCATTGAAATATTATTAGATATAAAAAATCAAGCAAGAAATAAAAACATTACCTTTATTTTCCTTAATTTAATCTTTTGAAATAGGTTTTAATTTAAAAATATAAGGGAGTCTACCTTTTTAACTTCTAGGGATGTTAATCTGAGTCCAAAATTATTGGTCGATGATTCTATCATAGTTCGACATTATAGTCACTTCAATACAAGCAGTGAAAAGGATATGGTATAGTAGATTTTTTGGAAACTTACCAAGTGAATGATAATTTCCTAATAAATAATGAACTACTAGATGAATAAATCCTAAAATTTGAGACGAATATGAAGTCCATCTAGGAATTTATTTTGACGGCAATACTTGCTTTCAATAAAGAACATCAGATGATATTTTTTAGTGCATAATGATTTCAAGATAAATGATTAACTACCAAATGAACAAATCATGAAACTCAAGTTGAATGAGAAGTCAATCTAGGAATTCTTTTTTTTGCGGCACTACTTTTAGTCAACAAAGAACAGTATATGATATTTCCTCATGACATTACGCGATTAGTATATTATTCATCACACATAAAAAAGGTGTAATGTATTACTAGTATCATATATTAGAACCCTATATGAATAATTAAGCTGAGTACGAAGTGCTGATAACTCGGCTAGTATTAACAATATTAAATGGGATCAAAGAGATCAAAATCTTTGGGAATTCACAACTTGTGATTAATCAAGTAACTGGAAGTTACAAATTATTGAAACAAACTATAATTCTTTACCATAAGTATACTATGTATATATTATAAGAGATTCTAAAAGTTACGTTATATAAAATTCCCCATGAAAAGAGTTCTAAGTTGGACGTTGTTGCTAATCTAGCTAAGGCACTAGCATATTCTGAGGAAGACACAATTTTGTTAAAAGTGTAAGGCCGGTAAGTTCTTTCTCCCATAGTTTCTAAATATATAAATAGAAAGTCACT
This sequence comes from Dendrobium catenatum, assembly GCF_001605985.2. Classification (NCBI taxonomy): domain Eukaryota; kingdom Viridiplantae; phylum Streptophyta; class Magnoliopsida; order Asparagales; family Orchidaceae; genus Dendrobium; species Dendrobium catenatum. The sequence continues at coordinate 2,080,630 of NW_021319451.1, forward strand.
AGTTGAGGTGAAAATTATTTCAGCAGTAGATGATGAATCAATGTATTAGGGAAAACATTTCATCGAATACATGAAAGAAAATAAGCTCCCTTAGGAGAAATCGACTATAGATTAGACCAAGAAATGATCATTATCCTATGCTCTGTTTAATGACACTCTATACAGAATAACATTTGATAAGATGTGGTTGGGGTGTCTGAATAAAGTTGAAGCATAAAAGATAGTAGAAAAAGTACAGGCTGGATTGTGAGGCACACAAAAATATAAGCCTGAAGATGAAAATAAAAATCAAATGAATAGGATATTATTTGTCGTTTTATGATAGATGACTTTATGATTATTATACATTACTGCCATCAAGGCTAGGTGCATTCTGTAGCTCTACATCCGCCACAATATTTTGTACATCCAACCATCATCTCAAGGCCTTTTGAAAGGTGGGGATATTATTTTTATAGATCCTCCATCCTCCAAAGGTCACATATTTATATTAGTAGTTGCAAACTATTTCTTGAACTAGGCAGAAGCAATTCTCTTAATAGAAGTAAAAGATCATCATATTCTAAAAGTTTTCAAAGAGAAAGTTGAGTACTAGTTTGATATTCCTCATCGCATTATCTCGAATAATGGTCCTTCATTCATAAGCAATAAAATAATTTTTTTGGCTATACATCATAATATCGATTGGAAAAACTTTGCCATTTATTACCCGCGGCAAATGGATTGGTGGAGGCCTTCATTTAAACCTTGTTTTTTTTTTTTTTTGAAAATTTCAAACTGTATTGATACGGAACTATTACAAACTACTAAAGCATAAGACAATTATTAAATTCCTTCTAAAATCTTTATTCAAATTTTAAAGAAGACCTTAGGCGAAAATAAGTTCATATCGAACCACATACAAAACTTTAATTCTATTGATTCAATATGCTTTAGTCTTTGGTGCAGAGGTTATTATCCCTTTGGAAACACAACTGCCTTCAAAAAGAGTTTCAGTAAACTACCAGATCACTTAAGAATAGAATACAAAACTCTATTAAGAAGAGCTTAAAGGATTCTAAGAGAAGCATTTAAAGGATAAATAGAACCTCAAGTTATATAAAGCTAAAATAAAACAAACTCATGATAAATTGGTTCACCTAAGAACTTTCCAAGAAGGCTAATTGGTACTAGTTCTACACAGATCTATCTTAGCTCATCAGAAGATTGGAAGAAAATTGTAGCCAACATGGGTCCATTAAAGGAGGTAAAGTCTACCAAGGAGGATCTTATCAGTTTATAGAGTGTAAAGGCAATTGTCCTATATTGCCTATAAATAGATGATTCCTTAAGAAATATTACAATAGCTGATGCACTATATAAATTTTACAATTTAGTAATTTTTCAACGTTTAATTTTTTAGTATTAAATAAGTTACATAAATTAAATTGTTTCAAAAAAATAGAATCAAGAAACTTATCCCTAGTGGAGTTCAAATGTCATGGCTCTAAATCTACTTATTTGGAATTGATCTCTCGTTTGGGTATTATGCTTTATCAGGAAATTGATCTTCTAGTCAAAGTTTGAATTTCACTATTTTGATAGTTTATCTATTAGTCAGAATTAAAATCCACTCATTCGAAAATTGATCTTATGTTTGATTATTTTGCATTGTCGGGAAATTGATCTTCCAGTCATGTTCTAAATTTACTCATTCAGGAATTGATCTCCCATCTAAGTATTCAACTTTATTTTGAAATAAATTTTTAAATCAAAGTTTAAGTTCACCTTTACGATAATAGATATATTAATAATGTTCTAAATCAACTCATTCAGGAATCAATCTCATGTTTGAGTATCTACTTTATCTAGAAATTAATCTTCTAGTCAAAGCTTAAATTCTCTTTTATGATAATCAATTTATCAGTCAGGCTCTAAATCCACTCATTTAGGAATTGATCTCCTATTTGAGTATCCACTTTGTCTAGAAATTCATCTTCCAGTCAAAGTTCAAATTCACATTTTTAATATTTAATCTATCAATCAGGTTCTAAATCCACTCATTCGAGAATTGATCTTCCATTCCATTACTTTATTTTATATAAAAATAAATCTTTTAATCTAAGTTTGAATTTCACCTTTTTGATAATCGATCTATTAATCATGTTCTAAATCAACCCATTCGAGAATCTATCTGCCATATGAGTATTTCACTTTGTCTTAAGATTGATCATCTAATCAAAGTTTAAAATTCTCCTTTTTGATAATCCTTCTATTAGTAGGGTTTTAAATCAAAACATTTAGGAATCAATCTATCATCTGAGTATTCCACTTTATCTAGAAATAAATATTCTTATCAATGTTTTAATGCACTTTTTGATTAACTATTCTATCTTTTGGGTTCTAAATCCACTCTTTCAGAAATCGATCTGCCATCTGAGTATTCCACTTTATCTTGAAGTCAATCTTCTAGTCAATGTTTTAATTCAAATTTTTAATAATCAATCTTTCAATTAGGTTTTAAATCCACTCATTCAACAATCAATCTCCTGTATGAGTTTTCTACTTTATCTTGAAATCGATCTTCTAGATAAGGTTTAGATTTGTATTATAGATAATCGATCAACCAATTAGGTTCTAAATCTACTCATTTTTGAATTGATTTACCTTCTGAGTATTTCACACTTTGGATATTGATCTTCCAATCAAAGTTTAAATTTACCTTTCCAGTAATCGATCTATCAGTCAAGTTAAAATCCATGCATTTTGGAATCATTCTCCTATCTGAGGTTTCCAATTTGCTAGAAATTGATCTTCTTGTAAAAGTTTAAATTCTCCTTTTTGATAATTGATCTATCAGTTAGGTTCTAAATCCATTCAATTAGGAATCGGTATTCCATCTAAGCATCTTACTTTGTCTTGAAATCCATATTCTAGTCAAAGTTTAAATACACCTTTCTGATAATATATCAATCTGTTACATTTTAAATACACTCATTTAGAAATTGAACTCCCATTGAGTATACCACATTGTCTTGAAATCAATCTTCTAGTCAAAATTTTAATTTCACCTTTTTGAATATCAATCTATCGATCGGTGATCTAAATCCACTCATTCAGGAATTGATATCTCATTTGAGTGTTCTTCTTTGTTTAAAAATTGATCTTGTTGTCGAACTTTGAATTTCACCTTTCTGGTAATAGATCTATTAGTTAGGTTAAAACCCCACACAATTTGAAATTGATACATTGTCTGAGTATTTCTATTTGTTTGAAAATTGATCTTCTGGTAAAGATTAAAATCACATTCTTAATCATTGATAAATCGATCAAGTTCTTAATCTACTCATTCATGAATAGATCTATTATTTGAGTATTTCACCTTGTTTAAAAACTGATCATCTAGACTAGGTTTAAAATGTTCCTTTTTGATAATAGATCTATTGGCAATGTTTTAAATCCCCTTCTCTTGGAATCAATTCCATTACGAGTGTTTCAAATTATCTTGAAATTAATCTTTCACTCAAAATTAAATTACCTTTTCCAATAAACAACCTATAGGTCAGGTTCTAAATCTACTCATTTAAGAATTGATCTATTGTCTGAGTATTCAGCTCACTTTAGAAATTGATCTTTTTTACAAGGTTTAAATTATCCGTTTAAATAATCCATCTATCAAACAGGTTCAAAAACCACTTATTTAGGAATCTCTTTTATGAGAATTTTGTTTTGTCTAGAAATTTATATTCTAGTCAAAATTTGTATTTCACCTTTCTGATAATTGATTTATCAGTTAGGATAAAAGTCCACTCAATAAGGATAAGATCTCCTATTTGAGTATTTCATTTTTTTAAATAGATATTCCTACCAAAGTTTAAATTCACCTTTCCAATAATTAGACTACTAGCCAAGTTCTAAATCTACTCATTCAGGAATTGATCTTCCATATAAGTATTCCACTTTTTCTTTAAATTAATCATCAAATCAATGTTTAAATTCACCTTTATGATAATCAATCTATCAGCCAGGTTCTAAATCCACTCATTCAAGAATCAATTTCCCATTTGATTATTTTGTGTTGTCCATAAATAGATCTTCCAGACAAGGTTTAAATTCACTATTTTGATAATTGATAAATCGGTTATGTTTGAATTCCACTCATTCAGAAATCAATCTACATTCTAAATATTTAACTATTTGGAAATCAATCATCCATTCAATGTTTAAATTCAAATTTCCAATAATCGATCTATCACTCACATTCTCAATCGACTCATTTGGAATTAATCTCTCATTTGAGTATTCTACTTTCTCTAGAAATTGATCTTCTTATAAATTTTTAATTCTTCTTTTAGATAATCAATCTATAGGTCAGTTTCTAATTCCACTCATTTGGGAATCAATCACCCATCTGAGTATCTAAGTTTGTCTTGAAATTAATCATTAAGTCAAAGTTTAAATTCACTTTTATGATAATCATTCAATCTATTACGGTCTAAATCCACTAATTACGCAATCAATCACCAATCAAAGTATTCCACATTATATGGAAATCAATCTTCCAGCACATATTGAACTTTACCATTTTGATAATTATTTATTTGTTAGGTTCTAATTGCCCTCATTCCTGAATTGATCTCTCATCTTAGTATTTTGAATTGTCTAGAAATTGATCTTCCAGTTAAAGTTTTAGTTTCACCTTTATAATAAATGATCTATCAGTCAAGTTAAAAATCCACTCCTATTGGAATCAATCTTTTGTCTGAGTATTTTGCTTTGTCTAGAAATTGGTCATCCAATCAAAGTTTAAATTAACCTTTTCGATAATTAATCAATCAATTAGTGTCTAAATGCACTCATTTGAGAATAGATCTTTCATATGAGTATTCCACTTTTTTTAGAAATAAATATTTTAGATAAGGTTTAAATTCTCCTTTCCAATACTTGGTCTATCAGCTAGGTTTTAAATCAACTTTTTGGGAATTAATATCTTATTTGAGTATTTCACTTTATTTAGAACTTGAACTTCCACTCAAAAATCAAATTCACCTTTCGGATAATCGATCTCCCATCTTAGTATTTAACTTTTTTTAGTAATTGATCTTCTATTCAAAATTTATATTCACCTTTCTGTTAATCGATCAATTCGTCAGGTTCTAAATCCACTTTTTCATGAATCGATCTCACGGCTGAGTATTCTTTTTTTTTTTTAAATAATCTTTTTCTCAAACTTTAAATTCACCATTTTCATAATCTATCTAACAGTCAGGTTCTAAATCCACCTATTCAGGGAAAGTTCTCTTATATGAGTACTTTGCTTTATCTAGAAATTGATCTTCTAGATAATGTTTAAACTCTCCTTTCTGATAATCAATATATCGAGGATGTTCTAAATCTACTCTTTATGGAACTGATCTCCTATCTGAGTATTCTATATTATATAAAAATTAATCCTCTTATGAAAGATTAAATTCACCATTTTGATAATTGATTTGTCGGACAGATTCTAAATCCACACATTCAAGAATAAATATCTCATCTATGTATTGTTCTTTGTCTAGAAATTGATCTATTAGATAAGGTTTAAATTTCCCTTTTCAATAATCAATCTGTTAGCCATGTTTTAAATCTTCTTATTCGAGAATTGATCTCCCGCCTGAGTACTTTACTTTGGCTAAAAATCAATCTTCCACTAAAAGTTTAATTTCACCTTTTTGATAATTGATCTATAAGTTAGGTTCTAAATCCATTCATTCAAGAATCAATCCCTCATATGAGTACTATGTTTTGTTTATAAATTGGTCTCCTAGATAAGGTTTAAATTCTAGTTTTTGATAATTAATTTATCAGCAAGGTTTTAAATCAACTTATTCAGGAATCATTGTCCCGTCTTTGTATTTCACATTGTCTGAAAATCGATCTTCCATTCAAACTTTAAATTCACCTTTATCATAATTGATCTATAGGTCATGTTCTAAATTAACTCATTTAGGAATTGATCTCCTGTTTGAGTATTTTTCTTTCTCTCGAAAAAATCTTATAATCAAAGTTTGAATTTCACCTCTCCGATAATTGATTTATCAATTGGGTACTAATTCCATACATTCAAGAATCAATCTCATGTCTGATTATTTCACTTTATCAAGAATTTGATCTTAAATAATCAACATTAAAATTCACCTTTCAACAATCAATTATCAATTAGGTTCTAAATGTACTCATATGGTAATCGATTTCTAGTCTAAATATCCTGCTTTGTCAGGAAATTGAACTTCTGGTCAAAGTTTGAATTTTGCCTATTTGTTAATCGAACTATCAACCAAGTTTTAAATCAACTCAATTTTTTTTAAGCAAAAGCCAAAAAGATTTATTAAAGACTAAAAAGGAAATTTCAACCTAAAATCAATAGATTCCTCCTTTAACAAATTGATAAAACAAGGAGGAATATTATTCATACCAACATCATCCCAAATGAAAGAGCTAAAACAAGCATAGTTAGCAAAAAGATTAGCTAACTTATTACATTCCCTATTAACACAATTAAAGATAACAAAGTTGAAATATTTAATAAAAGAGAGATTGCTCATCTCGCTTCCACCTTTGACCACCGATTTTTGAATGAAGTTGATAACATTATTGTCCCCTTCTATGTTCAAGCCTTTTTAATCATACATCCAATCTCTCACAACATCTTTGATCGATAGGATTGCTTGAAGTTCCAAAGAAGCAATATCACAATGAACATGAGTGTTGCCAAATGCCATCAAGAATATCCCCTTATGATCATGAAAAATGCCACCTAACCTGCCTTATAGGAGTTAAAAAGAGAGGCACCTATATTAACTTTCAACCAATCAGGTGGAGGAGAATGCCAAGAATTAAACAACCTCAACAGTTGATTAACATCCTCGATACTTGAGTTCAAACAAATGAATGGCTTATATACCACAGAAATACTTACTACATTCATTGCAATCATCATAGGGCTTGTAACTTTCTCATCATGTGCTTACAAATTCCTAGCTTTCCATGATATGTATATTGTATTGCAAAGGATATTGACCAACAAATGATTTTGTTTATCCATCCATCTATAATAAGAATTAAGATAGTTGAAAAGAGGGATGCCAAAACCCCATCTGTTTAAATATTGCATAACTTCTTAAACTTTGATGAAACTAGAAACTATGTGATCAATATCTTCCACCACCTCGCATCCTCTTGGACATTTATCAAATCCTTGTAGTCTTCTATAACTCAAAAACTGATCAGTTGGAATGGCCTTATTAAGAACCCTCCACCAAAATGTTTCCACTCTAGGATTTAATTTTTCTTTCCAATCCAATCCCAAGAAGCAAAATCTAAAAAATCGTCTCCTAATGCCTCAGATGCTAATGCAGAAATAGTCTTACTTGAGATTTTGTGAATGAATTCAGACTATCTTCTTCACAGTCAGCCAAAATCTTAGTAGAGGTAATCAAGTTCACTAGCTCCTCACCAAAGTGTTTTTGAAGTTCTTGAACATTTCAAACACCATTGCATATAAGTTTGTCAATTTTTTGAATACATCCTCCCAATGGTTTGACAAATGTGGCCATTTATCAATGCTTTTATCCAATAACCAAATATGTTGGAAAACATGAATTGATTTTCCATCAATAATTCTCCATTTAACTATTGGTTTAAGAAAATCTCCCCCATTGCATAATAACTTCCAAGCCACTGAACCTCCTTTATGTTTAAAACTCCACAAAGGATAGATCCATATTTTGGAAACAAAACATTATGCATTAGTGAATTCCTTTCCTGGCTATACTTCCAAGCCAATTTTCCCTTTACTTGACCAACTTTATTAGAGCAAGAGTTTATACCACATCCACCAAAAATCTTTGGCCTGCACATGCATTGCAAGCTCACATAATGAAGACCTACACCTCCACCATTTTTTATTCCATATGAACCTTCTACATAACTTATCAATCTCATTCAAAATGTGCATTGGAGTCAAAGAGAGAGTTGAATGAAAGGTTGGATATGAGAGCAAAATTGACTTCACCAATGTAATTCTACCAGCCAAGGAGATGAACTTTCTACCCCAAATACATATCATACTCAATGGTTTATCTAAAAAGAATTGGTAATGAACTCTTACCATTCTCCTTAGTGCCGTCTTAATACCCAAATAAGAAAACTCCTTAAATTCCTTGAATTCCATAATTTAACATATTGCTTTCCTCTTCTTTCTCCTAATCGACTTTCTAAAAAGAATTCCAGATTTTTGTTTGTTCACCTTTTTTCTAGTCCATCCATAAAAGTCCATAATTAAGCATTTAATTTCCACAAAAATCCACTCAATTTGGAATCAATATCATATCAAAGTATTTTGCTTTGTTAAGAAATCAAATTTTCAGGAAAGGTTTAAATTCTCCTTTCTTATAATTAATCAATCGGTCAGGTTCTAAATCCATTCATTCGGGAATTAATCTCCCTTATGAGTATTTCAATATTTAGAAATCAATCTTCCAGCAAAAGTTTAAATTCTCCTTTTAATAATCAATTTTTTGGTCAAGTTTTAAATTCACTCATTTGGAAATAAATCCCCCGGCTGAGTATCTTGCCTTGTATGGAAATGATTCTTGTAATCATAGTTTAAATTCACCTTTTCTATAACTGATATATCTATTAGGTTCTAAATCTACTCATTTTAGAATAAATCTCCTATGTGAGTATCCCTCTTCTTTTGGAAATAGATCATTCAATAAAAGTTTAAATTAACCTTTTTTATAATTGCTCTTTTGGTCATGTTCTAAATTAACTCATTTAGGAATCAATCCTCTATGTGAATATTCCACTTAATCTCTAAATTGATCCTTCAATCATAGTTTGAATTTAATATTTCCAATATTTGATCTATCTTTTTTTGTCCTAAATCCACTAATTCGGGAATTGATCTCTTGTTAAAGTATTCTAGTTTGTCTGAAAATCCATCTTCCTGTCAAATTTTGAATCTGACCTTTTGTATAATCGATCTATCAGAATGTTGAAATACATTCTTTTGGGAATCATTCACCCATATAATTATTTTATTTTGTCTGAAAATCAATATTACAATTAATATTTAATTTCACCTTTTTAATAATTGATCTATCGGTAAGGTTCTATATTACTCATTCAGGAATTCATCTCCAGTCTAAGTATTCTACTTTGCCTGAAATCAATATTTGAGTAAGAATTTAAAATCACCTTTTCTATAGTTTATCTATTAGTCAGGTTTTAAATCCACTCATTCAGCAATCGGTCTCCTATTTGAGTACTTGGTTTTATATAAAAATTGATCTTCTACATAAATTGTAGATTTTTCTTTTTATAATTAAAATATTAGAATGGTTCCAAATCCACTTATTCAAGAATCACTCTACTGTCTGAGTATTTCACTATGTTTAGAAATCGATCTTCCACTCAGTGTTCAAATTCACCTTTCTGATAATTGATCTATCAACCAGGTTCTAAATCCACTTATTCCAAATTAAACCTACCATATGAGTATTTCACTTTATCTAGAAATAGATATTTCAGTCAAAGTTTAAATTCACCTTTCCAATAATCGATCTATCGATCAGGTTTTAAATCCACTAATTTGGGAATCAATCTCCCATCTATGTATTTTTCTTTGTCTAAAAATTAATCTTCTTATACAAGTTTAAATTTAGTATTCTGATAATCGATCTATCAGTCAAGTTCTAGATCCACTCATTTGGGAATCAATCTCACATCTAAGTACCCTGCTTTATTTGGAAATTTATCTTTTAGTCAAAGTTTATATTCAACTTTTGATAAATATATATCTGCCAGGTTTTAAATCCACTAATTCGGGAATCAACTTCTCATATGAGTATTCCACTTTATCTGGAAATCAATCTTCTAATTAATGATTGAACTTCATCATCCTGATAATTGATCTATCTATCAGGTTTTCAATACACTCATTTGAGAATTGTTCTCTATTTTGAGTATTTAGTTTTCTATAGAAATATAACTTCTAGTCAATGTCTGAATTTTACCTTTTCTATAATCGATCTATCAGTTTAGTTGAAAATCCACTCCTTTGGGAATCTATCTCCTATTTGAGTATTATACTTTATCTAGAAATTAATCTTCCAATTAAATTTTAAATTCACCTTATAGATAATTGATCTCCTATTTGAGTATTCACCAAAAATGGAACTTTTGGTCAGGTTTTATATACACTTTTGTGGGAATTATTCTACTGTCCAAGTAATTCACTTTGTTTAGAAATCGATCTTCCACTCTAAATATAAATTCACCTTTCGAATACTTTACATATTGGTCAAACTCTAAATCCACTCATTCAAAAATTGATCTCTAGTCTGAGTATTCTTCTTTGTCTGGAAATTGATCTTCTTTTTGATAATCGATCAATCAACTATATTGTAAATCCACATACTCAAGAATCGATCCCCCATCTTAGTATTTCACTTTTTTATTCTATTCAATCATTATATTCACCTTCTTGATGATAGATCTATAAGTGAGGTTCTAAATCCACTCTTTTTGGAAAATAATCTCCAAATTGAGTATTCTATTTTTTTCTGGAAATCAATCTTCCAAATAAAGTTTAAATTCACTTTTTCAATAATCCATCTAATGATCAAGTTCCAAATCCACCTATTTAGGAATAATTCTTGATTTTGATTACTCTGCTTTATCTAGAAACTAGTCTTTTATATAAGGTTTAAATTCATATTTCTTATAAGTGATCTATCGGTCAGTTTCTAAATCCACTCATTCTGGAATCGGTCTCTAGTGAGTATTCTATATTGTCTGAAAATTAATCTTCTAGTCAATGCTTAAATTCACCATTTTGATAATTGATTTATCGGTAAGATTATAAATACAATCATTTAGGATTAAATATATCATCTCACTATTGTGCTTTGTATAAAAATTAGTCTTCCGTATAAGGTTTAAAATTTCATGTCTTATAATTGATCTATTGACCATGTTTTAAATCCACTTATTTTGGAATTAGTCTCTCATATGAGTATTTCACTTTGTCTAGAGATTAATTTTCCACTTAAAGTTTAAATCCACCACTTTTATAATCAATTTATAGGTCAAGTTCTATATCCATTCATTCAAGAATTGATCTCCCTTATGAGTGTTATGCTCTGTCAAGAAATCAATCTTCCATACAAGGTTTAAATTCTCCTTTTTGATAATCTTTCTATCAGTCAGGTTTTAAATTCTTTTATTTGGGAATTGATCTCCAGTCAAATTATTTCACATTATCTAGAAATTGATCTTTTATTCAAACTTTATATTTACCTTTCTGATAATCGATCTATAAGTAAAGTTCTAAATATAATCATTTAAAAATTCATCACTTATTTAATTACTTTGCTTCATTTGGAAATCAATCATCTAGTCAAAGTTTGAATTTCACTTTTTATATAATTGATCTATCAATTAGGTACTAAATCCACTCATTTAGGAATCAATCTCTCATCTGATCATTTTGATTTATTTGGAAATCTATCTTAGAAAGTTAATTTTTAAATTTGCCTTTCCTATAATCAAATTATTAAATAGGTGTTATATACACTGATTTAGGAATCGATCTCCAATATGATTATCTCGCTTTGTCTTGAAATCGATCTTCTAGTCAAACTATGAATTTTACCAGTTCTATAATCGATCTATCATCCAAATTCTGAATCTAATCATTTGAAAATCAATATCTTATCAGAGTATTTCACTTTTTCTAGAAATTAATCTTCCAAATAAGGTTTTAATTCTCTTTTTTGATAATTAGTCTATCGGTCAAGTTCAAAATTAATTCGGGAATCAATCTCCCTTCTGAGTATTTCACAATATAGAAATCAATCTTCCAATCAAAGTTAAATTCATCTTTCTAATAATCATTCTATTGGTCAAGTTCTAAATCCACTTATTCGAGAATCAACCTCCCATATGAGTATTATGCTTTTTGTGGAAATTATTCTTGCAGTAATAATTTAAATTTACCTTTTTGAGAATTGATCTATTAGTTAGGTCATAAATCAACTCATTCAAGAATCGATCTCCAGTCTGAGTATCCCTCCTTATTTAGAAGTTGATCATTCAATCAAAATTTAAATTGACTCTTTTGATAATTGATATATCTGTCAGGCTCTAAATTAACACATTAAGAAATTTATCTTCTGTATGCGTTTTTACTTTATCTGGAAACTGATCCTGCAGTTAAAGTTTAAATTTTACCTTTTTGATATTTAATCTATCAGTTTGTTTTTAAATCTTCTCATTCGATAATTAAGCTCTCATCTTAGTATTCCGCTGTATTGAAATCAATATTCATGTTAAAGTTTAAAAATCCAACTTTTTGATAACTAATCTATTAGTCAAGTTCTAAATGCACTCATTCTAGAATTGATCTCTCATTTGAATATTCCAATTTTTTTCAAGATTAATCTTCTAGTCAATGTTTAAATTTACCTTCTTGATAATCAATCAATCAATCAATCAGGTAGCTCTATTCTAATAACACTCCAACTTCTCTTTTGCTTTAGCTCCTGAGGCAATTCTAGGGCTCCTCTATGCACATTCATTTGGTGTCTTCCTCGTTAGCTTTTTTTATGGTTTCTCGCTCTGGTTTTAGTGGTGTTCTTTTCAGCGGCTTTGGGTTTTAATTTTGCTTCCTGGTCTCCTTGTGTGGTTTCATCTCAGGCAGTTTCTTGTGAGGTCAGTGGCTTCTTCTCTTAGGTTTCTCTATTCCCATGGTTTTTGGTATACTCGTGTTGATTTTGAGCTTTTGTTTTATTTTTTTCATCTTTTTTGTTGTTTAGGGGGATGACGACCCCGTCATCATCTTACCCCCCAACCCCCACCCCCTTCTACTTCTTCTCATCCCTTCCAAATTATTCACTCCTCGTTCAAGGGCTATCTTGCTTTAATGCTTGAAGATTCTATTGTGGCTCAGTTAGCCACCCCTTTTGCTCTTACTCTTGTGGGGAAGTTTATTTTGAGAAATCCTAATCTAGACGTTATCCACAAGTTTTTTGTGAGTTTGAAGCTTCTGGTTCCTTTTAGATTAGACTACTTGACCCTCATCATGTTGTGATTCAACTAAGCAACTACTTGGGCTATAATTGGATTTTTTTAGGAGATCTTATTATATTCAGGCATGCCGAATGAGGCTCCTTAAATGGACTTCTGACTTTGATGTCCATGAGGAATCACCAATTACTCTTGTTTGGCGTTCTTTTCCTAATTTGCGGCTTTATTTTTTTAATTCTAAAGTGCATTTTGGACTTGCTTCTATTCTTAGTAGGCCTCTTCAAAAGGATCTGGCCACGGCTTTGGTTTCAAGGCCATCTATGGCTCATGTTTTGGTTGAGCTTTATATTTCTAAAAAAATTCCTTTGGAGATATGGCTAGTTTCTGAATTGAATGGTTATTTCCAAAAGGTTGAATTTGAAAATTATCCAATTTTTTTTTTCTCACTATAAGATGCACGGGCAACGTTTGTGTGAATGCTTTAAATTAAATCCTCACCTTAAGAAGGAAAAAGAATTTGTCAGGTCTTCTAAAGTGAAAGAAGGAAATTTAAATGTTCATGTTAATGTTGCTTTGAATTATAATATGGTGGAAGGTGATGGAGTTATTACCTAGGGTAATATTGATGGTAACATTCAATCTGATATGATCTTTTTTAGGTTGCCCCCCTCCTCTTGTAAAGGTGAACTTCTTTGTGCTCAAACTGTGGATCCTTTAATGGCAACAATACATTTATTTTCTAATGGGAAGGAGCATACATTACCTATTAACTCTAAGATTATACCTGACCCATCTTCTTTATCTACTCCTTCTGATACACAACAAATTTTGCCCCATATAGTGTCTTGTGATATTATTACTATTTTTCCTAATCCTATTCAAACTATGTCTGTGAATGAGCACGTTAATGATCTTACTAATGAAAAAACTGACCCTCTTTTGTCGGAGGTAGATTTGTCTTTACAAGTGAACCCCCTTAATGCCCAAATCGAGAGTGTTATAGAATTTTTTAGAGGTGTTGAGAGGAATATTTCCACTTTGGAAGATGGTGTTTTTTATTTAGGTGAGCTACCTACTTTTAAGGGATCCTCAAGTAACTTAAATGATAATAAGTTTCTTTTAACTGATCAATATCATTGTGATGCTTTTACTGACACAAAAATGGATATTTTGGATAAATGTTATGTTATAGAAGATCATGATTTGAAGGGTCATGGTAAGAGAGATAGAAAACTCAAAAATGTTTTCTTAACCCTCCTAGAAATACTCGTTTGCATACTTCACATTAATTCAGTTTTTTATGTTTAACGCCATCATTTGGAATGTCCATGGTATTGGTTGCCCTACTTCTAAGTTTAGAGTTAAAAATTTATGTCATATTCATAATGTGTCTATACACATTTTGCTTAAACATCTTATTTCGGTGGATAAATTACTTGGTACTGCTAAATACTTGGGTTTTAAACATGCTAAGTCGAATATTGCCAAAAAAATTTGGGTTTTTTTTCGAAAGATTATGTTAGAATTGATATTATTGGGGACTTTAAACAAGTTTTGCATTATAATATTGAAAGTGCTAATTTTCAATATATTGTGTGTTTTATGTATGCTGCTTCCTCTCATTATACTAGAAGGATTTTGTGGGATCAAATTATTTAATTTCATAGTATTTGCAACATTCCTTTGCTTGTTGGTAGAGATTTTAACAATATTACCAACACGACTAAGCATATAGGGGGTTCTCTTCCTATATATCAATCGATGAAGGATTTCAATGACATGATTATGGAATATAGTCTCATTGATATTAATTTTTCTAGCAATAATTTTACTTGGCTTTAGGGACATTTGTGGCAAAGAATTAATAGAGTTCTTGTCAATAATGCATGGCTTAGCTCTTTTGATTTCACTAAAATTGACCACCTTAGTCGCACCCTATATGATCATTCTCCTCTTCTTATCAAAATTAAGAATAAATTCAGGGGTATTCCTTCTCAATTTAGATTTCAAAATATGTGGTTGCAACATGAGTCTTTTGTTGTGGTGGTACAGAATCATTAGCAAGGTCCTCTTTTTTTGAATGATTCTATTTCTAACATGAATAGACTGTAGCTTAAACTGGAAAGGCTTAAGAAAATTTTGAACTAGTGGAATCATAATATTTTCAAAGATCTTTTTTCCAATATTTTACTTGCAAAAGATAGGGTTAATTCTACTAAGGATATTTGTCAATTGGATCCCTCTATGTCCAACCTTTGTTTTTTGAATGAAGTTAAAGTGAAGCTTTGCAAGCTTCAAGTTTAAGAAGAAATTTTTTGGAAACCAAAAGCGGCCGTCATGCATTTGGCGGAAGATGATAACAATAGTAAATAATTTCATGCTTTGGTGAATAAGAAACGTGCTATAAACTGCATTAATTAAATTTCTCGTGAGGATGGCACTGTTACTGTGGTAGTGATGAGATTGCTAATATAGCTACTAATTTTTTTCAAAACCATCTTAATAAATCTTTTGACCGTGTTATTATTCCTAATATTATTTCTCAAGAAGAAAACTATGGTTTTTATAAATCTCCTTCCCTTAAGGAGATTTAAGATACTTTATTTGGCGTGAATGTGGATTATGTGGTGGCCCGGATGGCTTTACTACTAAGTTCTTTCAAAAAATGTGGCCAATTATTTTCAATGATATTTTCTTTGTTGTCACTAATTTCTTTAATGGTTCTCCTATTCCGAAGTTTTTTTTCTTCTACTTCTATTATACTTATTCCCAAGAACAATGCTGTGAATTCTTGAATTGAGTTTAGAACTATTAATGTGTACTATTTTTTATGAATAGCTTTCTAAAATCTTGATGATTCAGTTAACTATTTTTTTGCCCAAGCTTATATCTCCCATTCAGATGGGATTTGTCAAAGGTCATGCCATTGCCGATAATATCCTATTGGCTTAGGAATTTTTTTAGGATTTGGATGTAAAGGTTTAAGGTGGTAACATGATTATTAAACTGGATATTGCTAAGGCTTATGATAATATTAATTGGAATTTTATTTTTAATATCTTGAGTTTATTTTGTTTTGATTTTAATTTCATCAGCCACATCAAGACTTGTATTGAAATCCCTTTTTTCTACATTATTGTGAATGGTAAGAGCCATGGTTTCTTTATGGATTCTCATGGCCTTAGGAAAGGGGATCCCATTTCCCTTGTGCTCTTTATTATTGCAGCATATTATCTTTCTAGAGGCCTTACTGATCTTTTTAATAATTATCCTAGTCTCTATTTTAGAACTTCAGGTTGTATTAAATTTTCTTATTTATATTTTACTGATGATTTCATTATGTTCTCGAATGCTTCGATGAACAGGATTGATGAAATTTTGAGTTTTTTTTTATCAGTTTAAATCAATTAGTATTTTGGCCTTTAATAAGCACAAGTACTATTTTATTATTGCTAAAAATGTTTCTTCTAAATGTTTTAGGGATATTTAGAATCTTACTGGTTTTACTCAAGGTACTTTGCCTTTAAAATATATGGGTATTCCTCTGTATAAAGGCAGAAAGAAGTCCTTTCTTTTTGATGAATTAATTTATGTGGTGAATAACAGATTGTCTTCCTAGGATTCTAACTTCTTAAGCTTTTGTGGCCATCTTATTCTTATTAAAAGTGTTCTTTGCTCTATTCTGATCTACAGTTTTCAAAACCTATTTCCTACTAAAAATGTGTGCCATAGAATTGATAGGATTTTTAATAATTTATATTGGAAAGGTACTGGGAACAATTCTAAGATTCATTGGTCTCCCTAGAGTAATTGTTGTGGTACTTTGCAAGTAGTTTTTTAAGGGTGTAAAACTTTGTTTGATTTGGCTTATGCTTTTTCTTGCAAACTTTGGTATAATCATAGGTCCAATGTGAGTCTTTGGGTTAGTTCTATGTTGGTTAAGTATTATGATGGGGAGACACCCTTCCATGTGTGGTTTTCTAAAGACCATTCTAAAGTATGGTAGCTATTTTGCTTGGTTAAATGGAAGGTGGAGCCATCTTTAGTGTGGGTTCTTGGTAAGATCAGTGGTTGAATGGCCAGTCGATTCATTCTTTATTGAACTCTTTTACTATTGCTAAGGTGAAGGTTAACTATTTTTTCTCTACTTATGGCCGGGATTTGGAGAGGTTTTTTGTTGTTCTCCCTGACTTTATTATTCAGCTTATTCTTAAGATTCCTCCGAATATTATCCCGAAAGATGTGTTACTCTGTACTTTTACTAAAGATGGGTCCTTTAAAATTAAGGATGCTTGGCACTCCTTTAGATTTCAAAATGAATCTTCCAAGCTTTTTAAAATGATTTGGCACAAAAGTTTCCCTCTACTATTTCTATCTTTATTTGGAGAATTCTTCACAAGCTTATTCCTATATATGAGAATTTGAGGAAAAGTGATTTCATCTTTCCTTTTAAATGCCAAAGTTCTTACCATGTTGACAATATGCATCACATTTTTATTTATATTCCTATTGCAGCCCTAACTCTGTTAAGTTAATGTGGCTTGTACTAAACTGGGTGATATTGTGGATTGTGGTGGCCTCACTAGAGAACATAATGGCTCTTTTATTTTGGGCTTTGCTCAGCCTGTGACTAATGGTGATATTAATTTTACTATTTCCTGTGTTGTGCTTCATGGTTTAAATCTCTGTGCTAACCTTTCTCATATTAATATTGTTCTACATATTAGGTCTTATTTTAATTTCAATTTACTTCATGTTAATGATGATAGCATTTATTCCTTTGGCCTGTTTTACATTTGGAGTGACATCAGGGAGATCCTGAACTCTCTTAACTTCTCATTTTCTATCATTTTGGATGAGGGGAATGTGTGCATGCAATCCATGGCCAATCTATGCTGTAATTTCAATATTTTGACTGAATTTTCTTTTTCTCATCTGCCTGTTTTTGTTAAAGGCCTTTTAAGACTGGATCAAATTGGTTTACCCTTTATTCAGCTTTGATTTTGGTTTTTCTATTCCTTATTGGTGGTCGTGGGGTTTCAGCATTTGGCTGCTGTGGGGTGGCGATTCTGCTACCTTTTACTGGCTGTGGGGTTCCCCTCTTATGTAGTGGGGTGTTCTTACCGTCCCTCAGTTTGTTTGTGACTTAGCTTTATTATTGCATTATTATTTACAACCCTCTTTGGGTCCTTTCTGGGGGTGTTTTTCTAGTTTGGTTTTTTCCTGCTAGGTCTTCTGTTTCCTTATGTAGTATTAAATCTTGGTTTGGATGGGTGTGCTTTAGCTGTTTTAGGGTACTTCTATGACTTTGCTTGGGTTTCTGTTGGGATGAAGGTTGTGGTTGTTTCTTTTGGTTTCCCAGGTGGTTTGGAGGGGTTTTCTTAAGCTATTGCAGGGTTTTCCATGCCTCTACTTAGGCATTTTCTGGGTGCAGGATGGGCCTGTTATTGATCTGGTGCTGTCCCAAGTTTCTTCATGGGCTGACTTTATCTTTTTGTTGTTGCTTTCCTTGTATGGCCTTTATGGTGGGAGTATTGGTGACTTCTTTTGGTTATATCCTTTTTGGGTGGAGTTGGACTATGGTAGTTAGTTTTTCTAGAATTTTGTTAGTATTGCCTTGTTCTGTCATTTCTTTGTTGATTATTTTCCCTATTTTGCTATTTTGGTGGAGCCTGATCTTAGTTTGGCTCTCTCTTTTCCCTTTGTTACTTTTACTATTATTCTTGTTATTTTTCTTTTAGGCTGCCCCCATATTTTATTTTAGCCATATTAGTTCTATATCCTTCTTGCCCATCTGTCTTTTTTGCAGGTTAATTTTTGGAAGTTTGATTGTAAGGTTGCCATAAGGATTGGTTGATGGGAGCATTTTGGCTATTATTTTTTGTTGTTAGCTCATCTTTTTTACTTTTTCTTAAGCACCGTAGCATATTCTTAGGGTTTCTTGTATTGCTTTTTAGTGGGGAACTCGAGCTCCTAGGGTTTTCTTATCTTTTTTTTTGTAGCTCTTTGAGCAGTAGTGATGTTGAGGTCCCCTTAAGGATTGTGTACAATTTTGCCTCAATTAATGCATAGGCCCGTTGTCGATTTCACCTAAAAAAAATCTATCAATCAGGTTCTGAATCTGCTCATCCAGGAATTGATCTCTCATTTGAGTATTCTATGTTTGTCCATAAATGGATGTTGCAATCCAGGATCCCTAGTGTGTGATTCTGATGATGACAAATAATAATGTTTGAATTAATTCATTCTTCATTAAATATCTTGAATGTTATACTTGTTTGTGACTACTAACATTTTAGGGAGATTACACACTGCTCATGATAATAGAAAACTTATGATTAGGTAGAATAGAATGCAAAGGAGTCTATAACTTTTATTTTCTTTAATTTTTATTTCATAAGTTATGCCACAAAACAATGTATGCAGACTGAGTGACCATGCACACACACAGGGGGAGAGTTTTTTTTAAATTATCTTTTATATAGATCATCCTGTATGATTTTATAATATACTGTAGATATATTATCAAGTGTATGGCCTAATGGCTAGCTGTAAATTAGCCTCTATGAACAAATCATACTTTACGATTTGAATCATACTATACAATTTATTTTCAACCCTAAACCCTAGCTGCCATATTAATTTAAGCAAGTTTTTAACATTTGAATATTAAACACATTCTATTGCACGATGTAAATAGAACTATATGAATTTTTTAAAACTTATTAAAATTAACCCCCATGATTAGTCAATTAAATAAAAGTTTAATTAATGATTGATGATCATATCTTATGAATTGGATCGTACCGTACGATGAACTGAGACAATTTTTTGTCATACCAAATATCGTACCAGATGAAACCTTCATTTTTTTGAACTAATCGTACTATATGATTTATACATTATACAAGATGAATTGAATAATTTTAATTAATCCTATTATATAAATGTGATAAAATTAGATAATGAATAGAGATGAATTTTGGTCATCCCAGTGTTTGTCCTGTATGAATAGAAGAAATAAAATATATCATACTATATGTTGTATTAAATAAATATTACGAATTCATACTCATTCATACCAAGATGAAAGCTATTTTGAACTACTCGTACTGTACGAAATGTGATCATACTTTATGAACTTTCATCTAATTTGAATTTTTAGGGTTTCTGGAATCCTATTATATAAATAATGCTATTATTTATTAAAATGAGAGAGAGGAATATTACTACTTGAAGAACTCTTGAGAATGAGCTTTTTGAAAAGATTCAAGGCTTTTGAGAGAAAGGAGAAGGTAAGTTTGTGTGTGAGGGAGAAGTAGTGTGAGGGGATCACACGGTTTCTTCAAGCTAGCTGTACACTTGCTCCTCCTTTGGCATGGGTAAGTCTTGGGAGAGCTCTCTAGGGGGATATTCTTCAAGGTAAAAGTCCTCGAAGGTTCTCTTCCTTCTATAAGAGGGAGAAAAATGAGAATATTCGCTACTATCAATGAGAGGGTGACACTCCACCTCACTAGGGAAGGTAAAAGTGAGTTTTTGTAAAGGCTTCTCCACCTTGCTGTGAGAGCAGAAGGTGAGTTTCTTTTAAGAAATGCAAATCTCAAAGTTGAGGACTCCAGGGAGTGGACGTAGGTTAAAGTTGACCTAACCACTATAAAACATTATGGTGTGCTTTTTTCATTTTCCATATTTTACTTTTCTTGAATTTAACTTTGCTATAACTACTTTGTGAAAATTTGATTTAAGTATTTCATTATGTGTTTTAAAAATTCATTTCTTTTGTTGCAATCATTATCAAATTATTAGCTTTCACATTGAATTGGTTAAGTCATCCTATTGAAATAAATAAATAAAAACTGCTATTTAAGATTTATTTTTAAATACCAATTCACACGCCTCTTGGCGTATCTCTCACACTTTCAATTGTTATTAGAGCGGGGTCTCAAAAATAGTGTTTTAGAAAACATTAAAAAAATCAATCATGACATGTTTTAATAACTATAACACTATGGAGGGTTATTCTATAACTCCTCTACCAATGTTTGACAACATAAATTTTGATTTTTGAAAATTCGAATGTCAACATTTTTAAAATTAATTAACTACTGCATGTAGATGTTGGTACAAGAAGGTCACCCTACACCTTTTCAAAATTTGAATGGTATTAAAACTAAAATATCATTTAATGAATGGAGCAATGAGGATAGGAAACTTGCACATTTAAATTAAAAATGGTTGAATTTTTTTTTTTTAGCGTTTAAATAAGAAAATTACATGAGAGTGTCCATTAGTGCTACTGTAAAGGAGATCTTGGATAGACTGTGTATCATGTACGAAAGAACTAGTGAGGTTAAACAGTCTAGATTAAATATTTTATTACATGACTATGAACGCTTTCATATGGAACGTAGCAAAACTATATCTGACATGTACACTAGGTTCACCCAGATAATGATATAAATTCATGCACTAGGTAGAGATATATCTAATTCTAAAAAAGTCAATAAGTTTTTGAGATGCTTACCAAATTCATAAGATGCAAAAATAATTACATTCACTGATTCTAAAGATTTAAATGTTTATTCAATTGACAATTTGCTAAGGTTACTCATTGCTTACGAGTAATGAGTGTGTCAAAGGAAAAATGATATAAGATGAAAGAAGAAGGGGAGAATAGTGGCTCTAAAAGCAAACAATTCAAAAATTGACAGTTCTGTGGCAGAGGAAGATGATGATATAGCCTTGATGACCCATCAATTTAAGAATTTTCTGAAGAGAAAACAAAAGTGTCATCAAAATAACTAGAACAAAGGTAAAAGCTCAAAGAATATTAAAGTTACATTTGATACAATTTTCTTTGAGTGCAGAAATCTAGGTCACCTCCGAGCTAATTGCCCCAACATAAAGACACATCCAACCAAGGAGAAGGGTGAGGAGAAGCCAAAGTATAAAAAGGACATGCTTAAGACACTTAAGGAATTTTGGGCCGACTCTGCCTCAGAATCATCATAATAAGAAGTAGAGGAAGAGGTAATGAATATGTGTCAAATGGCTAATGATAATCTCTATCAATCGAATCAAGAAAAGGTATGTCAACTTTCTTTTGAAGAATTGCTAGTTATTTCTAAAACAATTCATGATTCATATAGAATGTTAAAGAAAATGCATGTTAACCTTAACATTGAATTTAGTACTTTACAAAAAGAGCATGTTATTATAGTTAAAGAACATTCTGACTTAGATACATATCAAATATCCTTGCTTGATGAATTTGATATATTAAACAAGAAGAATATTGAGTTATATGATGTACATAATTTCATGAAAATATTGCATATTGAGTTAGAGAAATAATTTAAAGAATTAGATGAACTTGCATGTCAATTATTTAATAATTGAGTATGCATTAAAAGTGTTCTTTAACCCTCATTAGATTAAATGAACAACCCCATAGCATCGCATCTCATCACACAACTTTAGGAAGAGGGACCACCACCCACATAGGTTGGTGAACCCATTACCTTGTATTAGTTGCTTTTCTTGTGGCATGTTAGGTCACATAGCCTGCACTTGATCAATTTACTATAGGGCACACCTCATGTGGAGACCTAAATTGCATTCATCATAGCATAGCATGTATACATCTCACTCACTTAAGCATAAGGAGGAACCTAAACTCACTTGGGTTCCCAAATCTAATATTTGAATGACATTGTAGGGATGGTCTCATAAAAGACTTAGTGAGACATGTGGTACATGGACAGTGCTTGCTGAAGACATATGACTGGAGACATGAAGTATTTTATTACACTAGAAACCATATTAGGAGGTAAAGTGACTTTAGGAGACAACACCATTCGGAAATTGGTGGGCTCAGGTATCATTAGAAATTCTAAAAATTATTCAATTGAAAAAAAATTATTAGTTAATGGTTTAAAGTATAATTTGTTGAGTATTAGTCAATTATGTGATGAGGGATTTGACATAGTGTATTTCCAACAAATGTTTGATTAGCTCAAATGATAGACTTGTATTAGAAGGAAAATGGATAAATAATGGCTATATGTTAAATCTTAAATGTATTGAAAATTCAAGTTCCTTGTGTTTAAAAACAATACTGCATGACTCTTGTCTATGACATAGGAGACTATGCCACACTAGAATGAAAACACTTAGGAACATTACTTAGAAAGGCTAAGTTAGACTTCTCTAAAGAACATATATCTGATGCCTGCCAATTAGGAAAATAAGTATAATCATCATTTCATTCAATCATGGAAGTGAGCACATCTAGGAGACTAGAAATCCTTCATATGGACCTATTTAAACATGTAGCACAACTAGCCTAGGTAGGAAAAATTATAGATTTGTGATTGTAGATGACTTCTCTAGATTCACTTGGGTAAGATTCCAAGCATATAAGAGTGAGTCATTTGAGGAATTTAGATCTTTTACCACTTGGATTCATAGGAAAATTGGATATAAAATCTCAGTAATCCATAGTGATCATGGTGGAGAGTTTCAAAATGAAAAGTTCGAATCTTTTGTCAATAAATAAGAATAGAACATAACTTATCTACCCATAGCACTCCTCAGCAAAATAGGACAGCTAAGAGAAAAAATAGAACCTTGGAAGAAGGTACTAGGGAAATACTAGATGAGTTCACTCTTACTAGATATTTATGGGTAGAATCAATGAACTCTGCTTGTTATGTTTTAAATAGGTTGAACATTAGATCCAAGTTAGATAGAACTCCCTATGAGCTCCTTAAGGGTCAAACACCCAATCTTTTCCACTTGCATGTTCTTGGTTTCAAATGTTTAATCTTAATTAATTGGAGCCACCCTTATAAAAATTTGATCCCAAGGCTTACAAAGGTGTCTTCTTAAGTTTATCATTTATAAGTAAATCCTATAGAATCTTCAATAAAAGGACCTGGTAGAAGAAGAATCTACACATGCAGTATTTGATGAATCAAATAGGAACTTTGAACCTAAATTTGAAGAAGAAGAGGTAGAGGTCATTCAGGGGGAAGAAACCATTACCATAGGAGACGAAATAGAACCTCAGGAACCATTGCCTAGAGATTGCAAATATTCTTCTAGTAATCATAAAGAATTAATCATTGGAGACCCATATGAAGGTGTGCAAACAAGGCACGAACATAAGAAGGAGGTTAGTAATTTTATATCTATCTCTATGATAGAGCCCACAATTATACATCAAGCTTTAGGGGATGAATTTAGGATCCTAGCGATAAAGAGGAGCTAAATCAATTTATTGGGAATGGTATATGAGAATTAGTCAAGAGACCTAAAGATCAGAGTGTGGTGGGAACAAAGTGTGTCTTTACAAATAAGGTAAATGTCTCAGGAATCATAGTAAGAAATAAGGTCAGACTAGTAGCTAAAAGGTATAACTAAATTGAGGTCATAGACTTTGAGAAAACATTTGCACAATAGCTAGACTAGAAGTTATTAGGATGCTCTTAGTCTTTGCTTACAAGTGTTTTAAATTATATCAAATGGATATTAAGGGTGCTTTCTTAAATGAGGTAATCAAAGAGAATGTTAATGTTGAGCAACGACCTGTATTTGAAAACTCATAATTTCTAAACCAAGTATTCAAATTAAAAAAGCCACTTTATCGGTTAAAGCAAGCACCTAGAGCCGAGTACGAAATACTTAGTTCATTCTTACTAAAGAGTGGATTTATTAAGGGTAGTGTAGAAACTACCCTCTTCCTATAAAGGGTAAAAGATGATGTTCCCATTATTCAGATTTATATATATGACATCCTATTTGGATCTTCAGATTAAACCTTATGTGATGAATTCTAAAAAATAATGAGTTATGAGTTTGAAATGAGCATGTTGGGAAAGCTAAATTATTTTTTTGGTTTTAGTGTAAAATAGATGGAAGATAGAACATTCCTTAGCCAAACTAAATACATCAAAGATATTCTGAAAAAACATTAAATGGATCATGTTAAGGTCATGATCACTCCCATGAGTTCTATAATTCAACTAGACAAACACCAAAATGTAAAATCAGTTGACCAAAAAAAATATAGAGGAATAATTGGATCATTCCTTTATTTAACCACTAGTAGACCAGATATAATATTTATTGTGTACCTTTGTGCTCGATTCCAAGCTAACCCAAAATAGTCTCACTTAACTACGGTTAAGAGAATCCTTAGATATCTACATGGCAATCCTAACTTACAAATTTGTTATCCAAGACAGAACACCTCCTTTGAAATCTTAGGGTTTTCAAATTTTAATTTTGCATATTGTAGGGTAGATAGGAAAAGCACCTCTAGAACCTATCAATTAATAAGGCAATATGTACTTTACTGGTCCAGTAGAAAGCAAATTTCAATAGCTCTTTCCACAATCGAGGAACAACATATAATAATAAGTTGTGCTGCATAAGTTTTATGGTTGAAACAATAACTTTCAAATTTTAGATTACCCGTAGGAATCGTTTCAATTATGTGTGATAACACTAGTGAAATTTGTATATCCAAAAATCTAATTCAACCCCCTTAAATAAAATATATAGACATTAAACATCACTTCATATGGTATCATGTAGCCAAAAGAGATATACAATTGCACCATATAACTACAATAGATTAATTAGTATACGTATTCACAAAACCACTAGCCTATGACACCTTTAGTAGCTTGAGGATAAAACTAGGGTTATAGACATTCATGCTTCATAAAAAAAACTAAAAAAGAAAAAAAAAATAGTTTAAGATATTTTTTGATCTTGACACACTGATCTCATTTAATTACCAAAACATTCAACTCTCTATCCATATCATACTATACAATACCAAATCGTACTATTTGATTATCACGAATGCACAGATCACAGCCCTCTATTTAATCAATGATCAAGATTAGAACACTGATCTATATATTAAATTGCATGATACTCTAGTCGTATTGTACGATGCACATGTTACCGATCATCTACACATTCAATTCATTTGGTATGATATTATTTCTATTAGTATTGTTTGATATTTTCATTCATAATGTACGACAGACATGACAAACAAGATTGGGACAAATTTAATAGGGTCAGTATGATATTATTATAATTCGTACTGTATGAACACTTGTTAGTACTGTATGATCCTTGATCAAAGTATTCAAACAACTAAAAACTCCATAAATAGGAAGGAAAATCTACACATTTCACTCAACTCTTCTTCAAACTTCTACTTCCTATTTTTTTCTACTTAATGGCCAGTGGAAGTAAATGTTGACGAATGGTTCTAGGAAGCTCCTTTTCCTCTCATTATTTTAACAACCACTTCCTTTTTGCTGAAGAAGAGGATTCTTACCATAAGTTCAAAGCATGCAAAATCACTCCTGGTATGCTCAATCAAGCCACACTTAACTTGGAGGTGATGATCCTCTTCATCCACTTCCCTTCAATTTCTTCTTACCCTGGCCTTTCT
This sequence comes from Dendrobium catenatum, assembly GCF_001605985.2. Classification (NCBI taxonomy): domain Eukaryota; kingdom Viridiplantae; phylum Streptophyta; class Magnoliopsida; order Asparagales; family Orchidaceae; genus Dendrobium; species Dendrobium catenatum. Next base: position 2,107,163 of record NW_021319451.1, read on the forward strand.
GTGTAATTTTGAATTACTCTACAAGTTCCTTACAAACATTAGGATCAACTTAGACAACATGACACTGACTTCATGTGTCTGCTGTCAAAATATTGAAATCACCAAAGTAGACTTAGCTAAACATATCAGTCTTTCTGCTAGATGACCTCGAACCTACTCCTTTATAACCAATGACTTTGATTAGAGTTTCATATATTTATTTCTTAGAAATGTTGCTTTGAATGAACACCAACCTCATTTTCAATCCTTAACACAAAATGCATGCGTCATCCAACATGTTCTTAGGACATCCATAATACCCAAAGCTAGAGATAAGATATGCATAACCCTAATTTTGTCAATCTTTATTTAGCTAATCATGTCAAATACTAGATTTGATGAAGCCTACAAGATTATAGGATATATCCATAACATGACTCAAATTCACCTTTCTAGCACCTACAGGAAACAAAATCTGGCCTTAGGGTATCTTATAGGATATATTCTTCACCACAAATACCAATTGACCTACCTAGGTGAACCTAATAATGTCTTTATTTTCTATATGGATGCCTCTTTTTGTATGTTATTTCATCGTGGGCAAGAGCATGATGAGACAGATTTTAATGAAGAATGGGAGCCTACTCCACTAGGAGGACCTGCTCCACCAAGGGGTCCTATTCTTGCCTATTCTCAAGATGATATTACATAACAACTTGATCGACTTGAAACCTGAATTAACTCTTGAAAGTATGAGATGCTCCAAGAGGGGGGGAAGGGGGGGGGGGGGGGAATTAGCATTTTTTGAAAAAAAAAACAAACCCAAAAAAGGAGTGAACAAATCCTAAATAGGAGTTCTAATAAACTTTTTAATTAAAAAAAAATAACTTAAGTTAAAGCGGAAGCTAGTGATCAAAACAAGATTCTAACAATGGTGATGAAATTTTAATTAACACAATAAAATTCCCAAATATAATTCTCACCAAGCAGTTATAGCCTTTGTGAGATACAAATAGAAAATAAAGTATGTAATTGGAAAAAGCACACCAGAAGATCTATATTGGTTATGTCACTTGACCAACATCCACTCACCAGAGTCCTCCGCTCTAAGAATTTCAGTACTCAAAAGAAATTCTTCTTCTTCCTCCACTTCAAAGCAGAGAAGCCTTTACCCGCGTGTAGAGGAGTACCAAATGCTATGTCATCCTCTCGATGACAACAATTAACCTTGTCATTCTTCTCCCTCTTGGAGAAGGTAGAGGACCTTTGAGGATATTGAACTTGAAGGCTCTCCCCCTAGAGAGCTCCCATAAGATTTACCCAGTCCATAAGAGGAACAAGTGTATAGTGGCTTGGGGAAGCCGTATGATCCCCTCACATTCTTGTTCCCTCACAAACTCATCTTCTCCTTCATCTCACAAGCCCTAAATCACTTCAAGTAGCTCCATCTCAAGAGTTCCTTTCCTTTATCATGTTCCTCTCTCTCTTCTTTTAAAAGACAAAAGCTTTACTTAAATATCGGGCTCCAATAAACCCTAAGATATTCAATTTAGACATTTCTATTTATATAATATGATCCTAGATCCTACAATATGATCAGTTCAAAATAACTTTTACTCTTGTACAAAAGAGTACAAAAAGGCAACTATTTGGAAGTACATCATATAGTATGATACAAATATTGTCCAGTATGTTGGGATAAACTACTTCTATTTGTATAGGATGAATGCTGAGATGACCAAAATTCATATTTTTTCATCATCTAGTACGATCTAAATTATAGATTATGATATGTTAAAATCTTTAGGTCATCTGATATAATGTATACATTGTCTAGCATAATTAATTCAAAAATTAAGGGATCGTTCATTATGATCATTGAGATAACCAAAAATAGTCTCGGTTCATCATACAGTACAAACCATGTCATACAGTATGATCACTAATCTGTAATTAAGCCTTGATTTAATTAACTAAAGGTAGGGGTTAATTTAAGTAAGTATTCAAATATTTATACAATAGAATGAGATCGTACAGTACAGTATTTTGTACAATATGATTTATATAAAATAATAAAATATTCCATTAAAAAAAACTCTCATTATATGTGTCCATATGGTTACTCAGTTTGCATACATTATTTATGGACAGACCGAAGAAAAAAAAAGTTAAAAAAATACGATATTATTGACTTCACATCCTATTCTAACAAGTCTTGAGTCTTCTGCTATCTTGAGCAATATGTGATCTCCTTAAAATGCTAATACTCACAGATAAGAGTAACATTAAAAATATTAAATGAATAATAAGATAATTCAATTGACGTTATTTGTTATCATCAAAATCTCAGGCTAGGGGTCACGGACTGCAACAATCTTCTCTTTTTTGATGATGTCAAATAATATTATTGAAAAGAAATAATTTTATTTTTTATTTAATTATTTTTTAATAACATAAAAACATGAAGGGAAATATAAAGAGGAAAAAAACATACATTTCAGTTAAAGTTAGAAACTAAAAGAGAAAATATGATAAATGTGATATACAAATAAAATGGCATACTAACTCAAGTTGACAAACTTCTCTCCCATTTGACATCACTAAAAAGAGGAGTACCAATAAAAAGAAACTTAAAATACATCAGATAGTGACATAATAAAAAAGGAGGATCTTAATCTGGTGGTGGTGGAGGTGGTTTAAAGAAGTGATGGATTGATGCAAACTATTAATTAAATTAAGAAAATATTTCATCAATCCATCGCACGTCCTCCTCGTGCTATTTCTATTATTCTTGTATACGAGAGTTAAGTTGGGTTTACAGTTGGTTGAGTCATTAGATGATGTTATCATGAGGATACATAGGTGCAGGTCCTCGTTATGGAGAAAGTCTTTTTAGTGGAGCAGATTCTCTTTCTAGAGCAGCCTCCCCATCTTCATCAAAATTTGGCTCATCATGTGCTTGGCCTTGATGAAACAAGTTATAGAAGGAGGTATTCATATAGAAAATGGGGATATTATCAGGTTCTCCAGGATATGTTAACTGGTATTTATGGTGAAGAATGTATCCTATGAGATGGATGATGGCTAAAATAAGTTTTTTGTAGGTGTTAGGAAGGCAAACTAAAGTCATGTTTCAAATATAGTCAATAGAATCTGTTTCATAAAATATAGTTTTGGACATGATTAGGGAAGGCGAATAAGATTTGGGTCATGCATATCCTATCTTTAGCTTTGGGTATAATTGATGTCCTAAGATCATGTTAGATGATGCAGGAATTTTTGGTTAGGGACTGGACAAGTGGTTGGTGTTGGCTCAAACAAATATTTCTAAAAATTAAATTGATGAAACTCAACTTAAATTCATTTTTTATCGAAGAGTGGGCTTGAGGTCCTCTAGTAGAAAGCCCAATATATTGAGTAAGGTCTGGTTTGGTGATTTCTTCATTTTGGCTGTAGACAAAAGAGGTGAGGGTCAAGTTATCTATATTTAAATTTAGAATAGTGAGAAACTTAAAGAGAAGCTCTGAATTGAAAGAAAATTCTAAGGTGAGAAGGAATTGTAAGGTAGTAGAGGTAAAGAGGCTCATCACCTCAAAGTTTAGGGCTACTTAATTTAGCATACAAGAAGTGGTTATCTTGCATGCCTTGAACTTATGGTATGCTTCCTAATCCTTAGTGAAAAAAAATTGATTGTCCCAATGATGAGAGGAAGAGGAGCTTACCAGGATGAGTTAGCCTCATTTTCTTGAGCTTGCCATTGAGTAAGAAGTAGTGAGAATGGGTCTAGTGAGGAGAGGCTGAGTAAAATGAGCTTGTTTCACATCCCTTTGATAGAATTTTTGACTATTTGCATAGTATAATTGAGGAACATATAATACAATTAAGCAATTAGTTTATTTGGATGATCGGTTGGGACATAGTGGTCAAATTGTACAATATGATCAGTATTGTACAGTACAATATGAATGAAAATTTATCATCCTGAGGAGTCATCAGTATAACCTTTGAGGAAAACAATCATACAATATGAATGGTTGTCTGTACAATATGAAGTGAAATAATATTGTATCGACCGAGTTTAATTCATACCAATTAATTTAAACATGTGGATCATATAGTATGAAAGGGAGATATCATACAATATGAAAGGTAATCATATTGTACCCAAATATTTGAACTCATGGCCATGTGTATCGTACAGTATGATGGGGATTGTACAGTATGATATGCAAAATAAAGATCGAATCAGGAATGTTGGTTGAACAGAGGGTTGTGATCTATGCATTTTAAATAGTTCATATAGCTCAAATGTGAATCATATAGTATGATGTGGATAGAAAATTGGTCATATTAAGAGTTAAGTGAGGTGAGTGGGTGTCAATCAAGAAACACCTTAGACGAGGTTTTTTTTTTGGTTTTTGATTTTTTTTATATCATAAATGAGTGTCTATGACACCAAGTTTTGTCATCATGGTGCTAAAGGTGTCATAGGCTAGTGGTTTTGTGAATATGTCTGCCAATTAATCTCCTATAGCAATATGGTACAATTCTATATCTTATTTGGCTACATGATCTCTTCTGAAGTGATGTTTAATGTTTATATATTTTATTTGGGATTGTTGAATTATATATATGGATATGCAAATTGTAATAGTGCTAAACAAGGAGAATGTCATCTTTTACCCTTTGTAAGAAAAGTGTGGTGTCTGCATAACTAGTAAGAAAGAGCAAAGTCTTTCATACCAGGCTCTAGGTGTTTGCTTTAACCCATACAGTACCTTTTTAATTTGAATACATAATTTGGAAATTGTGACTTTTCAAATCTTGGGGGGGGGGGGGGGGGGGGTGGGGGGGGGGGGGGGGGGGGGGGGGGGGGGGGGGGTGTTCCTCAACATAAACTTCTTCTTTGATTACCGTTCAGAAAAGCACTCTTAACATCCATTTGATATAATTTAAAACCCTTGAAGTAAGCAAAGGCTAAGAGCACCCTTATGGCTTCTTGTGTAACTACTAAGGCAAAAGGTTTCTTAAAATTCTATGCCCTCAATCTAGTTATACCCCTTAGCTACTAGTCTGGCCTTATTTCTTACTATGGTTCCTGAGTTATTCACCTTATTTTTAAAGACCCATTTTGTTCCTAGTTCACTCTGCTCTTTAGGTCTCTTCACTAATTCTCATACATCATTCCTAGTAAATTGGTTCAATTACTCTTGCATTTTTAGGTTCTAGAATTTTTCTCCTAAATCATGATCTATACTTGTGAGTTCAATCATAGAAATAAATATATAATGACTAATCTCCTTCCAAAGTTTATTCCTAGTTCTCACACCTTCCTATGGGTCTCCTAAGATCAATTATTTAGGATGACTAGAAATGTATTTCTATTCTCTAGGAATTTCTTTTTGAGGTTCTCCCCTTTCTCTAATGGTCATAGTTTCTACTCCCTGAGTTTCCTCTACTTCATCTTCTTTAAAATTTAGTTCAAAGGATTTATCCGATTCATCAGATACAATATGGGTGGACTCTTCTACTACTAGGGTTCTCTTATTAATGATTCTATAAGTTTTACCTATAGATGAATACCCTAAGAAGACACCCTCGTCAGCCCTGGGATAAATTTTTCAAAGGGAAATTTTCTTTTAATTAAGAAAAAACTTTTACAACTGAAGACATGCAAGTGAGAAAGATTCGATGTTCGACCCTTAAAGAGTTCATAGGGTATTTTATTCAATTTTGACCTAATGTTTATCCTATTTAAGACATAACATGCAGTGTTCCCCACTTTTGTCCAAAAATATTTAGGAAATATGTACTTAGCTAAAATTGCCCTAGCAGCTTCTACAAAGATTCTATTTTTCTTTCAACTATTTCATTTTGCTGAGGAGTTCTAGGTGCAGTGAAGTTATGCTCTATTCCTATCTATTGATAGAAGGATTCAAATCTTTCATTTTGAAACTGTCCACCATGATCATTATAGATTGTTGAGATTTTGCATCCTAATTTTTTTTTGAATCCAAGTGGACAAAGTTCTAAATTCTTCAAACGACTCATTTCTTGTGCTAGGAATCTTACCCAAGTGAATCTAGAGAAGTCTTCTATAATCACAAATCCATAATTTTTCTCACCTAGGCTAGCTATGCTAATTGAACAAAATAGGTCTATGTGAAGGATTTCTAGTGGCCTAGATGTATTCACATCCTTGATTGAATGAAATGATGATTTTACTTATTTACCTTATTGGCAGGCTAGTGAAGTCTAACATAGGTACACCTCTAGTTATATTTTTTGAGTGGTATTCCTAATTAATTTCATGCTAGCATGGCATAGTCTCCTATGCCATAGCCAAGAGTTATCCATTCTTATTTTTAAACATAGTGAATTTTAATTTTCAATACAATTAAAATATAACATGTAAATATTGTTTATTCATTTTCCTTCTGATACAAGTTTATCATTTTAGCTAATTAAGCTTTTGTAGGAAAGAAATTTTATGTCAAAACCTTTGTCACACAATTCACTAATGCTTAATAAATTATACTTTAAACCATCAACTAATAAAACATTTTCAATTACTTAATTTTTAGCATTTCCAACAATACCTGAGCCCACCACTTTCTTGGTGTTATCGTCTCCTAAAGTCACTTTACATCCAGTCTTGGTCTCCAATGTAATGAACTTCTTCATGTCTCTAGTCATATGTCTTGAGTATTCACTGTCTAGGTACCACATGCTCTCACTAGGTCTTTCATGAGAGCACCCTTACAAAGTCATTTAAAGGTTAGATTTGGGATCCTAAATGAGTTTGGGTTCCTCCTTATTCTTGCATGAATGAGATTTATGCATGCTATGATGTGATGAATGAAATTTAGGTCTCCACACTAGCTATGTCCAATGGTGAATTATATAAGTGCGGGCTTTGTGACCTAACATGCCACAAGAGAAGCACCTAACACAGGAAAATGGGTTTACTAACCTATGTAGATGGTGATGCCTCTTTCTAAAATTGTGTGATGCATATCAAGGGTTTGCTAATTTGGGCTAATAGGGATGATGGTTTATCATTTTCAAATGCTATGAGTTTTGCTTTCAATGCTTTATTTTCATATTCATAAGCGACCACTTAAACTTTTAGTTGATGTTTATTATTATCTATTTCCCATGCAAGTTCATCTAATTTCTTAAACTCTGTTTCTAACTAAATATGTGATATCTTCAAGAAATTATGTGCATCAGATAATTGAATATGCTTCTTATTTAATGCATCAAATTTATCAAGAAGGGACATATGATCTCTATCTAAATCAGAATATTCTTTAACTAAATTAGCATGCTCAATTTGTAAAGAACAAAATTCAAAGATAAGATTAGCATGCATTTTCTTTAATTTTTTATACGAATTATAATTATTTTAGAAATAATAAGCAAATCTTTAAATGAAAGTTGATATTCCTCATCTTTATCTAATTTATCAATATTATCATTAGCCATTAGACACAAATTCATTACCTCCTCCTCTGCTTCTTCTTCTGATCATTTTGAGGTTGAGTCGGCCCAAAAATCCTTTTGTGTCTTCAACTTTTCTTAGTTATATTTTGGCTTCTCCAAACTATTCTCCTTAGTTGGATGGATCTTTACGTTGGGGAAATCAGCTCGGAGGTGACCTAATTTTCTACACTAAAAAAAATTGTGTTAAATGAAACATTATTATTCTTTAAGCTTTTACCTTTGTTGCAAATTCTTTGATGACACCTTTGTTTTCTTTTTAGAAAATTCTTGAATTGTCCGATCATCAAGGCTATATCGTCATCTTCCTCTACTACTAAAATTTCACTTTCAACGTTATTTGCTTTTAGTGCCACCATTCACTTCTTTTTCTTCTCTCCTGCATCATTTTTCCATTAACTCACTCCTTGCTACAAAGCGATGAGTGACCCAACCAAATTATCAAATGAATAAACATTTAAATCTTTAGAATGAGTAATTGCAGTGATTTTTTCCAACATGAGAACTAGGTAAGTATCTCAAAACTTTATTGACTTCTTTAGAATTAGAAATCTCTCTACCTAGTGCATGCAAGGATGTCACTATCTGGGTGAACCTAGTGTACACGTTAGATATAATTTCACTAGGTTTCATGTAGAAGAGTTCGTAATCATATAATATAATATTTAATCTAAATTATTTAACCTCACAAGTTCCTTCATACGTGATACACAATCTATCCCAAATCTCCTTACCAGTAGCACATGTGGACACTCTCATGTAATCTTCTAATTTTAATGCACAAAAGCAACAGTTCAAGTACTTTTCATTTAATTGCACTAGATCCCTATCCTCATTACTCCATTCACTAAATGTTATTTGAGTTTTAATGCCATTCATTACTTTAAATGGTGCGTGTAACCTTCTTGTACCAACATCCACAGACGAAAGTCAATAGAATGTAAAAATGTAGACATTCAAATTTTTGAAAAATCAAATAGTATGTTATCAAATAAGGATGGACGAGTAATAGAATAGCCCTCCATAGTATTATGGTTACTAAAATATGCCATGATCAATTTTTTCAATGTTTTCTAAAACACTATTTTTAAAATTCCACTCTGATACCAATTGAAAGTATGAGATGTGCTAAGAGGAGGTGAATTGGTATTTTTTTAAATAAAGAACAAATACTAAATAGGAGTTATAATAATTTTTTTTAAATATTCAAAAAATAACTTAACTTGAAGTGGAAACTAGTGATCAAAATAAGATTGCAATAGTGATAATGAAATTTTAATTAACATGAAAAAAATTCTTAAATAGAATTCTCACCAAGTAGTTATAGCCATTGTAAGATGTAAATAAAAAATAAGGTGCAGTTTTGGAAAAAGCACACTAGAAGTTTTATAGTGGTTCGATCACTTGACCTACATCCACTCCCCAGATTCCTCTACTATGGTAATTTCACTACATAAAAGTAATTCTCCTTCTACCCCCACCTCAAGGCGAAGAAGCCTTTACACAAACTCACTCTCACATTTCCTAATGTGGTAGAGTTCCAAAGGTTATGTCACCCTCATGGTGATGGCAGTGAACCTTCTTTTTTTTCTACCTCTTGGAGAAGGTAGAGGACCTTTAAGGATGTTGACCTTGAAAGCTTTCCCCCTAAAGAACTCCCACAAGATTTTACTAGGCCATAGGAGGAGAAAGCTTGCATCAGGCATGGAGAATCTATGTGATCCCCTCACACTCCTTCTCCCTCACAAACTCATTTACTCCTTCCTCTCACAAGCCCTAAATCCCTTCAAGTATCTCCATCTAAAGGGTTCCTTTCCTTTGTCACGTCCCTCTCTCTTCTTTTAAAATACAAAAGCATTACTTAAATACTAGGCTCCAAGAAACCCTAGGATTTTCAATTTAGCCATTTTTGTTTATATAGTACGATCCCATATTATATTGGATGATCAATATAAATAGTTTTCATCCTGATACAATGGAGTACAAATATGCAACTATTTTGAAATACATTATATAGTACGATACAAATATCATCCAGTTCGATGTAGTAAACTTCTTATATTCTTACAATACAAATGCTAGGATAACCAAATTTTTCCTCTATTCATTATTGGATACGATCCAAATCATACAGTATAATATGTTAAAAATCTTCAGGTCATTTGGTTTAATGTATACATTATCCAATATGATTAGTTCAAAAATTAAGGGATCATTTAATAAGATCTTCAGGATGACCAAAAATAGCCTCGATTTATCGTACAATATTAACCAGGTCGTACAATACGATCTCCAATCAGTAATTAAGCCTTGATTTGATTGACTAATCATGGGGGTTAGTTTAAGCAAGTATTCAAATATTTATACAGTACGATGAGATCATATAGTATGATTAGTTTAAAATTCAACGATTTGAAAACTTAATTAATCTGGTAGCTAGGGTTTTAGATTGAAAATGAATCATACATACTGAAATAAATATTAGTTCACAAAAAATAGTTGTTAAGCCACAATATTTTATACAGTACAATTTAAAATTGTGTAGTATGATCTATAAACAATAATAATTTCTTTCCTTAAATAAAGCTCTCCCCATGTGTGTGTGCATGGTTGATCAGTTTGCATACAAATTTTGTAATATGATAAAGAAAATAAAATGTTAAAAAAATAAAAAGTTATAGACTTCACATCCTATTCTACCTAGTCTCGAGTCTTCTGCTATCTTTTGTAATAAGTAATCTTCCTAAAATGTTAGTACTCATACACAAGAGTAACATTCAAAATATTAAATGAATAATTAGAAAATCCAATCTATATTATTTATCATCATCAAATCTCAGGCTAGGGGTTATGGACTACGGCAACTCCCATATCCAGGAACAATACCAGCTTCATGAGGATGACATGCGATGGTTTGGTGAGAGATTTGCCTTGATCGATCAACACTTTTCCCTCCATCAATCAGTTTTTTCAGCCACCACCACCACTAGTTGATAAAAATCCATCGTTTGACTAGTCTATGTTTATTATGTTTTTTATTATTTCTCGCTTTATCTATTTATGAACTATTTTATTTCTTTTATTATGAGTTACTCCTCTTTTTGGTGATGTCAAAAGGAGGAGAAGTTATCTGTCCTTAGGTGAAATCTTTTTAGTTGTGTGTCTTGTTTCTTAAACATGTTCTTTAAAATGAAATGTTTCTGTTAATATTTTTTATGTTCTTCTTTTCATTTAAAATGAAAATTAAAAATAAAAAAAATGAAAAAATATTATCTTTCCAATCAACTAACATTATTTCACATCATCAAAAAAAGGGAGATTTTTGCAATCTAGGATCCCTAGTTTGTGATTCTGATTATGACAAATAAGGTTGTTTTAATTATTTCTTTCTTCATAAAATATCTTGAATGTTCCTCTTATTTATTTATTTATTTTTGATAGAAGCAATCAGGTATATTAGAAAAACACAATGTAAAAGGAATACAAACTACCCAAGAGAAGCATCTGATTCCTCCTTCAAAATTTTAACAAAAGAAGGAGGAATCTTATCCAAAGAGATGTTTTCCCAAATGAAAGAGCTAAAGATTGCATAGTTAGCACATAAGTCGGCTAACTTATTATTTTTACTATCCATAGAATTAAAAATGACATTATTGAAACTATTTAAGAATAAGAGTTTTACCAATTTTTTTCCTTTCTTCTTTATCATATCCTGGAGAAGCTTGATGATATTATAATTGTTCGCTTCAATGATAATTCCCTTGTAATCAAACATCGAATCTTGCACAACTTCTCTAATAGCTTTTATAGACAAGAGTTCCAAATGAGAAACATCCCAATGAAGGCACTAATTTCTAAATCCCAGTAGCAATCTACCCTTATTTTCTCAAAAAATTCCACCAATTCCTGCTTGATAAGAAGGTAGAAGAGAAGCATCTACATTGACGTTGATCCAATCTGGTGGGGGAGGGTGCTAATAATTTTGCAACAGCATATGCTGATTGACATCCAAACTACCCAAGATATTAAGGAATGATTTTATTGAATTTTCTGCATAATTAACAGTAGTACCTGCTATACATAGTGAATTCCCCTCAATCCCTTCCACTCATTCGTAGCTTTCCATGAAAGAAATACGATGTTGAAAAATAAATTTATTAACCATGAATTTTGGGAGCTCATCCATCTGCAGCAGTTATTGAAGGATTCAAAATCTGGAATTTGAAATCCCCATATGTTTATAATTTTAACAACTTCATTCAATTTTTTGCAATTGATAGCCACGTGATCAACATCTTCAAATCCATCACAATCTCTTCGGCATCTGTAATCATTTTGAAAATTTTTGTATGTTAAAAACTGGTTAATGGGAGCAGCTTTATGGAATAATCTCCACCAAAAATTTTATGTTCTCGGGTTCACAGCAGCTTTTCCGATCCATTTCTAGTATTTAGGTTTTATTTCATCTTTTTCCTCTAGTGCTTAGAAGCCATAAAAGAGATGGATCTTCCAGAATTTTTTCAAATGAGCTCCATTCTATCTTGTATTAGTTTCGGTTTAATCTGAACATTGAATATCAGTTCCACCAGCTCAATCCCAAAGACTACTCCCAATTTGTTCACGTACCATCTTCCTTCAATGATAAAATTCTCAACTTTTGAAAAAGAATTGTTTTGAAGAATTACAAATGTAGGACATCTGTTAAGACTCTTGTCCATAATCCAAGTCTCTTTAAATACATCAACTAATTAACCATCAACTATGTTCCATCTGATAATCGGTTTAAGAAATTTGGCCCCCTCACGGATCAATTTCGAAGCTGTTGATCCAGCAGATTATGAACAGACATCATCATAAGGAGAACCATACTTTGGGTACAAAACTCTATGTAATAAAGATTTTGTGTCATGGATGTAGTTCAAAGTTATTTTGGCCGTCCACGGGCCTGCTTTGTTTAAGCTTGCGTAAAGACTTCTACCATTAGAACTTTTTTGTTTACACATCCTTTCCCAAATTACATAATGATTTCCATGATCTCCTCCATTTTTGCTCCAAATAAAGCCTCTACAAAGTTTATCTTTCTTATCAAGTATACCTTTAGGTATGCATGATAAAGTAGAATGAAAAGTAGGGAAGGTGAGCAACACCGATTTGACTAAGGTAATTCTCCCAACTAAGGACAATATTTTACTTCCCCAAATGTTCAACATCTTTAAAGCCTTATCTATGATGAATTGAAAATTAGAATTAACTAATCTTCTTAATGCAATTTTGGCTCCCAAATATTGCATTTCTTTGACAGATTTGAATCCCATGATCTTGGAAATGACCTTCTTCCTTCTCCTTCTAACTGAATTTCTAAAAAGAATACAAGATTTGCTCTCATTAATCTTAAATCCTATCCAGCTACAAAAAATTCATTAAAATGGCCTTCACTTCTTTAACTGCCATTAATTTTTATTCTGAAAGGATAACCACATCGTCTGCATATAACAAATGTTATATTCTATGCCCACCAGGATTCACACGAATCCCTACATTATTGCTACTTTGAGAAAAAGCATTTGTTAACATTTTTTAGCATAGAATAAAAAGAGAAGGTGATAAAAGACAACCTTGATGAAATCCACTAGAAACAAAGATCCAATCCGTGAGATTTCCATTAATCATTAAAGAAAATGATGGTTTGTGAATACATTCCAATACTAATTTGGAAAATTTTATTGGAATTCCAAAGTATTCTAGAGATTTTTCTTAAGTAGAGCATCCCCATTGAATCATAAGCTTGTTCCATGTCTACTTTGAAGGAAACAAGCCCTTTATTGTTTCTAGAAAACCAAAACTTAATGAAAACTTCTTGAGATACAAGAACATGATCAAACAGTGATCTTCCTTTCATAAAGGCCGCTTGTTCTTCAGTAACCAATTTATGGATAATAGGAGATAATCTATTCAAAGCACCTTAGCTGCCACTTTATAGACCGAGTTGTGCAGACTAATAGGTCTATAACTAGATGGAGTTAAAGGATTACTCACCTTAGGAATTAGAACAATAATTGTCTCTTTCCATTCTCTACACATTTCTCTCGAGCAAAGAAAGTGGAGGATTGCGTTCCAGAAATCCTCCTTGATTATGGACCAATATGATTTAATGAAAGAGTAAGTAATTCCATCCTTTCCTAGTGATATACTTCCTCTTGTCTCTTTAATCACAACTTCCACCTCCTCTATAGTGAATTCTTTATTTAACATATGTGAATCTTCTCTATTTAAAGATTGATTTGAGTTCGGCCATCTAGTTACAGTGCACCTTCTAAACCTCCATTTATCTTTAGAAAATTTGAATAGAACCCTATTCAATAAACTATTGATCCTCCACTATAATACCATCATCATTTTTTATTTTGTTAATGAAGTTAGAGTTCTTTCTAGGACTAGCAAAAGCTAGAAAGAATCTAGAATTCCTATCACCTCTTCAAGCCATTTGAGTTTTGAACGTTGCCTCCACCAAGTGTTTAGCCAAGCCAAAGTGGATTTCAATTCATTAACTTTGTTTTTAAGCATCCAACTGTCTTCTACCAAGAGCCCACCTTCCTATGCTTCTTTTTCTTGTTGCTTCAAGATATCTCTTTTTAGCTCGTCTCTAGCAAGATTTAAGTTTTTGAATTTTGCTTTGCTCCAATAAAAATGGTTCTTCAATGCTTTTTTCGATTTACAGTTAAGAATTTGACAAGGACCATCAAAAGCTTTATTCGTCCATGCCTTTTCCACCACCAATTATGAAGCCGGTATAGAAGCCCATACCTCTTCAAATTTTATGGTTCTTTTAGCACAAGGGTTGAACTCCATCAAGTTCAATAAGATCGGACAATGGTCAGAAGAAACTCTTGCCAAGTGTCTAATCACCATTCGATGAGCTTAAAGGAAGCTGAATTTTTGAAACATCTATCAAGTCTCTCAAGAATCCATTCAGCACCTATCTTGTTGTTACACCAAGTGAACCTTGGTCCAACCCATTCCACTTCATGCAAGTCATTGCAAGATCAGAAAGATAGCATCTCTTGAGGTCCCTGAGAGAAAAGAAATCTTCTCCCTCCTCTTTTATCCTCCTTATCAAACAAGCAATTGAAGTCACCCCCAATCACCAAAGGCATCTCAGTATCCGAATACAATTCCAATTTTTCCCAAAGCAATCTCCTTCTATATACATCTTTATTACCATAGATAGTAGCTATTCTCCATCTTCCTTTATTGGGAACATCAAGTTCACCAATAATAAATTGAAGAAAAAAATCCAAAACATTCAAAGAAGCAAAGTTATCTTTCCAAAGCACCAAAATTCCTCCAAATAAACCCTTAGAAGAAACATGAAATAAATTCCAATTTGAACCAATCGTAGAATTTATCGCCATTTTATCAACAGAAGATATTTTGGTTTCAATCAAACTAAGAAAAAAAAAAACCCCTTGATCTTTTACTATCTCTTTGAGATATAGACAAGCTTTTTTTCTTTCTAGCTCCTCTACAATTCCAAAAGATAATTGAAGACATCATTGAACAATAGGGGACAAAGTCCCCAACTTATCTTTTTGATTAGTATTCCCTCTTCTACTTTTTGACACCGTATTAATAGGTCCCAATCCTTTTAGTTTTTTTGTACCTTTCTTCTTAACATTAGAAGAACCTCCTTCTATTATTTCCAGTTCCACCTCTGATGATACCTTCTCTTTCTTCACCTCATCCTTACTGATTGAATATACTTTAGTAATATTAATTCTAGTATCATATTCTTGATATAATATTCCATCTTCTTCTATTATATGATTTAGAGCATCAAATTTTTTAAGAATAGAAATAGAATTACCTGAATAAACAGAGAAGACTTTCACAGATATCATATCATTTTTCACATTACTAGAATGCTTCATAGTGTTGAGCTCTACTACAGCAACAAGAAATTTAGAATGATCTTCAGGAGAAATTATTTCTTTTGTTCCTTCAGAATTCCCCTAGACTTCAGAATATTCCTCTTATCCGTGAGTAATAATATTTCAGGGAGACTGCTCAAGATAACGGAAGATTAAAGACTTGGTAGAATAGGATGTGAAAGAGTATGTAATTTTTATTTTCTTTATTTTTTATTTCTTGAAGTTGGCCACAAAATAGTGTTTGCAGTATGACTAACCATGCACATACACAGGGGTAGAGTTTTTTTTTTAAATAGCTTTTATATAGATCTGTATGATTTTATATCATACTATATGATAAATGATTGAGCGACTGGCCTAACAGCTAACTATAAATTAGCCTCTATGAACAAATCATACTATATAATTTGGATCATACTTTATGGTTTTTTTAAACCCATAACCCTAATCTCCATATTATTCTAAGCAAGTTTTTAAGATTTAAATTTTAATCACATCGTACTATAAAGATCATACTGTACGGATATTTAAAAACTTGTTAAAATTAACCCTTACCATTAGTCAATCAAATAAAGGTGTAATTAATTATTGATGATCATATTATATGAATTAGACCATACCATATAATGAATCGATATGTTTTTTGGTCACACCAAAGATCATACCAGATGAAACCTTAATTTTTTAACTAATCATACTATATGATTTATGCCTCTTGTAAGATGACCTGAATAATTTTAACTGTTCATACTGTATTAATGGGATCATACTAGACAATGAATAGAGATGAATTTTAATTGTGGTAGTATTCATTCTGTACGAACAGATGAAATATAGTATATCATATTCGATGATATTTATATCATACTATATGATGTATTAAAAAATTGTTACCTATTCTTACTCCTTCATACCAGGAAAGCTATTTTGAACTGATTATACTATATGATTTATAATCATACTATATGAACATAAATGTCTAATTTGAATTTTTAGTGTTTCTTGAAGCCTATTATATAAACAATGTTGTTAATTATTAAAATGTGTGAGAGAGGAATGTGACTGTTAAAGGGACTCTTGAGAGGGACCTTTTTGAAAAGATTTAGGTATTTTGAGAGGAATGAGATGGTGAATTTATGTGTGAGGGAGAAGTAAAATGAGGGGATCACACGGTTTCTCTAAGATAGCTACATTCTTGGTCATCCTATAGCCTGGGTGCGCCCTATGGGAGCTCTCTAAGAGGAGAGGCTTCAAAGTCAATGTCCTCAAAGATTCTCTACCTTCTCTAGGAGGGACAAAATTGTTAAAAGAGTTGCTATTTGCATGTTTTATCTTCTTGCAAATTGTATAGTTTTGATGATTTCAAATATTATTGTATTAGGCTTTATTTTCACCTAATATTTTTGGAAAAATTATTTTTGCTCTTGTGTGGACTAACATTTCAGGAAAACCGAACTCCAGACTAACGAAGACTTCAAATCTAATTCAGCATGAAATAGTTTGTAAACTTTCATTGTATTGAGTTTGAGTGAGAGTTATTGTAATTGAGTAAATAAGCGCACACACACTTGGGGAGATCTTAAAAAAAATCATACTGATCGTACGAGATGAACCAGGTTCGTACGAGACGATAAAGTCAGTTATCCCTTAAGAAGAGCAATGGAATGAACATGAAGTGAGAAAATTTTTTGAAGTCCTGATCATCCAGTCAAACTTTTATTCGTCCCAGGATGTCTGGAAAATTTTTTTTTAGATGAAATCCTATATTCATGCTAGGACAAAATGCTCTCTGGAAAATTTTTGTCGAGACGAACTTCAATTCATTAGGACGAAATGCTCTCTTGAAAATTTTTGTCCAGACGAACTTCTATTCGTCCGAGGATGAAATGCTCTCGGGAAAATTTTTGTTCAGACGAAACCTATATTCGTGCCAGGATGAAATGCTCTTTGGAAAATTTTCGTCCAGACGAACTCCTATTCGTCCGAGAATGAAATGTTATCTGGAAATTTTTTTTTAGATGAAACCTATATTTGTGCCAGGATGAAATGCTCTTTGGAAAATTTTTGTCCAAATGAACTCCTATTCTTCCCAGGACGAAATGCTCTTTCCCTTAAAATTTTGTTAACATCCAGCAATTTGTCGAAACCAACCCATGGTATAACTATTCGTACCAGACGAACTAAGTTTATACGGGATGATAATTGTGTATGAAGTTAGTTCGTACCAATATACATTGGGTTCATATGCAACTATTTTTGGTAGATTCGTCCAAGACGATCCACGATCGTACGATTAAAAATCACCAGTTTTTGGATGGTTTTTTATTTCTTTCCTATATAAAGTTCAATTAAAACTGCCTCTTAATCTTTTTGCCTACGGATCTTCAAGCCAACTGAAGGGAGACTAAAGGAGAGAGTGTGAGAGAGTGTTTGAGGGATGATTCTTACTACTAGAGCATGAAGGATTCACTTGGTACTCAAAGGTAAGAATCTCTACTTGCGATTTTTTATTACTTCATTCTTTTCTCTCTTCCTTCTAGATTTCTTGTGAGGAGATCTGTCAAGGAGATACGGTTCTCTACCGACACTTAAAGAGTGTGAATAGCCCAAGGGTTCCCTTCCTATACTTGGAGAGTGTGAACAACTGAAGGGTTCTCTGCCCACACTTGGAGAGCGTAAAAGGATGAAGGGTTCTCTACCCACACTTGGAGAGTGTGAAAGGATGAAGGGTTCTCTGCCTACACCAGAAAAGTGTGAAAGGACGGACGGTTCTCTGCCAACACTTGGAGATTGTAAAAGGACAACGGTTCTCTACCGCACTAGGAAGTGGTGAAAGAGAGTTTTATTACGGCTTCTTTGCCTTGCTGTGGGTGCAAAAGGAGAGTCACTAGTGGTATTAGTCTAATACTCGGAGGGTGCCTCTGGAGAGTGGGTGTAGGTTGTGTTTGACCGAACCACTATAAATTTTGTGTCTTTTTATTTTTCACTGCCTTTTATTTTATTGTTTAACTTGTGGTTAAAAAACCTTTTTCTATAAAATTCATTAAGGTAAATTTTTGGTATAAAATTTTCAAAGAGGGTAAAATTTTTAATTACCAATTCACCCCCCTCTTGGTTAGCCGCTGGGACATAAGCTTAGGTTAACAACCTAATTCATATTGAATAAGTTTCAACAAGTGGTATCAGAGCTTTGTTTTAAAATCAAAAGTTTAGACTACTTTTTGATTAACATAGATGGATACATTTGGAAACTGAGATACACTTGAGGGTTACTCTATTATTAGATCTCCATTGTTCGATAATATTCCTTTTGATTTTTGGAAAACATGTATGTATACATTTTTACAGTCACTTGATTATTGTATGTGGATTTTAGTTCATGAAGGGTATATAAAACCAACTAGACTAGTTGACGGAGTTAGAGTTAAAACACCTGTTGTAGACTGGACAGTAGAAGAACGTGACTTAGCACAACTAGATGCCAAATGCTTAAATAGTTTTTTTTATACTCTTAAATCAAAAGATTTCATGCGGGTTTCTACTTGCTAGAGTGGAAAGGACATATGGGATAGACTTTGTATAACTTATGAGGGGACTATGAGGTTAAGGGTTCTAGACTTAATATCTTGTTGCATGATTATGAATTGTTTTTCATGAAACCAAATGAATCCATTTCTGATATGTATACACGATTAACACAAATAGTCACCTGTTTACATGCATTGAGTAGGGAACTAACGAATACTGAAATGGCTAATAAGATTTTTTGTTATTTGTCTACTACTTATGATGCTAAAATTACTGCAATTATAGAGTCTAAAGATCTAATCATTTACTCTATTGACAATCTTCTTAGTTCACTAATTGCTTACGAGCAAGGAATTAGCCAAAGAAAGATTGATGCATGTGAACCACGAAGAGAGAAGAACATAAAACTAAAAGTGGAGGAATCTGAGAGTGAACACTCACAACATGAGGATGAAGATGACATCGCACTAATGACTAGATAATTAAGAGGTTTTTCGAAGAGGAAGCAGAAGAGACACCAACAATGGAATCGAGGTAAATTTAATAGGAATGTCAAGATTTCAAATGATGTTATTTCCTATGAGTGCAGAAAACCTGGACATATTAAGATAGATTGCCCAAAACTCAAAGCCACTCCTATCAAGGAGAAGATACAGGAGAAACCAATTGTGAAGAAGGGCAAGAAGAAATTCCAAAGAGCTTTCTAGGCGGACTCAGCTTCGGACCTGTCAGAGATGAAAAAGGAAGAGGAAGTCACTAATATGTGCTTAATGGCTGATAATCTTGATTAGACATATCAAGAAGAGGGTCGCTCTCACACAAGATGTTGTTAGAGCATATGGTACCTAGACAGCGGATGTTCAAAGCATATGACTTGAGATACTACACAATTCATATCACTGGAAGCCAGGAGTGGAGGCAAGGTTACACTTGGAGATAACACCACAAGGAAGGTGGTTGGGTCAGGTATAATTGGAAATATTAAGAATTTTTACATTGAAAATGTGTTATTGGTAGAAGGCTTAAAGCATAATTTGTTAAGTAAAAGCTAGCTATATGACAAAGGATATTGTGTAAAATTTTTTCCAACTAGCTGCATATTAAGCCTAAATAGAAATAATGTTTTGAATGGTATAAGGGTAAACAATGTATATATGCTAGATTTGAATTGCATTCAAACTCTTACTGCTTTTTGTTTAAAAGCTATTTCTGATGAGTCATGGCTTTGGCATAGGAGACTTTGTCACTCTGGTATGAAAAACCTTAGGAGGATTACCCAAAAGAACCTAGTGAGAGGTATACCAAAACTAGACTTTACTAAGGACCTCCTTTGTGATGCATGTCAATTATGAAAATAGGTGACGTCCTCTTTTTAGTATAATAAGGATCTTAAAACTAGTAAACCATTTGAGATTTTGCATATGGATCTTTTTGGACCAGTTGGAACTGTAAGTCTAGGAGGGAAGGTATACGGATTTGTGATTGTGGATGATTACTCTAGATTCATATGGGTTAGATTTCTATTATGATTCTTAAACTACCGTAGCAACTGGATCAACCAGCTTTTCTTGGTTTAGCATTACATGACCATTATGATTCTTTAACCTAAATTCCTTCATTGGCCACTGAGTAACATTATTTTTTCTTGAATTTTTATCACCATCAATCTTCTTACCATGAAATCCATTCCCCTTAAAATATTTCCTTCCATAACTAACATGAATCTAGGGCCTATAACCATTATCTTCCTTTGAGGTATTTTCTAACATTATCTTTCCAACCGGTTCTTCACAAGGTTCCTTCACATTACAGACTTCCTCTTCTACACCATTTGATGTTGTGCCAATAACCTTCCCAAGACAATTGCATTGGTCATGTCCAATTTTACCACAACCAAAACAAATGTTAGGAATTTTTTCATATTCAATTTTTTGTAAAAATATCTCTGAATTCCCTTCAACCCATACGCCAACTGGAAGAGGATCTTCAAGACTGATGTGTACACAAATTCAAGCAAATTCACATCTTCCCCATTGAAACATATTTTCATCTGGTAAATCTGGTTTCCCTATCTTTCAGGAAATCCTACAAACATTTGTAGGATCCCAACAATGAAGAGGCAAATTAGGCATTCTTACACGTATAGGTGCTGTCAAACCCTTCAATGAATTCAGAGAAAATGATTGACACCACTTATCCACACCAATAATGTTCCCCTTCACATACCAAGGACCGTTAGCAAGAATCTTATCCACTCCTTCTTCGTCCTTTAATAAACACAAGCTCCACCCCTTACCAAGCCAGGTTAAATTAAACTTGCCTACTTGAGACCACTGCCTTTTGAGTTCAACATTAACAATAAAATATGGTATGTTCTCCCCAAATACTTTTACTGCCAGCACATACTGCAAGACCACATGTTCTTTGAAACCTTCTCCTCACATATTTGGACTATCATCCCATCATTAGAAATGCAATTACCAAAATTCCAATCTAACTTAGAAATTCTACTATGTTCTTTCTTATGCCGAACATTAAGTAGCCCATTTCCAGATATCTCTTTGATAGAGCTACCTCCCACTTCATTAACTTCCAGAACTACAGGATTCCTTTCCCCCAATACATAATGAAGAACCATGCTCAAATCTTCAATTCCCACAACTTTCCCATTCCCAATACTGTTAGTTGTTACAGTCTTTATATAATTTCTCATGGTTATCAGAACACTTCAATCCAATCTTCATTATCTCAGCCGTAATAGCAGGGATGATGTTCTGAAATTTGTGTACCATCTCATTCTAAGTGATCTCTTTTGATAACATAACTCCCTTTCCTTTCCTAGTCACAGGCATCTATTTAACGTTTAAGAGGTTGCATTCATTATTAACCAAAGGTTTGGCATAAATGGTTGAAAACCTTGCTCCATTACTTTCAATTTTTGCTAGAGAACCGGTCTTTGAATCTCCAAAAATAGGTGGAGATTTGTTATTCAAGAATGATATTTGCATCTCAGCAGATGATCGATGATCACCTCTAGCACAATCGCCAGTGTTAGGCTGGCGATCATCCGCCGCCATCAGTGGCTGCGTCTCCGATCGCCAAATGATTTTTGAAATTTAGATTTCTCTCACTATAATTCTGCACCTTCTCTCACTAGAATTCCACACCTTCTCTCAGTTCCACCCTCTCTTTGATATCTCATTCTCTCCTTGTATTAAAGAATTTGATAATAGTTGGGAGAATAAAACCAAAAGAAAGGGAGATAAGGGACAACCTTGATTAAATTCACTTTGAGTGCTAATCTAATTTGAAGAATTACCACTGACAAAGATAAAAAATTTTAGATTTTTTAGACACTCCATAATAAGCTTGGAAAAATTTAAAGCAAAGATAAAATAATTCAAAATCTGCTCCAGAGTTCTCGAAGCCATACTATCATAAGCTTGTTCCATATCAATTTTGAATGAAATTATCCTTTAGAATATTTTGAATAACTAAATTTATGATAGATTTCTTGAGTATCCGATAACTAATTATCCTTTATTAAAGATGTTTGATTTGCTAAAATAAAGGCTTCTTTTGGAGGCTCTCTGTTTACGCAATTGTATTAACCCTTGAGTTAATCTTTTGTTTTGGAAGATATATAAGAGAGAGATTAGATCCAATTTCTTTGCCTTCTCTTGATGGGTGAAAAGGGATTTCATGGTTCTCTGTCTACTCCAAGAGAGAGTAAAAGGATTCTTGGGTTCTCTACCTTCACCAAGAGGGTAAAAAATGATTTCAAGGTTCTCTACTTACTCCAGGAGTGAGCAAAAGGATACAAGGTTCTTTGCCTAAACAGTTCGATGGAAAGATTTTGTAAGGATTTTCTTCCTTATTGTGGAAGACAAAAGGAGAGTAACTTCTATTTAGTGTAAAGATTTGAGAGGGAGTCTCCGACGAGTGGACAAAGTTCAAGTTGACCAAACCACTATAAATCTTAGTGTTTTTTTTTAACTTTTCTTCATTTGAATTATCACATTTTTCTATGATTTAATCTATTTTTGAAATATTTGATTTTAGTTATTGAAAATTTTGTTTTTTTCATATTAAGAGGTTTAATTTTTTTTTATTAGGAAAATTTTAAATTAATCAATTCACCATCTTGGTTAACCATAGAACTAGTTCTTTAGGGTTAAACCACCCTCACAAACTTTCAAGTGGTATCATAGTAGGATTCATAATATCATCTTTTAGAAAACTTTTGAATTAAAATCTATGGCTAACTTTGGAAATAGAAACACCATGGAAGTATATTCAATTACTTGACCACTTGTTTTTAATAATTTACCTATTAATTTTTGGAAAACTTGCATGACCACCTTTCTATAATTAATTAATTATTGTATGTCGATGCTTGTTTAGAATGGTTATTCTGCACCTTCTAAATTAGTAAATGTTGTTAAAAATGAGATTCCTTTTTCTGATTGAATAACTCATGATAGAGATTTAGCATAACAAAATTCCAAATATATGAACTATTTTTTATGTGCATTTAAATATGAGGATTATATGTGTGTCTCCATTTGTACATATGGTAAAGAAATTATGCATAAATTATGCATTACTTAGAAGGAAGAAAGGAAGTTAAATAACTTAGGCTGAATATTCTTCTGTCTGATTATGAACTTTTTTGCATGAAATCTAGCAAATTAATTTCTAAAATGTATACTAAGTTTACACATAAAACTCTACACATTCCCTAAATCTAAAAACCAATGTCTCTCTATACTCTAGCTTCGAAGGCAATTTCTGGGAAATTCTAAAGCTCCTTCTCATGGTCTAGTTTTTTGCCCTCCTGGCTTATTTTCTTTGGATTTTCCGATCAATCTCTTTTGCTTTACTCATTTTGTTATTTTTTTTCACTAATTCTAAGGTTTTGTTGGTTTTTTTTAGTGTTGGGCGATGACGACTCTGTTGTCATTGACATCTACTTTTCGTTTTGAGGGAATAACTCGATTCTTCAAAGATGTTCTGGATAGTGTATCATCTACTTCTCCTAAATTAAATTTTTTCATTCTTTCATCAAGGGCTATCCGACCTTATTATTTAAGGATTTGGTTGTTGATCAGTTGGTTGCTCCTTATGCTTTGATGCTGGTGGATAAATTTTTTTAGAGGTGATTGAATCTTAATGTTATACGCAAATTTTTCCTTAACCTTAAGCTTTTCGGGTCATTTTACATTGTCTTGCTTGATCAAAGACATGTTTATATTCAACTTTATAATGATCGGGATTATAGTCGCATATTTTCTAAGAGATCTTATTATATTTAAGCGTGTCAAATGCAGTTGCTTAAATGGACTCCAGATTTTAACGTTATGGAGGAATCTCTATTACCCCGATTTAGATTTCTTTTCCTAATATGAGACTTCATTTATTAATCATTAAATCCTTTTGGTATGGCCTTAATCTTTGGGTGACCATTACAAACTGACCAAGCCACTACCTCTTTGACGAGGTCGTCTGTTGCTCGGGTGTTGGTTGAGTTGGATGTCTCTAAAAAACATCCTAATGTAATATGGATTGTGTCAAAAGCCAAGTGTTATTTCCTAAAGTTGATTTTGAAAATTTACCAATATTTTTTTTTCTTTTTGCAAGAAGCACGATCATAGTATGAATGATTATTTTTGGAAGAAACCCCATCTTTGTAGAGAAAAGGACTCACTGAAACAAATGAATGGGGTTGTTGCTCAGGTAGTTAGTAATTCTAGTCTAGTTCTTTTTTAGGGCAATACCTCTAATTTGCCCCAAACTATTAAGGAACCATAGGCTGTAACTGTTGAGGAGCTCTCCCTAATATTACCAAACCTATTTCTATGAATCATGATCAGGGAGTTATTATTAAAATGCTTGCTATTTCATCTATTGATTGTGAGAATAATGTGGCGCATACTTTGCCTAATATTGAAGTCCAAAATGATGTAACTATTGATACTACCCCATCTTGCTTTATTAATCAAAATGTTTTTTATTATAATAATATTATGCTTTCCCATACTCTTTCTAATCCATTAAATGAACAAGAAGTTGTGATTGGAGCTAATGTTGTTATTCAATTGCCTTTCAAAGAAGGTGAGAAGAATGACATCCCATTAGAGGAAGGTGAATTTGCTTCTATAGAGCTTAGCTCCCCTCTTTCTAAATGCATTGAAGATCTTATTGTGAGGGCTAATGATAATTTGGAGGATGTTGGTATGTTTATGGAGGATGAATGTCCTCAGCAGACTAGTCTAAGAAAACAACAAAATGATAGAAAGACTCCTTCTGTTGAGTCTACTAAATAGGTTGTTAGACCTAAGTTAATGTCCCAAAGCTACCAAGAGGGCTGGGTGAATTGATATTTAAAATTTTTCCCACTTTTGATAAGTTTAATCGAAATTAAAATTTAATGAATTTTTATAAAAAGTTTTTCAACAACAATTTTAAAATACTAAATTAAATGCGGAAAATAAAAAGCAGTAAAATAAAAGGACACACGATTTATAGTGGTTCGGTCTTACCCAGACCTACATCCACTCCCCAGAGGCACCCTCTGAGTATTGCAGTAATACCAATAGTGTCTCTCCTTTTGCACCCACAGCAAGGCAGAGAAGCCTTTACAACCATTCTTTTCACTACTACCCGGTGTGGCAGAGAACCGTTGTCCTTTTACACTTTCCTTAGTGTTGGCAGAGAACCATCGTCCTTTTACACTTTCCCTAGTGTTGGCAGAGAACCGTCATCTTTTTACACTTTCCCTAGTGTTGTCAGAGAATAGTCATCTTTTTACACTCTCCTAGTGAGGGCAGAGAACCCTTCATCCTTTCACACTCTCCTAGTATGGGCAGAGAACCCTTCGTCTTTTCACTCTCCTAGTGTGGGTAGAGAACCTTTCGTCTTTTCACACCCTCCTAGTGTGGGCAGAGAACCTGATCTCCTTGACAGATCTTCTCACAAGAAATCTAGAAGGAAGAAAGAAAAGAGTGAAGTAATCCCAAATCACAAGTAGAGATTCTTACCTTTGAACACCAAGTGAAGCCCTCACGCTCCAGTGGTAGGAATCCTCCTTTGAATGCTCTCTCACAGTCTATCCTTGACTTTTCTTTCAATAGGCATGAAGATCAAATGGTAAAAAGATTGGGTGGCAGTATAATTTGAAGTATATATACAAAGGACAAGAAAAATTGCTAAAAAACTGCAAGTTTTCAATTCTGTACGCAGTGGATCATCCCGTACGATCGTGGATCATCCTGGACGATTTTACTTAAAGTGTCGGAAATGATCCTAATGCATATTGGTACGAACTATATTCGTACACGCTCATCATCCCGTACGAACTATGTTCATCTGGTACGAAATGGTTATTACATAGGTCGGTTCCCAAAATTCTACAGGACGTAACCAACTAACGTAAGTCGGTTCAGTTCATCCTGGGATGAAAACATTTCATCCTGGGATGATTTTATACAGAGCGTTTCTTCCAGGTACGAAAATTAATTTTGTCCTGTGCGATCATATACAGAGAGCTTCGTCCAAGGACGAAAATTAAATTCGTCCTGTACGATCTCATACAGAGAGTTTCGTCCCGGTATGAACCTTATTTTTCGTCTAGACGAATAGTGCAAGTGAGAATCCCGAGAATTTCATCCCGGGATGAATATTAAATTCATCCTGGACGATTAGGACTTAGAAAATTTTCTCCTCGCATGTTCTATCCATTGCTCTTCTGAGGGATTAATTGACATGATCGTCCCGTATGAACCAGGTTCGTCCCGTACGATCAGTTCATAAAAGTTGTCCCCTAAGAGTGTGTGTTGTGATTTTTCACTCAATTACAATCACTTCCATTCATTTAAAAACTTATGATTTACAAATGATTAGTTTGAAGTCTTCATCGCTTGGAGTTGAATTTCCTAAAATGTTAGTATACACTAGAGCAAAAATAGAACTTTCAAAAAGTGTTAGGAGATATATAAAAATAATAATATTTGAAATCATCAAAATAATACAAGTTGCAAGAATATAAAACATGCAAATAGCAACTCTCTCTATAATCTCCCCCTTTTTGATTATGGCAAAACAATTATTGTTTGTAGGATTTCAAATTCTAAGTATCTCCTAAACTCCTCCTGAATTGATGAACTCATGAAAATAAGGAGGTATTTGAATTAAAAAAAAAATTATTTTTCAAAAATTTTAAACAACTAAAAATAACACAAAAGACAAAACAAAACAAAAAAAATTTTAAACACACATACGAAGATCAAACACTACGAAAACATATGCAACAAATAATTTCTTCCTCTTTTTGACAACATCAAATAGTGAAGAAGAAAAGAATGTTAGAAATGTAGGCAGAAGTATGAAATTCATTTGATATTTTAATCTTGAAAGTGATTGAAATAAGATATGCAAATAAAATTAAAAAAACTTTAGAAAAATATAAAATTTTATATAATTTAAGAAGTGATATAACTTAGAAAATAAAAAGAATTTTTCAAGGGCATGTGTCAATTTAGACATGAAGATAAAGAGAATCATTGCACTAAGGATGAATAAAAAAATTTATATTTCAGATTTCAATATAAATTATAAATGAATATTAGATCAATTTGAATTAAGAGATTAAAAGAGTCTGGAAAGAAGTAATTACCACATGTGGTGCTTTGCGCATCTTTTTCAATTTTTATGCAACACTTTTGTGCATCTCTCCCTTTTTTTTTTACTTTGGTCTTATTTTGTGCCTTTTTTTGTCATTGCAAATTTTTTTCAGAATCCTTTTGATTTTTGTACATTTGTACAATTCTCAAGAGTATTTGAATTCTTTTCAAAATCAATAATCTAGAATTTAAAATTTTTCTAAGTGCATAAATATTAATTGAAAAGAGAAATACAAAATAAGAAAACATCTAAATTGCAATAATAATATTAAAGATAATATAGTCTAAATAAGAGACATGGAATTGAAAATTCTAATAATATCAAGTTATAAGCATTTCTTACATTTAGAAAAATTATATTTTCTAATAAAATTAATTTTAATTTACAAAGTTAAATAAAGCACTATTAAGATAAACATAAAAAAGGAATGACATAAAGTCTAACACACATTTCTAAAACATTTAACAATAAAACATTGAAACTTATATTGATATCGGGTAAAACTATTACAAATTAAACTTTTTGATATCAATAGTAACACAACTAAAGCATGGAAAAAAACAATACACTAAAGGAAATCACTAACACATGAACAATAATGAAACACAGAACAAACATAGAACAAACACTGAACAAATAATTCTAAAGGACCCTGATCTGGAGGAGGAGGTGGTGCTGCACCAAAGAAGTTGAAGTAACTACTCATCGTGAACATGTTAGAGTTAATGGCATTTATTTGTTCATGCATATATCCCATATCCTGATTGTGCTAAAAATCTTGCTGCCAGGTGAGTTTCAATTTGATCAAATCTTTGATCAAAATGAGCCTCTAAATTTTCAAATCTTTGAACCAAATCCTCATAATTTGGTCCAACAGCATGTGAAGGTCCAGTTTCTTCTTCTGTTTCACTTAGAACTACATGAGTTCTGCTGGGCTCATCCTTATTGAAGATAGCCCTAAAGGATGCGTCGTTGTAGTATAGTGGTTCTTCAAAGTCTTGTTCAGGATGAGTTAAATCATACTTCTTTTCCAAAATATAAGCAATCAGATGTCCTAAGGCTATGTTCTTCTTCCTTTTATGATCAACTTCACCAATTTCT
>NW_021319451.1:2141506-2185748 GCF_001605985.2 Dendrobium catenatum
TGAATTGTCTAGTCATTAATGCAATATCATCTTCATCCTCAGGTTGTGAGTGTTCACTCTCAGACTCTTCCACTTTTAGTGCTATATTCTTCTCCTTTTGTGGTTCACCTGCATCAATCATTCTTTGACTAACCCCTTGCTCGTAAGCAATGAGTGAACTAAGAAGATTGTCGATAGAATAAATGTTTAGATCTTTAGACTATGTAATTGCAATAATTTTAGCATCATAAGCAGTAGGTAAACAATGAAGAATCTTATTAATCATTTCAGCATTCGTTAGTTCCCTACCAAGTGCATGCAAATAGGTGACAATTTGTGTGAATCTTGTGTACATATCACAAATGGATTCATTTGGTTTCATACGAAATAATTCATAGTCATGTAACAAGATATTAAGTCTTGATTGCTTAACCTCATTAGTCCCCTCATAAGTTATACAAAGTCTATCCCATATTTCCTTTCCACTTTAGCAAGTGGAAACCCGCATGTAGTCTTCGTTTCTAAAGCACAAAAGAAACTATTTAAGCATTTTGCATTTAATTGTGCTATGTCACATTCTTCTATAGTCCAATCTGCAAAAGGTGTTTCTACCCTAACTCCATCAACTAATCTAGTTGGTTTTGTATAACCTTCTTGGACTAAGATCCATATACGATAATCAAGTGACTGTAAGAAACTAGAAATACATGTTTTCCAAAAATCAAAAGGTATATTGTCAAACGGTGGAGGTCTAGTAATAGAGTAACCCTCAGGTGTATTTCGGTTTCCAAATGTAGCCATCTACGTTAATCAAAAAGTAGTTTAAACTTATGATTTTGAAACGAAGCTCTGATACCACTTATTGAGTTTAGTAAATAGGTTGTTAGACCTAAGTTAATGTCCCAAAGCTACAAAGAGAGGGGGGGAGAATTGGTATTAAAATTTTTTCCCTCTTTTGATAAGTTTAACCGAAACTAAAATTTAATGAATTTTTATAAAAAGTTTTTCAACCACAATTTTAAAATACTAAATTAAATACGAAAAATAAAAAGCAGTAAAATAAAAAGATACACGATTTATAGTGGTTCGGTCTAAACCATACCTACATCCACTCCCTAGAGGCACCCTCTAAGTATTGCACTAATACCAATAGTGTCTCTCCTTTTGCACCCACAGCAAAGAGGAGAAGCCTTTACAACCACTCTTTTTACTACTACCCAGTGTGGCAGAGAACCATCATCCTTTTACACTTTCCCTAGTGTTGGCAGAGAACCGTCATCCTTTTACACATTCCCTAGTGTTGGCAGAGAACCCTCGTCTTTTTACACTTTCCCTAGTGTTCGCAGAGAACCGTCATCTTTTTACACTTTATTAGTAAGGGCAGAGAACCCTTCGTCCTTTCACACTCTCCTAGTGTGGGCAGAGAACCCTTCATCTTTTCACACTCTCCTAGTGTGGGCAGAGAACCATTCATCTTTTTACTCTCTCCTAGTGTGGGCAAAGAACCTAATCTTCTTGACAGATCTTCTTACAAGAAATCTAGAAAGAAGAAAGAAAAGAGTGAAGTAATTCAAATCACAAGTAGAGATTACTGCCTAAAAAGATTTGGTGGCAGTATAATTTGAAGTATATATACAAAAGACAAGAAAAACTGCACAAAAACTGCAAGTTTTCAATTATGTATGCAGTGGATCATCCCGTACGATCATGGATCTTCCTGGACTATTTTACTTAAAGTGTCGGAAACGATCCTAAAGTATATTGGTATGAACTATGTTCGTACACGCTCATCATCCCATACGAACTATATTCGTCCGGTACGAAATGGTTATTACATAGGTCGGTTCCCAAAATTCTACAGGACGTAACCAACTAACGTAAGTCGGTTCAGTTCATCCTGGGACGAATAGATTTCATCCTGGGTTATTTTATACAGAGCGTTTCGTCTAGGGACGAAAATTAATTTCATCCTGTACGATCGCATATACAGAGAGCTTTGTCTAGGGACGAAAATTAAATTTGTCCTATACGATCTCATACAGAGAGTTTCGTCCCGATATGAACCTTATTTTTCCTCTGGATAAACAGTGCAAATGAGAATCCCGAGAAGTTCATCCCGGGACGAATATTAAATTCATCCTGGACGATTAGAACTTAGAAAATTTTCTCCTCGCATGTTCAATCCATTGCTCTTCTGAGGGATTAATTGACATGATCGTCCCGTATGAACCAGGTTAGTCCCGTACGATCAGTTCACAAAAATTGTCCCCTAAGAGTGTGTGTTGTGATTTTTCACTCAATTACAATCACTTCCTTTCATTTAAAAACTTATGATTTACAAATGAATAGTTTGAAGTCTTCATCGCTTGGAGTTGAATTTCCTGAAATGTTAGTACACACTAGAGTAAAAATAAAACTTCCAAAAAGTATTAGGAGATCTATAAAAACAATAATATTTGAAATCATCAAAATAATACAAGTTGCAAGAATGTAAAACATGCAAATAGCAACTCTCTCTACACCTTCAACCTCTGATTATAATAGTGATGCTTTCACTGATATTGAGGAAATGCATATTGATGCAAAATGTTTTACCAGGGATGATAATGATACTAGTTTTAATAAAATTCATAGTAAAATACGGAGGAAGCCAAAGCTTATTTATTTGCAACCTCCTAGAATCACTCTCTTGCATACTTCCCATTAAGTTTATTTTTATGTTTAATGCTATTATTTGGATTGTGAGGGACATTGGTTGTCCCTCTTCTAGAATTCGTGTTAAGAGTTTATGTTATGTTCACAATATTTCTATTCTTGTGTTGCTTAAGCCTCTTATTTCCTCTTCTAGTTTGTTAAGCACATCTCAATTTTTGGGTTTTAATTATGCTATTATGAACATGGCTAATAAGATTTGGGTTTTTTTTGGAAAGACTCGATTAAAATTGATGTTATTGGAGATTTTACTCAGGACAGGCATTGTAAAGTTGAAGTTCTTAGTTTTTATGATTATGCTTCTTTTGTGTATGCCACCTAATCTCAGTACATTAGAAAATTGCTTTGGGATCAACTTATTAATTTTCATAGTATTTGTAATTTGCCTTGGCTTATTGGTAGTGATTTTAATACTATCATGAACCCCTCTTAAAGGATAGGAGGTATTTCTCCATCTTATCGCTCTATGGAGGATTTTAATAATATGATTTTATATTGTAATTTAATTTATATTGGTTTTGCTGGTAATAATTTGACTTGGAATAGGGGTCACTTATGGGGAAGGCTGGATCGTGTGCTCTTTAATAACTCTTGGCTTAATTCTCTTAACTCCACAAATGTGCAACATCTTAGTAGAACTTCGTCTTAACATTCTCCTTTGCTTATTAACCTTAATTTTAGATAATTTAATGCTTCTTCTCAATTCAGATTCCAAAACATAAGGTTACTTCATGACTCTTTTTTTGACGTTGTTCAAAATAATTTGCAAGCTCCTTTGCACCTGGATAATTCTAGTTTTGGCATGAGGAGAAATTAAAAATTTGTGGAACCATCATGTTTTTAGAAATCTTTATTCTAACATTTTACAAGCTGAACAACTTGTTAATAGTATTGAGCTTTCTTGTCAAAATGACCCTTTTGATGCTAATTTAACTCTTTTAAAGAAGTCTAAAGAGGAACTTTTTAATGTCTAAGCTCAGGAAGAGGTCTTTTAGAAGCAAAAAGCTATTACTAAGCACTTGGTTCAAAGTGATAACAATACTAAATATTTCCATGCATTAAGAGGAGAAGGTTTAAAATTAGTATTAATAAAATCTAAAGGGAGGATGGTTATGTTACTGAGAATATTGTGGAGATTTCTAATTTATGTGTTCAACATTTTCAAACCTGTTTAAATAAAGTTTTTAATCCTGCTCAAATTTTGGATCATTCTTTTGTTCCTACCCTTATATCCCATGAGGCGAATGACACTCTCTCTAGGCCTCCTTTTGAGGAGGTTAAAGAGGCTCTTTTGGATATGAATAGTGATTATGTGGTAAGGCCTGATGAGTTTACCACTATTTCCTATCAAAAATCATGGCACATTATTAGTAATGATATTTTTGCTATTATTTTGGATTTCTTTGCTTGTAACCCTCTCCCTAAGTTCTTTACTTCTACCCATATAGTGATTATTCCCAAGAACAACTTTGTTAATAGATTGAATGACTTTAGACCTATCAGACTTTGTACCTTTTTTAATAAATTGATTTCTAAAATTCTTATGAATCATCTTACTTCTATTTTACCTAGAATTATCTCTCCATCTCGAATGGGTTTTATGAAAGGTAGGGCCATTACGAATAATATTTACTGGCTCAAGAATTCTATCAAGACTTAGATGTTAGGTGAGAGGGGGAAATTTGAATTTGAAGCTTGATATTGCCAAAGCATATGATAATATTGATTGGAACTTTATTTACCTTATTATGGAGTTTTTTGGCTTTAATTATGTCTTTTTTAAGCTTATTAAGAATTGCATCAAAGATGTCTTTCTCTATTATTGTTAATGGTTCTAATAATGGTTTTTTTTTCAAATCTTTGCATGGCTTAAGACAAGGTGATCCTATTTCTCCAGTTTTTTTTATTATTGCTGCTAAATTTTTATCTAGGGGTCTTAACAATTTGTTTCATAATTATCCTAGTTTATATTTTAGAACTTTGGGAGGTTTTCCCATATTTCACTTGTGCTTTGCGAATGACTTTATTATTTTAAGTAATATAGCTATTAATAAAATTCATAAACTCATGGATTTCTT
Source organism: Dendrobium catenatum (assembly GCF_001605985.2). Taxonomy (NCBI): domain Eukaryota; kingdom Viridiplantae; phylum Streptophyta; class Magnoliopsida; order Asparagales; family Orchidaceae; genus Dendrobium; species Dendrobium catenatum. The sequence goes on from NW_021319451.1 coordinate 2,146,276, forward strand.
TTATCAATTTGAGATGGCTAGTGGCTTATCCTTTGGCAAAAATAAAAGTTATTTTATTTCTTCTAAGAGGATTTCTAATGTTCGTATTTTAGCTATTAAATATTTAACAGGTTTTATGCATACTCACTTGCCCATTAAATATCTTGGTGTCCCTCTTTTTAATGATAGGAGGAAAACCTTTTTGTTTGATGATCTTATTGCTTCAGTCCAAAAAAAACTTTTATCTTGGGATTCCAATTTCCTTAGCTTTGGTGGTAGAGTTTCTCTTATCAAAACTAATCTATGTGCTTTACCGGTTAATAGTTTTCAAACTATTTTTTTGACTTGAACTATTTGTAATAGTGTCCACTAGCTTATTAACAAATTCTTTTAGAAAGACACTTCTACTAATTCTCAAATTACTTGGGCTGCTTAGGAGAAGTGTTGTGGTGTTTTGGCTGAAGGTGGTCTTTGTTGCAATAATTTAAATGATCTAGCTAAGGCTTTTCTTTTAAACTGTGGTATAATTTGTTAAGAGAGTTGCTAATTGCATATTTTATTTTCTTGCAACTTGTATTGTTTTGATGATTCCAAATATTATTGTTTTAAGTTTTGTATTCTCCTAATACTTTTTGGAATCATTATTTTTGCTCTTGTGTGGACTAACATTTCAGAATAATTGAATTCCAGACTAATGAAGACTTCAAATCAAAATTCAGCATGAGATAATTTGTAAATTGAAGCTTGTATTTTTCATTGTATTGTGTTTGAGAGGGAGTGATTGTAATTAAGTAATTTAGTATAGACACACTTTGGGAGATTTTTAAAATTCATACTGATAGTACTGGACGAACCATGTTCGTACGGGACGATCAAGTCAGTTATCCCCTCAGAAGAGCAATGGAACGAACAGGAAGTAAGAAAATTTTTTTAAGTCTTGATCATCCAGATGAATTTTTCTATTTATCCCAAGATGAAATGCTCTCTGGAAATATGTCATCCAAACGAACTTCAATTCATCCCAGGATGAAAAGCCCTCTAGAAAATTTTCATTCTGATAAAATCCTATATTCAGCCTAGGATGAAATGCTCTCTGTAAAAATTTTGTCTAAATGAATTTCAATTCATCCCAGGACGAAATACACTATGGAAATTTTTCATTCAGATGTGTTCCAATTCGGCCCAGGATAAAATGCTCTCTATAAAAATTTCGTCCAGACGAACTCTTATTCGTCCAAGGATGAAAATGTTTTATTTTTTCTAATTTTGATAACTTCTTGTAGTTTGTCAAACCGACTTATGCTATAACTATTCATACCGGACGAACTTAGTTCGTATTGTATGATAATTAGGTATGAAGTCAGTTCGTACCAATATACATTAGGTTCATGTGAAACTGAATTAAGTAAGTCAGTCCATGACGATCCATGATCGTACTGGATGATCCACTTTGTAAACACTTGAAAATAAGCAATTTTTGGGCGTTTTTTGTGTCTTTCCTATATAAAGTCCAATTAGAATTGCCTCATAATCTTTTTGCCTACTGATCTTTGTGCCTTCTAAAAGGAGAGTCAAGGAGAGAGTGTGAGAGAGTGTTTGAAGGAGGATTCTTACTACTAGAGTGTAAAGGTTTCACTTGGTACTCAAAGGTAAGAGTCTCTACTCGTGATTTTTTATTACTTCACTTTTTTCTCAGTTCCTTCTAGATTTCTTGTGAGAAGATCTATCAAGGATATCCGATTCTCTGCCGACACTTGGAAAGTGTGAAAGGATGAAAGGTTCTCTGCCTACACTTGGAGAGTGTGACAGCTGACAGGTTCTCTGCCTACACTGGGAGAGTGTGAAAGAATGACAGGTTCTCTGCCCACACTAGGAGAGTGTGAAAGGATTGAGGGTTCTTTGCCTACACCGAGAGAGTGTGAAAGGATGGATGGTTCTCTGCCAACACTGGGAAGGGTGTAAAAGGTTGACGGTTCTCTGCCGCACCGAGTAGTGGTGGAAGAGAGTTTTGTAAAGGCTTCTCCACCTTATTGTGGGTGTAAAAGGAGAGTCACTAATGGTGTTAGTGCAATACTTGGAGGGTGCCTCCGGGGAGTAGATGTAGGTCATGTTTGACCGAACCACTATAATTCTCATTTCTTTTTTTTCCATTGCTTTTATTTTTATCATTATTAACTTGTGGTTAAAAAATCTATTTATAAAAAATTCCTTAAAGTTTATTTTCAGTTTAAAATTTTATAAAGAGGGACTAAGTTTTTAATTACCAATTCACCCCCCTCTGGGTTAGCCACTAGGACATAAGTTTAGGTTTAACATCCTAATTCATATTGAACAAGTTTCAACAAGTGGTATCAGAACTTTATTTCAAAATCATAAGTTTAGACTACTTTTTCATTAATGTAGATGGCTACATTTGGAAACCAAAATACACCTGAGGGTTACACTATAATTAGACCTCCATTGTTCGGCGATATTCCTTTTAATTTTTGGAAAATACGTATGTCTATATTTTTACAGTCACTTGATTACCGAATGTGGATCTTAGTTCAGGAAGGGTATTCAAAACCAACTAGACCAGTTGACGGAGTTAGAGTTGAAACACCTTTTATGGACTGGACAGTAGAAGATTGTGACTTAGCATAATTAAATGCAAAATGCTTAAATAGTTTCTTTTGTGCTCTTAAATCAGAAGACTACATGCGAGTTTCTACATGTAAGAGTGGAAAGGACTTACGGGATAGACTTTGTATAACTTATGAGGGGACTAATGAGGTTAAGCAATCTAGACTTAATATCTTGTTGCATGATTATGAACTATTTCGTATGAAACCAAATGAATCCATTTCTTATATGTACACAAGATTCACACAAATAGTTACCTCTTTACATGCATTGGATAGGGAACTAATGAATGCTGAAATGGTTAATTAGATTCTTCATTGTTTACCTGCTGCTTATGATGCTAAAATTACTGCAATTATAGAGTCTAAAGATCTAAACATATACTTTATTAACAATCTTCTTAGTTCTCTAATTGATTAGGAGCAAGGAGTTAGCCAAAGAAAGATCGATGTAGGTGAACCATGAAGGGAGAAGAACATAGCAATGAAAGTGGAGGAATCTGAGAGTGAACACTCATAACCTGAGGAAAAAGACGACATCGCACTGATGACTAGACAATTCAGAAGCTTTGTAAAGAGGAAGAAGAAGAGATGCCAAGAATGGAATAGAGATAAATTTAATAGAAATGTTAAGGTTTCAAATGATATTATTTGCTATGAGTGTAGGAAATTCGGATATATTAAGATAGATTGCCCAAAACTCAAAGCCACTCCTAGGAAGGAGAAGGTAGAGGAGAAAAACATTTATGAAGAAGGGCAAGAAGAATTTCTAAAGAGCTTTTTGGATGGACTCAGCTTTGGACTCATCAGAGAGAGAAAAGGAAGAGGAAGTCACTAATCTACACTTAATGGCTGATAATCTTGATCAGTCAGATCAAGAAGAGGGCCGCTCTCACTTAAGATCTTGTGAGAGCATATGGTACCTGGAAAGTGGAGAGACTGCATAATTCATATAACTGGAAGTCAGGAGTGGATGCAAGATTACACTTGGAGATAACACCAAAAGAAAGGCGGTTGGGTTAGATATGATTGGAAGTCTTAAGAATTTTTACATTGAAAATATGTTATTGGTAGAAGGGTTAAAGAATAATTTGTTAAGTATAAGCCAGCTATGTGACAAAAGATATTGTGTAAAATTTTTTCATACTAGCTGTATATTAAACCTAAATGGAAATGATGTTTTAAATGGTATAAAGGTAAATAATGTGTATATGCTAGAATTGAATTTCATTTAAACTCCTACTATTTTTTATTTAAAAACTATTTCTGATGAATCATGGCTTTGGAATAGGAGACTTTGTCACTCTAGCATTAAAAACCTTAGGAGGAATACCCAAAAGAACCTAGTGAGAGGTATACCAAAACTAGACTTTATTAAGGACCACCTTCGTGATGCATGTCAATTAGGAAAATAGGTGAAGTCCTCTTTTCAGTCCAATAAGGATCTTAGAACTAGTAAACCATTCAAAATTTTGCATATAGATCTTTTTGGACCTGTTGGAACTGTAAGTCTAGGAGGGAAGGTATACAAATTTGTGATTGTGGATGATTACTTTAGATTCACATGGGTTAGGTTTCTATTTCATTAAAATGAATCATTTGAGGAATTTAGAAACTTTTTGACTTGGATTCAACGAAAGCTAGGATGTTAAAGTATGACTATATAAAGTGATCATGGGGGAGAATTTGAGAATGAAAGATTTAAAGATTTTTGTAAGGAGAAAAGAATTGATTACAACTTTTTTGCACCTAGAACCCCTTAGTATAATGGGGTAGTCGAAAGAAAGAACAAAACATTAATAGAAGCAGCTCAAGCCATGTTAGCAGAATACTCACTTCCTAAATATTTTTGAGTTGAGGCAGTTAGCACTGCATGTTATGTTCTGAATAGGATTAATGTGAGATCTAAATTAAATAAAACACCCTATGAGTTGCTAAAAGAAAGAACACCTAATTTATCACATTTGCATATTTTTGATTGCAAGGTGTTTATTCATAACAATAGAAAATCTTCCTTAGGAAAATTTGATCCAAAATTAGATGAAGAATTTTTTGTAGGATACTCAAGTGTTGAAAAATCTTATAGAGTATTCAACAAAAGAACTTTGATAATTGAGGAGACCACACATGTTGTATTTGATGAATCTGGAATTTTAGAAGAGCCAAATGCTGTAGAAGATGAGATTGAGATTAACTCCCAAAAGATTGATAAAATAAATTTGGAAGATTATTTGGAGATAGAAAACCCTTTGCCTAGAGAGTTGGAGATTTTCTAAAAATCACCCAAAGAAATTAATAATTGGAGAACCTAGTGAGGGTGTCAGGACTAGGTGTGGATTAAACAAAGAAGTCAATCATTCAGCCTTCATTTCAAGCACTTTCGGATGAGTTTTAAATTTTGGCTATACGAGAAGAGTTAAATTAATTTGTAAAAAATAAAGATTGGGAATTAACTACAAGGCTAAAGGATCAAAATATAGTTGCAACTAAGTGGGTATTCAAAAATAAAATGAATGACTCTGGAGTAGTAATTAGAAATAAGGCTACATTAGTTGCTAAGGGGTATAATCAAATTGAAGGGATTGATTTTGAGAAGACTTTTGCCTCTGTAGCTAGACTTAAAGCAATTAGGGTTTTGCTAGCTTTGTCTTATTTTAGAGGATTTAAACTGTACCAAATGGATGTAAAAAGTGTCTTTTTAAATGCGGTAATTCAAGAGGATGTTTTTGTAGAACAACCTCCAGGTTTTCAAAATTCTAAATACCCAAATCATGTTTTCAAATTGAAAAAAGCATTATATGGATTGAGACTGGCACTTAGGGCTTGGTATGAGAGATTGAGCACCTTCCTACTTGAAAGTTCATTTGAAAAAGGAAGTGTTGATACAACTCTTTTTGAAGAAAGTTGGAAAGGATATACTCATTGTACAAATTTATTTGGATGACATCATGTTTTGATCTTCAAATAAAAATTTTTGTGATATTTTTTCTAAAATAATGAGTAGTGAATTTGAGATGTGTCTAATGAGAGATTTAAATTACTTTCTAGGATTTAGCATTAAGAAAATTAAGGAGGGTACATTTCTTAGTTAGTCAAATTATAGTAAGGACATCCTCAAAAAATATGAAATGGAAAATGCTAAATCTATTAGTACACCTATGAGTTCCTCAGTTCAATTGGATAAGGATCCTAAGGGAAAATTTGTTGATCAAAAGAAATTTAGAGGGATAATTGGATCTTTACTTTACTTGATAGCTAGCCAGCCCGATATCATGTTTAGTGTTTATCTGTGTGCTAGATTTCAATCAGATCCAAAAGAATCACATTTGACAGCAATAAAAAAGATTTTAATATATCTGTTAGAAACTCAGAACTTAGGAATTTGGTATCTGAAGTTTAGCTCTTCATTAGAAAAAATTGGCTATTCAGATTCTGATTTTGCAGATTGTAGGGTGTATAGAAAAAGCACTTCTGGAACATGTTAGTTTATTAGAAATTCTTTAATCTCTTGGTCAAGTAGAAAAAAAAAATTCAGTTTCCCTATCTACTACAGAAGCTGAATACATTGCATTAGAAAGTTGTGTGACACAAGTACTTTAGTTGAAATAATAGTTGCTTGCTTTATGATTAACTATAGGCACTATTCTAATTTATTGTGATAACACTAGTGCTATTTCTATTTCTAAAAAACTTATTCAACATTCAAGAACCAAACATATAGACCTCGGGCATCATTTCATAAGGGATCATATATCCAAAGGAGAAATTAAACTCACACAAGTTTCTACTGAAAATCAACTTGCAGACTTTTTAACAAAACCATCAGCCTTTGATACTTTCAGTGCATTAAGAACAAGGCTTGGTGTGATCGATTTGAATGCTTAATTAAAATATTTCTACAACATTGATGTATATTTTTAGTTAGTATTTTTTGTGTTTATCCTTGTGTTTGTGATCCTTTCTATATTTTGAGTTTGTGTTTTCATTTTTCTATTATGTTATTGTTATGTTTGTATTTTAGTTTTGATTGAGTGGATGTTTTGAAAAATAGAGTGACATTCGTCCAGGACGAAAAAATTTTTGTACGCGACTAATTGTGTAGTGTGTCAACTGTCGGATTTGAATTGTTTACGTGCAATTTTACTATTTTTATTTTTTCACTTCGTTTGTACGATCGTCACGATCGTCCAGATGAAAATATGAAATAACGGGATGATTGAATGACAGTTAAATGGATAAGATTGTTTTTAATATAATATTCGTATGTACGAACCTCTGGTTCGTCCGGACAAACACTTGGCGAATTGCTATGGGGACGGTTTCAACTACCATTAAAATGATTATAAATTTTTGATCATCCGAGATGAACACCTGTTCGTATGTATGATCGTATGGTCAAAAGTCTGTACAAAAGGTCACTTCGTAAGTTATGCGATTATGAAAAGTCATATCATTTTGGACTCATTCGTTCGTCCATACGAATTTTTTTCGTACAGGACGAACTGAATTTCATACGGGACAAAAATATTTTTGTCTGTACAAACAATCGTATTTCATTAAATTGACCGACTTTGAACTCAACAGTCAGACTCACACATCCCTTTCAGAACCCCTTTATCCTTTAGATCTTATCCATGGCAACTTCAAGTAAGCGGCAAAAGGTTCTCACCAAGGGTCCACACAAAAATTCTTCTGATAATTTTTTGTCGAAAGCCAATGAAGAATATTTTCCTAGATTTGCCTCCGCTAAGATCACCATGTCTAGAATTCTTATCCAGGAATAATTAACCTTTCAGGTAATGAACTTGTTTGCTTCAACTCAATTTGGTCTCATTCTCACACTAGCCCACCTCTATAATAAAGAGACCTTTCATTATTTCCTAGCAAACATGTCTTTCAACTTCGACCATACTGTAATCAAATCCTATGTTTTTATAAAGAAAGTTGAAATTACTAAGGCTAACCTAGGAATCTTTTTGAACTTAAGGACTGAGGGAATTAGAGCCCATACCATGACCACTACTGTTGATTTTAATTAGAGTGAAATTAATGAAGTGATTAGAAAAATTATATTTAAGGAGCATATGCCTATAGTATCCTCTCTTATTAGCAATGCTCGTACCAACATGTTCTTCGAACTTTCATAATTCCTAAAGCTGGTGATAGAGTCAACATTACTCCCCTTCTTTCAATAGTAATCTACTTGATTATGACCAAACAACCTATAGATGAAGCCCAACTAATCCTTGACTATCTTTATGGACTTTCTGAAATTGGTCATGTCGAACATAAAAGAAAGAAGAACATAGCTTAAGGACATCTTGTTGCCTATATTTTGGAAAAGAAGTATGAATTAGTTCATCCAGTTGAAGATTTTGAAGAACCTCTCTGCTACAACGACGGATCTTTTAGGGAAATCCTCAATAAAGATGAACCAAGAAAAGCACATGTTATTAGTGACTTAGAGGAGGAACATGAACCTGCACTTGCTAGTGAATCAAATTATCAGGATTTGGTTCAGAGATTTGACCGCTTAGAGTCTTATTTTGATTAAAGATTTGGTCAAATTGAAACTCATTTGCAGCAGCAGGATATTCAATACAATCAGGATATGCGGTATATGAGAGAGCAGATGAATGATATTAGTTCCAACATGCTTATGATAAGCAGTTATTTTAACTTCTTAAGTAATGTACCTCCTCCTCCTCCAAATCAGGGACCATCAAAGTTATTTGTGTACTTGATTATGTTTTTCTTTAGATGATGTGATTGTGTATTAGTAGTTTGTGATGTATTTTGTTTTAGTTATGTGTTTGTTTCATTAGATGTTTTTGTATTTGAGTTTTATGTGGCATTGATATCATTTATAGATTGTAATATCCATTATAATTATATCAATATAAGTTATCTTATTTTAGTTTAATCTTGTTTTAAAATGTGTGTTAGCCTATATGAAAATCCCTAATGTTTTTTATCCTACAAGTGCTATATCTTGAAGTGCAACTTAAACTTAAATTCATTATAAAATTTATTTTTTCAAAATTTAATTTTTGCTTATAACTTGATATAATTAAAATTGTCAATTTCATGTCTCTTATTAGACTACATTAATGTTTAATAATATTATTGCAATTGTGTTGTTTTCTTATTTTGTATTTCACTTATCAATAAATATTGATACTCTTAGAAAATTTTGAAATTTTTTATTATTGATTGTTGAAAGATCAAGATTACTCTTGAAAAAGGTACAAATGTACAAAAATCAAAAGGAATGTGAAATAGTTCATAATTTAAAAAAGAGGCACAAAATAAGCCCACAAGTTAAAATATGCATAAAAATGTGCCAAAAATATTGAAAAAGATGCGCAAAGCGCCACATGTGATAGTCATTTCTTTCCACAATCTTTTAATCTCTTAATTCAAATTGATCTTCTGTACATTTATATTTTGTATTGACACTTGAAATATACAAATTTTATATTCATCCTTTTTGCAATGATTTTCTTTATCTTAGTGTCTAAATTGATTCATGTTTTTGATATAATTTTTTTATTATCAATTTATATCTCTTCTTAAATTCTATGAATCATTTTTATTTGCCTAATGAATTAATTTTATTTGCAATAATTATTTCAATAACTTTCAAGGATCGATTATCAAAGGATTATCATGTGACCGCTTACATTTATGTTCATTCTCTTCTTCATTTTTTGCTGTTGACAAAAAGGGGGAGAAAATATTATTTGTATCATAGGTGTGTGCTTGTTTGTCACATATCTGTGTGCTTATTTTGGTTTGTATAAAAAAGGAAAAAGATAAAAGATAAAATTATTATGAAATGCCTCCTTATTTTCATATGTTCATCAATTCAGCAGGAGTTTAGAAGATTCTTAAAATTTGAAATTTATACAAATAATAATTGTTTTGACATCATAAAAACGGGGGAGATTGTTAAAAGAGTTGCTAATTGCATATTTTATATTCTTGCAACTTATTGTTTTAAGTTTTATATTCTCCTAACACTTTTTGGAAGAATTGTTTTTACTCTTGTGTGGACTAACATTTCAGGATAATCGAACTCTAGACTAATAAAGACTTCAAATCAAAATTCAGCATGAGATAATTTGTAAATTGATGCTTGTATTTTTCATTGTATTGAGTTTGAGAGGGAATGATTGTAATTAAGTAATTTAGTACACACACACTTGGGGAGATCTTTAAAATTCATACTGATCATACTGGACGAACCATGTTCATACGGGATGATCAAGTTTGTTATCCCCTTGGAAGAGCAATGGAATGAACAGGAAGTAAGAAAATTTTTCTAAGTCGTGATCGTCTAGAAAAATTTTTCTATTCATCCCAGAACAAAATGCTCTCTGGAAATTTCATCCAAACGAACTTCAATTCTGCCCATGAAGAAATGCTCTCTAGAAAATTTTTGTTCTGACGAAATCCTATATTTGGCCCAAGATGAAATGCTCCCTTTAAAAATTTCATCCAGACAAATTTCAATTTGTCCCAGGACAAAATGGTCTCTGGAAAATTTTCGCTCAGACGAGTTCCTATTCGGCCTAGGATGAAATGCTCTATGTAAAAATTTCATCCAGACAAACTCTTATTCGTCACAGGATGAAAATGTTTTATTATTTCCAATTTTGATAAATTCTTGCAGTTTGTCAAACTAACTTATGGTATAAATGTTTGTACTGGATGAACTTAGTTCGTACGGGATGATAATCGGGTACGAAGTCAGTTCGTACTAATATAAATTATGTTCGTGTGGAACTGATTTAAGTAAGTTCGTCCAGGACGATCCACGATCGTACAGGACGACCCACTTTGTAAAGACTTGAAAATCAGTAATTTTTGGATGGTTTTTTGTGTCTTTCCTATATATAGTCCAATTAGAATTGCCACATAATCTCTGCCTACACTTGGAGAGTTTGAACAGCCGACGGGTTCTCTACCTACACTAGGAGAGTGTGAAAGGACGATGGGTCTCTGCCTATACTGGGAGAGCATGAAAGGATGGAGGGTTCTCAGCCTACACCGGGTGAGTGTGAAAGGACGGATGGTTCTCTGCGAACACTAGTAAGAGTGTAAAATGATGACGGTTCTTTGCCGCAATAGTTAGTGGTGAAAGAGAGTTTTGTAAAGGCTTCTCTACCTTGTTGTGGGTGCAAAAGGAGAGTGACTAGTGGTATTAGTGCAATACTCGGAGGGTGCCTCCGGGGAGTGGATGTAGGTCGTGTTTAACCGAACAACTATAAATCTCGTGTCTTTTATTTTCCGCTGCTTCTAATTTTATCGTTATTAACTTGTGGTTGAAAAATATATTTCTACAAAATTCATTAAAGTTTATTTTCGGTTTAAAATTTTATAAAGAGGGACTAAGTTTTTAATTACCAATTCACTTTCACTCTTGGTTAGCCATTGGGACATAAGTTTAGGTTTAATAACCTAATTCATATTGAACAAGTTTCAACATAATTTATGCGCTAAAGAAAGTCTTTGGGATAATTTTATAATTTCAAAGTACTGTGTTGGAAACATGTTACTAATTATTTTTCTAAGCAAGGTGATTCTAGAGTTTGGAAAATGCTTTGCAAGGTTAAATAGGATATGGAGCCGTTTATATCTTGGGGGCTTGGTGAAAGTAATATTTTCTTCTGGCAAGATCAGTGGTTAGGTAAATATTCTATTGATCCTATTTTGAATTCTTCCTCTACTTCTTCGGTTAAGGTTAACTCATTTTTTAATGATAATTATTGGGACTATCAAAAGCTCCTAATTTGATTCTTGATTGCATTATTCATCATATTTTAAATTTCCCTATCAATACTACTTCTAATGAAATTATCTTATGTGATTTATCCATAGATGGTGGCTTTCTCTTAAAGAGTGCTTGGCATATATTTAGAGCTAAAGGGAATATTATAAAATTTTCACTTATATTTGGCATAAGAGCATTCCTTCTACTATTTTTTTCTTTTATTGGAAAATCTTGCATAAATTTATTCCAACTGATGATAATCTCACCAAAAAAGTTTTTATTTTGGCTTCCAAGTATCAATGTTGCTACCATATGGAGAATATGCATCAGATTTCATCTTTGGTCCTATTGTGTTATAACTTGGGTCTATTTTGATGATTCGTTTTAGTTAAATTTCTTTATTACCACACTTGCCCTTAAATCTATGCTTAAGGAGTGGTTTATTAATTCTAAAGCCACATCCGTAATGTTATTCTTTCTCTTATTCATTAGTTTCTCTGGTTGGAAACGATTAATTCTTTTTTTAATGGTGGGTGGATGAACAATCATATTATTATGCAGAAGGTGAAGGATAAAGTTTTATCTAATGTGGCTGTTAAACTGCTTTCTTTAAAGGATTTCAAAAACTATTATTTTTTTGGGATTGCTTTAGGGCTTAACTTGGAGGGTGATCCTTAAGCTTTTCAGGCTAAAATTATTTACTAGACTAAACCCCCCATTAATTTCTTTAAATTGAATGTTAACTATGCTAGTAGTGACTCTTTTGTGGGATGTGGTGGTGCTATCAGGGATAGTAAGGGTTGCCTGATTGTAGCTTTTTCTGGTCTTGCTCATAATGGAAACTACTTTACTGCTATCACCATGGCAATTTTTTATGGTATTCAGCTATGCATTTCTCTTAATTAAATAACTTGTTTATTGAAGTGACATATGATTATGATTTCCAAATCTTTCACGATGATGAGGATATGTGTTGTATCCCGAATCATTTCTATCATGTTAGGGAAATTAAAATGTTGTTGGTGTTTTCTCATTTCACCATGTTTGCAAGGAAGGTAATGCCTATGCCTCTTTGCTTGCTAATTGGGGATGTGATATTATATGTTTTTATCAAGGTATTTGGTCCTCCATTCCGGTGGCTCTTCATGGTATGCTTAAACTTGATGTGCTTGGCATCCCCTATGCTAGACCTAGAGTGTTTTTCTTTATGGGCGATGTGCTGGGTGGTTTGTTTTCTTAGGTTTTTGGGTGTTAGGTTGTGTTGTAGTTTCTTTATTCTATTTTGGCTCCTTTACTTTTATTGTTGGATAACTGTGGTGTTCTAGTTTTTTTCTTTTATTACCTATTTTATTTTATTTGGTGGCTGGATAATATATGGGGTTGTAGATCTGTATCCTCCCGGGTTAGCTTTCTGGCTGCTATTTTATGTTATTTTATGAAGGTGTATGGTGCCTCTTTTACTTTGGATGGTTGTCTGGACTAATGGTTTTCTACAATGGCTTGGGTTCGTCTTCCTTCTTTGGGGTTACATGTGTTGTATTGATCTTGTTCTTTTGTTCTGGTATTAATTTATTCGGTTGTTAGTGATCTGCTACTGGCATCTATCTGTGTCCTACATTTTAGTTGATTTCTTGGTGGATTTAGACTTGAGCTGTGATTTCATAGGTTATACAGCTGATGGTTTATTTGGTGATTTTTCCCATTGTTGCTCTCCTACCTTGGTTGGTTTGTGTTGGTGTTAGGGGCTTTCTAGCTATAAGATGTGGTTTATCTGGGGGCTTTTGAGGTTCTTGTTGCTATTTTTGAATTTCTGCTAGCATCTCTCTATGTTATATTTTTTTTGTTGTGGTCTTGGTGGATTTAGACTTGAGCTATGATTGGACATGTGAAGTTGCTGATTGGTTTTCCCATTGGTGGTCTCCTACCATTAGGTGGAAACTTTGGCTGACTTGGGGTACTTATGGGAGCTTGGCTGGGGTTACTGGTTGTGTATCCTACGCTCTCAATTTACTAGTTTCTTGTATGTTTTATGATCCTTGGATTTTTGCTTGGCTTTTTTATCACCTTATGTGATAGTGTGCCTTCGGGTTGGGTAGTGGTGATATTCTGGGGGAGTTCTGCTCTTATGCTGGAGGCCTTAAGCTTTGTTGTTTGGTCCTTTTGTTTCATCTCATGTGCTGGACTGCCTTCGGCTGGGTTTTTATGATAATGTTGAGGTGTCGTGCTTTTTTGATGGTGGCCCTAAGCTTTGTTGTTTGGGTCCCTTCGTTTGCTGGATGGTGTTTGCTCCTGAGGGTAGGATTGAGTGGCTTGAGGATTACCTATATGAGGCATTTTGTACTAATTATATCCTGAGCTCTATTAGTCTTTATCCTCTATTTTGTTTTGTATGGTTCCTTAGCTTGGAAACAGATTTTATTATGTGGTTTTTATTATATAAACCTTGGTTTTGACTTAAATTTATACAATTATTCTTGCTTTATCTATAATGTTTTGTGTGACATCCTTTTGCTCTGCAGCCTTTTTGTTTTGCAGGAGAAGTTGATTACAGATGTCATCAACAATTTTTGTAGAAATATCATGCTTCCACTCTTTCATTACATCTTTTATTTTTGGATGCTTATCTATAGCATTAGTAGCTTGTTACTAGGTTATTTTGTATTTTTGATTAGTGGATACCTTCAGCTCCTATGTTTTTCTTTACTTTGTTTAGTAGCTTGTCAGATCATTAGTGAGCTGATCATCCCCCTTAAAGACTGTGTAATAATTTCTTTATATTAATGTGTAGGCCTAACTAAAAAAATAATAAATAAAAAATAACTATCTTTACACAGATTGTTACATCCCTACATACCTTAGGAAGAGAACTAACAAATTATGAAAAAGTTAACAAGATTATGAGGTGTTTACCTTCATCATGTGATGCAAAAATTATTACAATTAATAAATTTAACGATTTGAATATTTATTCAATTGATAATATACTTGGATCACACATTTCTTACGAGCACGGAGTGAACAAATGGGAAAAGGACACAGTTGAGAAAAAAAGGAGAAAATATATAACCTTAAAGGCTAATTATTTCTGACACTGATTCTTCTGGTTTTAAAAATGATGACATTTCATTTATAACTAGGTAATTCAAAACCTTCTTAAGGAAAATGCAAAAGCATCATACGAAATGATTTAAAGATAAGAATAATAAAAAATTTAAAGTTTATTTTGATGTTATTTATTTTTAATGCAGAAAGCTAGGGCACCGGAAGTCATATTTCCTAACTCTTAAAGATCACTCAACCAAGGAGAAGGGTGAAGAAAAACCTAAGTTCAAAAAGGATAAGATAAGGATCCAAAAGGCTTTCTAGGCGAACATAGCTACAAACTCCTCTAAAACAAAAGTAGAATAGGAGGTAACAAACTTATGGTTAATGGCTGATGAATATCCTAATCAATTTAGTCAAGAAGAGATATATGAGCTTACTTATAACCAGTTACTTGATGTTTCTGAAAAAATTCATTTTTTCATATAGGAAGCTCAAAAAATTACATGCTAGCCTCAAAGTTGATTTTTTAATATATAGAAAGAGCAAGAAATCTTAAGGACAGATCATTCCACTCTGGATAACAATCACATGACTTTGTTAGAAAAATTTGACTCTTTGAATAAAAAACATCTTGATTTAAGTAATGAGCATGATTCCTTGAAACTATTAGATATTGAATTAGAAAATGTATATAAGAACTTAGATACTCATGTTTCCATTTGATGGGACCAAAATTTATTTAGATTCCCAAATCTAACATTAGATGATTTTATAGGCGTGCTCTCACAAAAGATCTTGTGAGAGCATGTGGTACATGGATAGCAGATGTTTAAGGCATTTGACTGGAGATGTAAATCCATTTATATCACTAGAAGCCAAGGTAAGAGGCAAGATAATACATGAAGATAAGACCACCAGGATAGTTGTTGGGTCATCCATAATTAGCAACCCTAAAAATTTCCTCATTAAAAAATATTTTACTGGTAGATGGATTAAAACAAAACCTATTCAGCATCAGTCAGCTCTATGATAAAGGCCTTAGCATAAAATCTTTCTACCTACTGCATAATAAGCTTGAATAATAACATTATTTTGTAGGAAAAAAGGACCAATAATATCAGCATGCTTGAATTAAATTGCATTAAATTTGATACTACTTTTTTTAAATGTTGCTTATAAATCCTGGTTATGACACAGGAGATTATGTCATGCAAGCATGAAAAATCTTAGAACGATCACCCAAAAATACTTATTGAGGGGAATACCCAAACTTGAAATCACTAAGGACCACCTGTGTTATGATGTCAATTAGGAAAGCAAGTCAAATCTTCTTTCCCTTGCATCAATAACGTTACCACTAGCAAACCCTTAGAAGTCCTTCACATGAATCTCTTTGGACTTATCAGCATTTCTACCCTAGGAATGAAAGTCTTCATGTATGTAATTATTAATGATTATTTGAGGTTTACTTGGGTTAGATTCCTATCTCATAAAAGTAAATCATTCAAGAATTTTATGTCATTTTCCACTTGGATTTAGAGAAAGCAAGGTTCTAAATTCTAACCATTCATAGTGATCATGGTAGAGAATTTGAGAATGAGAAAATTGAATATTACTATAAGGAACAAGGGATAAAACACAACTTTTTAGCTCTTAGAACCCCTCAGTAGAATGGGGTAGCTGAAAGAAATAATAGGGCCCTAGTAGAAGCTGCTAAAGCCATGTTAGCTGAATACTCAATTTCAAAATATTTTTTGGTAGAAACGGTGAATACATCCTGTTATATTCTGAGTGAGGTAAATGCTATATCCAATCTAAACAAGACACCCTATAAAATTTTAAAGAGTCGGACACCCAACCTCTCTCACCTTTATGTCTTTGGATGTAAAGTGTTCATTCTGAATAATGGGAAATCTTTAGTAGAAAAGTTTGACCCAAAATCTGATGGATAGTTGCTAGGTTACTCAAGTGTTGGTAAATCTTACAGAGTTTATAATAAAAGAACACTTGTAGTTTAGGAGACCACCCATATTGTGTATGACGAATCAGATAATTTTAGTGGGCTTAGGGTAGATGTAGAAGAGGTTATAGAAGTCACCCAAGGATTAGAATTTTTAAATATGGAGGAAAGGGTTGAACCTAAAAATATATTGCCTAGTGAATGGAAATATTCTTCAAGTTATCCTAAATAATTGATCTTAGGAAACCCATTTGAAGGTGTAAGAACTAGGCATAAACTTAGAAAAGAAGTAAACCACTATGACTTCATTTTAATGATTGAACTCACTAAAGTAAATCAAGCTTATATGATGAATTCTAGATCTTAGCCTTGTAATAAATTTTAAATAAATTTGTAAGAAATGATATTTGGGAGATAGTTGAAAGACCTAAGGACTAACGTTTGGTTGGAACTAAGTTGGTTTTCAAATACATAATGAATGATTTTTGTATAGTGGTGAGAAATAAGGCAAGATTGGTGGCTATGTGGAATAACTAATTAGAAGGGATTGATTTTGAAGAGGCCTTTGCCCTGTAGCAAGATTAGAAGCCATTTGAGTGTTATTATCCTTTTTCTTATTTTTTAAGGGATTTAAACTATACCAAATAGATGTTAGTAGTGCCTTTTTGAATAGGGTGATAAAAGAAGACGTGTATGTTGAACACGACCCAGGCTTTGAAAATTCACAAATTCCCAATAATGTGTTTAAATTAAAGAAGGCATTATATGGACAAAATTAAGCTTCCAGGGTATTATATGAAAGGATAAACACATTCCTACTAGAAAGAACTTTTGTAAGGGGAGCATAGACACGACCCTATATCTGATTTCTAATTGTTCAAATTTATGTTGATGATATTATTTTTGGATCCTCTAATAAAACCCTTTGTAATGAGTTTTCAAAAATAATGAGTAAGAAATTTGATATGAGTATTATGGGAGAACTAACTTACTTTTTAGGATTTAGCATAAGACAGAAGGATGATGGAAGTTTCCTTAGTCATTCAAAATATATTGATGGCATCCATAAGACATATGAAATGATTAAAGCTAAGCCAATCAACACTCCCTTGAGTTCCACTGTTCAGTTAGATAAGGATTCAAATAGAAAATCTATGGATAAAAAGAAATACAAAGGAATAATTGGATCACTTCTTTACTTGATTGCTAGCATACCTGATATTATGTTTAATTTTTTTTGTAGTAGATTTCAGGCTGGTCTAGAAGTGTCCAGCCTAACTGCTATTAAGAGAATCCTTAGATATCTCTTAGGGACCCAAGACTTAGGAATATGGTATCCTAGGCATAGCACATCCTTTTAAATTATAGGATATTCTAATTCCCATTTTGTAGGATGCTAAGTTGATTGGAAAAGCACTACTAGGAAATGTCAATTTATTGGACAATCCTTAGTCTCATGGTCCAATATAAAATAAAACTTAGTTTCCCTGTCCACTGTTAAAGTCGAGTATATATCCTTAAAAACTTATATAGCCCAAGTCCTCTGATTAAGGCAACAATCTTTTGATTTAGGATTGCCTGTCGATACAAGTTCAATCCTAGGTGATAAAACTAGTGCCATCTTATTTTAAAAAATCCAATCAACACACCATGATAAAACACATTAATATAAGACACCACTTAATTAGGGACCATGTTTCCAAAGGACACATAGGGCTACACCATATAGCCACTGAAAGCTCACTTTCAATATCTTTACTAAATTAGTAGCCTTTGAAACTTTTAATATCTTAATAACAAGATTAGGAGTAATAGATAATAATGCTTAAAACTATTTTTTCTATTTTTTGATGTTTTGTTTTTTGTTCTATTTATTTTTATGTATTTCTATATTATGTTTTTCTCTATTTATTTTCCTTCAGTCTTTTAAGGAATTAAATCAAGGGTTATTATTGATATTAATTTCTTAAATAATATTTTTACCTTACTTTTATTTTAAAAACTAGTAATCGCGAATTGACTTCCCTAAATTAGTTAAAAAAAGAAATATCAATAATTGTTTCTCTTCCTCAAACTCTTTTAGTGGTGTACTTTTCCTTTTGAAGCAAAATCTATTTCAATTTAAAGTTAAATTTGTAAATTGAGATCTATTTTATATTTTTTATAGTAATCTATCTCATATGAATAATGCTAAAAGTCATTAAATAACTTTTAAGGTTTCATGATCAGGTTATTATATTTATCATATGAATAAAAATCTAATTTGTCTTTTATTCTTTCTTATACTAGAAAGTGAGACTTCTTCTCTTATATTTGGAAGATAATCTCACAATTGTGAGTCTTTAAATATTTTGAAAGGAAGCAAGCTTTAAAAAACTAACAAGAGGCACAAAATAAGTCCAAAAGAAAAATGAAAAGATGCACAATGACTGCCAAGTAATTTCAAGATACACCAAAGTGTATCAAAAATAAAAAGATGCTTAAAGTGCTTTAGATAATTAAAAGAAGAACACAAAATAAGCCACAAAGAAATAAGCATCATTCTCTTTTAATTCTTTAAGTCTTAGAAGAATTCATGTGCCACTTGATATCTTCAAATACTTTAATTTAGAAAATCATGATTTTGGTTGATTATTTTGCAATATTATTCTATCAAATATTTTCTAAAATAAAGTCTGCACAGATAACTTTTCTTACCTGATTTCTTTTCTAAATTAGAATTTTCTTTTAAAATGATTATTTTTATTTTTATTTGGTAAAAATGTACGGAGGGGCCTACGTGTTAATAAGTAGAAATGATAGAAAGTCCTCATGGGAAACCATCAGCTCACTAATGCTCAAACAAGCAATAAAACAAAGTAAAGAAAAATCTATGAGCTGATAGTATCTACTAAACAAAAATACAAGATAACGTAGTAACATACTAATGATTCTACAGTTAAGCATCCAAAAAAGAAAGAGATATATAAGGAATTGAAGCACAATCTTTCTGCAAAAAATTTTGATGCTAGTCATAGGCAACTCAACCAGCAAATCAAAAGGGTTGCAAAGAAAAAACGCTATGACACAAAAATTTATAGATAAACAAAAAATATTTATGTAAATTTTAGACAAAACCAAAGTGAGAATAATATAACCCACATAATAAGAAGTGATCCAAACCATGGAACCACATTAAGCACAAAAGAGGATGAAGATTAATAGGGCTCAGAATATAATTAGAATAAAAGGACTTATTAAGGTAATCTTGAAGGCACACAATCCTACCCTCAGGAGATAACACCAACAACAACTCAAAGGGACCCGAACAATAAAGCTAAAGCACCTAGAAGAATAACACAAATCCTCTAGAATATCACAAATACCCAACCCGAAGGCAATTAACCATAATAGGTGATATAGAAACCAAGACAAAGTCCTAAGAGCATAAAGGACCAACCAACTCATCTAAGTAACTAGTAAACCAAGAACAAAGCCATAACTGCCCAAAAACCTAGCCAAACACCCACGGATACCCCCAGCCTGCCAAAATAATAACCTGAAGGTAGGAGAGCAACAATGGGAATTACCATCAACAACATAACCTGTGCAATTGCAGTTCAAGTCTATATCCAAAAAGATAGAAGCTAAATTAAGAGACAAAGAGAGATGCCAGGAAAAAAATAATGATAACACAAAGAACCATATAGCCCACTAAAGAGACAAAATCTAGACCTAGTACACCTCAAATAACACACCAAACACCACCAAGCACAGTGTCCAAGATAGAAAGCCCAATAAACAAGCACACCACATAACTCTAGGAAGAATAAAACAACAAACCTAATAACTCGAATATAACCCAAGTAGCACCCCCATGAATAACAATTAACCAAAGTGAAAGATCCCAATAACTAAAGCTGAAACACCACCAACTAGCAGCAGAAAAATAAGGGATGCAACATAAAAAAGCAATCTAATAACAAGAGACCATAATAAGCCCCAAAACATCCCAGAGCAACCAAAAGAACCACAACCTAAAACAACAATTAAATTTTAACATAGGGAAGACCAAGCGCATCAGGTCTAAGAAAATGTTTAAGAGCCACCAAAATGGTGGACACCAATAAAATCATAAAAATTTCAATATTACACCCCCAATTAGCAAGCCAAGAGGCACATGTATTTCCCTCGCAAATATGGTGAAATGAGTAATTCATAAACACCAAAAAATTTTTAATTTCCTTAACTTGATAAAAAAGATTAAGAATGTAGTACATATAATCCACAAAATTTAAAAATATGAAATCATAATCAAAGTTCATCTCAATAAGAATGTTAGCTAAATTAAGAGAGATGCAAACCTTAAAACCATAAAGAATAGACATGGAGTTCGAGCTAGGGTTAACAAGATCAGTTTTATATCATTTCCAAATTTCAACACTATTAATTTATTTCTTGCTAATTTTTAATCAGCAAATAAGAGAAATTTATCATTTACTAGAGTTGATCGATTCAAAAAATAAAAATTCTTCATTTATTTTGGTTTCAGATTTTTTTTTAATTGTTATGTTATTTTATATTTTTTAGTATTTTTAATCTTATTTTTGAATCCCCCTGATCATCTCCTTCCATCTCTTGAAATGTCAATTTTTACTCATATCATCCTCGATAATCCACTTTGTCCTATATGATCCCCAAAAAATATTCCAGTCACTAATCGCTATATATCCAACTACAGATTTGAGTCAATTTTTGGTGATGATACTAGATGATTCTCATTTCATGATCTTTTATTGCTATTAGGATGATCTTTGGTGGCATATCGTCTTAAATGATCCACTTGTTCATCCTATACGATCCATTTAGTCAGCAATTGTACATTGCGACTCCTAAAGATGATCGCTTGTGTCTAATCCACAAGTTTAATATCATACCATCCTAGATGATATGATCAACTTTCTTTACTAATCATCTTGATAAATTAATTACACCTGCTCGACCTAGATGATCAAACTATCATCCTAGATAATCTGGCTGATCCTATAAAAGCAATCCAAATCCATGGTAATCTTCACTCCAATTCTTCAATACTCCTCCCTTCTCCTCTAAAATATGATCCTTTGCAATGGTTGAAGGCAAGTAATCATGAAAAATTATCAGTTCTTATCGGCATCAAGTTGATCCAAAATTTTCTAAGCCAGTTGATGAAGATGCTTATAGCAGATCTAAGGATGCTGGAATTACACCCTCTAAAATCATCAATTAAGTGAAACTCCTTTTTCAAGTACTATCCCTCTTTTTCCCATACCACTTTGAATTTCATTCTTACTCTTTCTTATCCTTTCTTTTTTGAAATACTCTTTGAGTTCTTTGCAAGCCTGTGAATAAAAAATGTGTGTACTTTCCTCCATTCATATGTCACCAGAAGACCTGCAGAAATTACTTAAAAGACCTTCATGCATTCCTACATCTATCCACTACTATTGAGAAAATTCATATTTTTTTTGCAAATCTTGAGTTTTATTGGACCCCTGTCAACACCACCCTTGAAGGATCTATTAATAACTTCCATGTTACCAAAGTCAGCACTTTCAAGATGCTTGCATCATCCAGTATATACTTAGAAATTCTATCATTCCTAAAGCTAGTGATCAAATTAACTTAATTCCTAACCTTTCTCTTGTAAATTATTTCATAATAGCTCATAGAGACTTTAATGCAATTGATCTTTTAATTCACTATCACTTTAATCTAACCTGCATTAGAGATCCCAAACATAACAAAATTCCTAATCTAGCCTTAGGACACACCATATAATTTGTCATAAAACTTCAAATTTCCTAGACCACCAGATAATCTCCCTGTCCTCTACTCTGATCCTTGCTTCTATGTTATTCAAAGGGCTACTTATTAACAGGCTTGCTTCCATAAAGTAGATGAACACGATGAATGTCCAACACCTTTCTTGCACGTGTTTTGATCTACCAGCAATCACAGATTGATCAGCTTGATGAGAGGTTTCACCAGTAGGAGGCTAGATTTGACTCTTATGTAGCTAGACCTGAGTAGCAGCATGCAGCAAAAGTTGCTCATTTTTAAAACTGCGTTGCCAAGCAACAATAGTAATATAATAAGGATATATCATTGTTTGGCGAGCAGTTTACTTCTCTTCTCTGATAATTTCATCCACCATTATCTCCACCAGATTAGGGTTCCTCTTTCTTCTAGTTTGTTTGTGCTTATTTTTATGTTTTTACTGGTTCTTTTTTTAGTATTTTGTTCTATTTAATGTCTTTTTCCTCCTTTTTATGATGTCAAAAGGTGGAATAGTGTGTTGTTTTCTTATATTTTAATGGAATTTGCTTTTTTCAATTATTATTTTTAATGTCTCATTTTTTATTTTTTTTTAATTAAAAGAAATCCTTGATTTAAAATTTTTAACAATAATATTTGCCATTATTAAAAAGAGGAAGATTATTGCAAGTCTAGTTCCAAATATT
This sequence comes from Dendrobium catenatum, assembly GCF_001605985.2. Classification (NCBI taxonomy): domain Eukaryota; kingdom Viridiplantae; phylum Streptophyta; class Magnoliopsida; order Asparagales; family Orchidaceae; genus Dendrobium; species Dendrobium catenatum. The sequence continues at coordinate 2,169,139 of NW_021319451.1, forward strand.
ATAATTTTGATGATTACATATATTATTATTTCTTTACCACTATCATGATTACATATCTATTTTTTTTGCCCTGCTTAGTAACCTTCCAGGACCATAAGATCAAATGAAATACAAATCAACTCACGATTAAGTAGACGAGTCAACTGTAAATTGGTGCTTTTAAAAATAATCTTAGGCAATAGTTGAAATTTTCATTATAATTTCAAATTTAATGTGATTTTTACTTTTCTTCTACCAAGTCATATATCTGGAGGACCCCAAGCTAAGTAATATTGCACACACAAACTCAGGTGGGGAAATTTGGTGAGTTAGAGAATTCTCTATTTTTGACCTAATCGTATACGATAATTTCAAATTATACTAAGAGGTCAGTTAAAAACCAGAATGCATCCATACTGATTATAAGTGGTTAAGTTTTTTTTTTTTTTTTTTTTTTGAGAAGTGCTAAGTAGCAATAAAATAAAAAGGCAAAGAAAATCCTATATACAAGTTAAATGAGGATTAAACCACCTTTCACACTTTTCCTTTACTAATTTAACAAAGGAAGAGGAAGGTTATCCTCAAGAAACAAGTCCCAATCAAAATCGAAAGATAAAGCTAAGTTAGCACAATAATCCGCTAACTTATTACATTTGCGCTTGACACAATTAAAGATGACATTATTGAAATTACTGAAAAAAGATATACCTTCATCTCCCAAAGAGTTCTCTTTAATAATGTTCGGTTTGCTATACAATTTTTGAAGATATTGGAGAACATTTATATTGTCACCTTCCAAAATACCTTTTCTATCTCTTGTCCATTCATGAGAGATTCCATCCAAAGCTTTGAAAGCTAAAAGCTCCATTTGTGCACAACCCCAATGCATCTTCTTCCTTCCAAAAGAAAAGATAAATCTGGCTTTATCATCTCTTACCACAACAGTGATCAAAGCCATATAGATATCTCTAATAGCTACATCAAGATTGATTTTAAGCCACTCAGGTGGAGGAGGATGCCAATAATGTGAAAGTAATCCTTTGGACCGATAAGCATCCCAGTGGTCTGAATGGAAAACATCTTGTTTTACCGAGCTAAGAAAGCTCAAAGCAGAAGAACTAATCAACAACTTACTGCTACCAGATTTTCCATGCTTAACTTTGCATCTATTGTTCCAAACCATCAATACGGTTAAAACATAGATTCTAGCAGTCATGATATCATGATTTATTAAACTTCTAAGGCCATTGTCAAAATCATTCCAATTAATGAAAGATGGAATACTGAACCCCCAATCTTGTAAAACATTGCATACTTCCAAAAGTTTAGAACAATTAGCTGTGATATGATCCAAATTTTCAATCACACCACATCCCATAGGACACATACAATTAACAGACATATTTCTTTTAAAAAGGAAAAATTCTGTAGGAATAGCATCAATGCTTAACCTAAAAAGAAAGAGCTCTACTCGAGCATTGATTTTTACTTTATGAATCCATGAAAATGTTACCTTAGAAGCAACATTTACATAATAATCTTCAGTTAGCAGGGCAGATATTGTTTTACCATAAAATTGATTTTTCAATTCCATTTGATCTATAGTTGCATTGCTGAAAATCTGCACCTCTCAGATGATATTCTGGAGCTCTATTCCAAAAAATTGATTCAGCTTATCAGAATTCCACTTTGCCTCTTCTATAAAATAATCTAGAGAAGTTATGTCCTCATGAAGGCCTCCAACAAAAGTCGGCCATTTAAGAAGACTTTTGTCTAGAATCCATGTATCCTGTAAAACATTTATGTTGGAACCATTAACAACTTTCCATCTAACAAATTTTTTAAGAGTCTTCCATCCACTTATGATGATTTTCCAAGCATTTGAACCTCCTTTATACTCATCCTTACTCCACCATAAATCAACATATTTTTTTAGCAAGTTCCTATTTAACAAGTTACTTAGTTTCTGAATGAGATTCCAAGCAAACTTTGCTCTAAGAGATCCAATTCTAGAAGTAATTGATTGAAGACCCCATCCACCACAGTGCTTTGGAGTACATAACAACTCCCATGCAACATAGTGTAAACCTTTTCTTCTATCCATTTTATTCCAAATAAAATCTCCACTAAGTTTTTCTAACTCATATAGAATTTTCATAGGAATAAGAGAATTAGAAATCCAAAAAATTGGTAGAGTAAGAATGACAAATTTTACCAAACAGATTATGCCTGCCAGAGACATATGCCTGTTACCCCATTCATTCATTCTCTTCATAGTTTTATCCAACAACACTTGGAAGTCACTCTTCTTTAACCATCTCAAAGCAGTTTTTATTCCCGGATAATCAAATTCTTCTACCGATTTGAAACCCAACAATTTAGAAATTGTTTCTTTTTCCTTCTTAACACAGAAGTACCAAAGATCAAAGATAATTTATGCTTGTTTACATTCTGACCCGTCCAGCTGCAATATTATTTGATAATGCTTTTAATTTTCTTCACATTGTTCAATCTAGCATCAAAGAACAATAATATATCATCTGCGTATAATAGATGTGAAATTTTAGATGCATTGGAGCAAATACTAAATCCCAAATTGTTTCCCCTGCAATAGAAAATAATAGATAATAACTGAGAGAAAATTATAAATAAGAATGGAGAGAGTGAGCATCCTTGACGAAACCCACACTTGCCCTCAATCCATTTAGATCTTGTCCGATTGATTAATATAGAAAATTTGGGAAATGACACATAATCCATAATCAGTTATATGAATCTGTCCGGGAATCCTAGATCCTTCATCATGTTCGTCAAGGTTAACCAACACATACTATCGTATGCTTGTTCCATATCCAATGTGATAGCTAAATATCCATTGCAAGCTTTTGAAAACCTCAGTTTGTAGAAAACCTCTTGAGCTAATAATAGATGATTAGAAATTGATCTATTCTTAACAAATGCCACTTGCTCTTCAGAGATTATTTTGGGAATCACTAAAACAAATCTATTTAAGATTATATTCGATACAATCTTACAAATTGTGTTACACAAGCTGATTGGATGATAATGAATAGGAGTTAAAGGATTAATGGACTTTGGAATGAGTACTACCAAAGTATCCTTCCATTCTTTACTCATTTTACCTAAAGAGAAAAAAAGGCTCACCACTTTACATACATCACCACCAATTATTTCCCAATAGTTTTTGAAGAAAGAGTGAGTCAATCCATCACATCCTGGAGCTTTATTACTCCCTAGCTTCATAACAGCCTCCTTAACTTCATATGTTGTAAGCTCCTTTCTCAACCAAGTTTTGTCATCATCATTCAAAACCTTCCATGGAATTGGCCACTTATCTAGACTGCATTTTCTTTCCTTCCATTTCTCTTGAAAGAATGTATAGAAAACATCATCCACTTCCTTATGATCATCGGTGATTTGGCCTTCTAGATTTTTAACTTGAGAGATCCTATTGGTATTTCTTCTAGCATCGGCAAACGAATGATAGAATTTGGTGTTTGAATCACCTTCAACATTCCTCTTCATATAAGTGATTAAGTTGGAGGAACACATCACTACGTCTCTCTGAGCCTGGGGTGATTCCTGGGCTATTCTAGGGTTTCTCCCTCGTGTGGTGGTTCTCAACCCTACTGGCTTGGATTATTTCCCTTTTTCATTTAATTTCATTCTCTTTTCTCATTCTCATCTTTTTTGGGCGTTGATTTTGAGCTCCTCTTACATTTATCGTGCGGAGAGATAACGACTCCATCATTATCTTTTGGAGGGGAAATATTGATCTTTTAAAGATGTAGTCGTTGGATCTTCATCTTCTTCCCTGAAACTTAACTTTATTCATTCATTTTTAAGGGTTATCCGGCCATTATTTTTGAGAAATCGATTTTTGCTCAGTTAGCCGCTCCCTTTGCTTTAACTTTTGGTTGGTAAATTTATGTTGAGGAGACAGAATCTTGAGGTTATATGGATGTTTTTTCTTAACCTAAATCTATATAGGTCTTTTCACAATGGCTTGCTTGACCAACATCATGTTGCTAACTAACTTTCAAATTATCTTGATTATAGCCACATATTTGCTCGTAGATCATATTATATTCAAGTTTGTTAAATGAGTTTACTAAAATGGACTTCAGATTTTGATGTTAGGGAGGAATCCCCTATAGCTCCGGTCTGAATTTCTTTTCCTAACTTGCATTTGCATTTTTTTTAATCATCAAATTCTATTTGGTATGGCCTCGATCTTCAGCCTCCCTTTACAAACTGATCAAGCTATAGCTTTGGTGTCAAGGCCATTAGTTGCTAAGGTTTTGGTGGAGTTAAATGTCTTTAAGAAACATGCTTTTAAAATTTGGATTGGATCCAAAGTCAATGGTTACTTCCAAAAGTTGATTTTGAGAATTTACTAATATTTTGCTCATTTTGTAAAATGCATGGACATGGCATGAATGAACATTTTTTAAAAAACCCAAACCTTCATAAAGCTAAGAACTCTGTGAAACAAATGAATGAGATGGTGGATCAGGATGTATCTAATACAGCTCCTCTGGTGGGTAATACTCCTAATCCTTCTCAACAAATTAAGGACTAGTTAGTGTTGATTGAGAAGAATCCTTGTCCTCATGTGCCTAATAATGCTACCAATACGGATATTTTACCTTGCCTTCTTTATCTTGCATTATTAATCAAAATGTGTTTGATTCCAATGCTATTATACATTTTCAGGATCTTTCTAATCCATTAAATAATCAGGAATGTTTTTTGGAAGCAAATGGTTATACTCAATTCAACTCTAAAGAAGGTGAGAAGAAGGATTTTCCATTAGAGTAAGGTGAAAAGAATGACATGGCCTTAGAGGATGGAGAATTCGTTTCCATGGAACAGTGCCCCTTACCTTCTTCTTGTTTTAAAGAATCGGCAATGAAGGCTACTGAGAATTGGGAGGATGATGGCAGGTTTATAGAGGATGATTGTCCTAATTTACACAGAGATCATTCTAACGATAGTAAGCCTACTTCAACTTCTAATTATAATAGTGATACTCTCACTGATATTGAGGAAATGCATATTGCTGCTAAATGTTTTGCGAAGGATGATAATGATACTAGTTTTATTAAATTTCATAGTAAAAGAGGGTGAAAGCCAAAGCATATCTCTTTGCAACCCCCTAGAAATACTTCTAGAAATACTTATTCAAATACTTTTCATTAATATTTCTTTATGTTTAGTACAATTTTTTGGAATGTTAGGGGCATTGGTTGTCCGTCTTCTAGAACTCGTGTCAAAAATTTATGTCATGTTCATCATATTTCTATTCTTGTTTTACTGGAACCCCTTATCCCTATTTCTAAACTACTTAGTAACTCACAATTTCTTGGTTCTAACCATGCAACTTTTAATGTGGCTAATAAAATCTGGGTTTTTTTGAAAAATCTTATTAAAATTGATATTAATGGTGATTTTATTCAAGTTAAACATTATAAAATTGATGCTTTTTTTTTCATTGTTGTGCATCTTTTGTGTATGCTGCCTCTTCCCTGTACATTAGAAAATTTTTATGAGATCAGCTTATGAATTATCATAGTATATGTCATTTGACTTGGTTGGTTGGTGGTGACTTTAATGCTATATCTACCCCTGTTGAACGGATTGGTGGGTCTTCCCCTTCTTATCGTTCTTTGTCAGATTTTAATAATATGATTTTGTGTTTTAATTTAATTGATATTGGGTTTATTGGCAATAGTTTTACCTGAAATAGGGGTCACATATGGCAAAGGCTTAATCGTGGGCTCTTTAATGATTCTTGGATTAACTCTATGAATGTCGCTAATGTGTAGCATCTTAGAAGAACTTTGTATGATCATTCTCCTCTGCTTATTAATATTAAGAATAAATATTATAATGCCTCTTCTCACTTTAGATTCAAAAATATATGGTTACTTAATAATTCCTTTTTTGCTGTTGTTAATTATAACAGGGAAGCTCTTTTGCATCCTGATAACTCTATTTTTTGTATGAAAAGACTTTGGTTTAAGCTTAAGAGGTTGAAATAAGTTCTGAATTGGAGGAATCACAATGCGTTTAGAAATATCTTTACTAATATTTTAGAAGATGAACAATGTGTTTCTTCTAATGAGAATTTATGTCAGAATGGTCCTTTTGATGCTAATTTTTCCTTGTTAAAGAGTCTAAACTTGATCTTTTTAACTTTCAAGCCTAGGAAGAGATCTTTTGAAATCAGATAGCTGCTGCTAAGAACATGGCTTAGGGTGATAATAATACTAAATACTTCCATGTCTTAACCAAGAGAAAGAGGAATAAGAAAAGAATCAACTACATCCGAAGGGAGGATGGCTCCTATTATGATAACCTTGTGGAGATTGCTAATTTAGCTGTGGCTCATTTTCAAAACCATTTTAATAAATTTTTCAATCCTTTGCAGGTTATGGATCATTCTTTTATTCCCAACCTCATATCCCAGGAGGATAATTCTTCTCTCTCTAGGCCTCCATCTTTTGAAGAGATTAAAGAAATTTTGCTAGGAATGAATAGTGATTTTGTAGCGGGTCCTGATGGTTTCATGTCTCTTTTCTACCAAAAATGTTGGCAAATTATCCATAATGATACTTTTTCTACAATCTTGGATTTTTTTGCAGTAATCCTATCCCCAAAATTTTTACCTCTAATTCGTTAGTGCTATTCCTAAAAATAATTTTGTTCAAATTTGAAAGGATTTCTATCCTATTAGCCTTTGTAGTTTCTTTAACAAATTGCTTTCTAAAATTATTTCGAGTTTCCTTTATTTAATTTTACCTAAAATTATTTCTCCTTATCAATTGGGTTTTGTGAAAGGCAGAGCCATCATAAAGAATATTCTTTTGGCTCAAGAATTAAGTAAAGATTTGGATGTTCGGGTTAGAGGGGGTAATGTGATTTTAAAACTTGACTTTGCTAAAGCATATGATAATATTAATTGGAATTTCATTTACTTTATGCTTGTGCTTTTTGGGTTTAACTCTGTGTTTATTAATCTTATTAAGAATTGTATCAAAAATGTTTATTTTTTCCATCATTCTTAATGGTTCCAATCATGGTTTCTTTAAATCTTCTCATGGCTTAAGATAGGGTGATCCTATTTCCCCTGCCCATTTTATTATTGTGGATGAGTTTATGTCTAGGGGCCTCTCTAATTTATTTTAGTTGAATCCTTGTCTTTACTTTAGAACTTTGGGAGGCTTCTAGATCTCCCATTTATGCTTTGCTGATGATTTTATTGTGTTTACTAATGCGACTATCAATAAAATTCAAAAAAACATGGAGTTTTTTAATCTCTTTCAAATGGTTAGGGCCTTTCATTTAGTAAAAATAAATGCTCTTTTATTGCTTCTAAGAGGATTTCCAATCAGCATATTTTAGCTATTAAAGATGCTATTGGTTTTACTCATTCTAATTTGCTTGTCAAGTATCTTGGTGTTCCTCTGTTTAAAGTTAAAAGATAGACTTTTTGTTTGATGACCTTATTGCTTATGTTCAGATTAAGCTCTTATCTTGGGATTATAATTTTCTTAGTTTTGGTGGTAGGGTGACTCTGATCAAAAGTGTTCTTCGTGCTTTACTTGTTTATATGTTTCAAACCATTTTTCCTACTCAAGCTATTTGCAGTAGGATATAAAAGCTGATTAACAAGTTCTTTTGGAAAGGTACTTCCTCTTCTTCTAAAATTACTTTGGCTTCTTAGGACAAGTGTTGTGGTGTTTTGGCTGAAGGTGGTCTTGGTTCCAAAACTTTATATGACCTTGCTAAGGCCTTCTCCTTTAAACTTTGGTATAGTTTAAGCTCTAAAGAGTCTCTTTAGGCTACCTTTATGATCTCTAAATTTTGTGTGGGGAACCATCCGACTAATATCTCTCCTAAAATTAGGGACTCTAAAGTTTGGAAGAGGCTTTGCCCTATGGGAGGTAGAGCCTTTTATTTCTTTGGGGATTGGAGAAGGTAACATTTTTTTTTTCTGGCAAGATAAATGGTTAGGTAAAGATTCTATTGATTCTATGCTTACTTCTACTTCTTCTGTGTTGGTTAAAGTTAATTTTTTCTTCAATGAGAATTACTGGAACTATCATAAACTCTCTAGCATGATTCCTGATTGTATCATCCACCGTATTTTAAACCTTCCTATTAATACTACTTCCAAGATATTATTTTATGTGACTTATCTAAAGATGGTGGGTTTTAACTTAGGAATGCTTGGCACTCCTTTAGAGATAAAGGCAACATTGACAATATTTTTTTCTTAAATCTTGCATAAGAGCATCCCTTCTATGATTTCTATGTTTGTGTGGAGAGTTTTACGTAGATTTATTCCAATGAGGACAATCTCATTAAAAAGGGTTTTAGTGTAGCTTCTAAGTGTCAATGCTATGTTCACATGGAGAATATGCATCATGTTTTTGTTTCTGGCCCTGTAGATGTTAGAACTTGGGTTTATTTTGATGAAATGTTTTAGTTAAATTATTTTAATGCTCACCTCTCTATTTATTCTTTACTTAAGTCTAGGTTTATTGATACTAAAGGTCTCATTCACAATGTTATACCTTCCCTCATTCTTTGGTTTCTTTGGTTAGAGAGGAATAACTCAATTTTCAATGGAGTAAAAATAAATGATCTTAATGTTATTCAAAGGGTGAAGGATAAGATTTCAGCTCTTATGGCTATTAACCTGCTTTCTGTTAAGAGCTTCAATAACTATTATGATGTTAGCAATGCTTTTGGGGTTAATTGGGATAGAGCTCCTTCTGCTCGTAATGTTATCTACTGGAATAAGTCCCCTCCTAGTTTCTTTAAATTGAATGTTGATGGTCTTAACTCTGATTCAGTGGCTGGCTGTGGTGGTCTTATTAGGGATAATAATGGTCATCTTATTATTGCCTTTATGGTTCTGGTTCATAATGGTAATGCTGATATTGCTCTTTTTAAGGCTATTCTTTATGGTTACCAATTATGCATCCCCCTTAACTTTACTAATTTGTATATTGACGTTTATTATGCTGTGAACATTATTCCTTTACAAGATTTGGAGGAGGTGTGTTGCAACCCTAAGATTTTTATCTTGTTAGGGAAATTAAAAGGCTTTTATTATTTGTGGATTCATCTTTTTCCTATGTTAGTAAAGCTGGCAATTCTTTTGCCTCTTGGCTAGCTAATTGGGGTTGTAGTCTTAGTTGCTTTACTGATGCTATTCAATGTACTATTCCTGGCCCTCTTAAAGGTTTGCTTTAGCTGGATGTGTGTGGGACTCCTTATGTTACTACTTGACTATTTGTCGTGGGTTTTCCTTTCCTGCTTGGTCTTTTCCTGAGATGTCTATGTTAGCTGGGTTTTTTCTGACTTTCTGGCACTATTGGACTTATCAGTGGGTCTTCTGGAGTCCTTTGTCTTGTCATAATTTTCTTTGGTGCTTTTGTTCTGCTGGCTGGAGCTATTATTATTATTGGTATTACTGGAGGTTCAGCCTCTTTTTGCTGTTAGGGTACATTGCTAGACTGATATTTTTTCACTCTTGGTTATGCCTCTTTTTTGTATTTGTGGTATTCTTTACTGATGCTGTAACAACTAGTATTCTCGAATGTGGGGTATTGGTGGCTGGCATAGTGATGAGTATCCTTGTCTAGCTTATGTATTTGTGGTTTTTTACTAGAGCTATGTTGTCTCTTATTTTGTTGGCTGGATCTTTTCTGGCTATCTTATATTTGGTCGGTTTTGCTAGTTTTTCTGCCTCTTCTTTGCTGTTGGTGTGCACTGCTGGAACGTTCTTTATTCTCTATTGGTTTTGCCACTTTCCTATCTTTGGGCTATTGTGTGCTGCTGCTATAGCACCTAGTATTCTTTTGTTTTGGTTATTAGTGGCTGGTATTATGTGATATATCTTTATTTAGCTATTATCTTTTTGGATTTTGATTGGAGCTATGAATTTTTTGGTTTTGATGCTGAAGGGTTGTCCCATTGTTGCTCTCCTACCAAGTTGGGTGTTGGAGGTAATGGTGGTCTTATGGCTAGTTTTAATATTGTAGTGGTTGAGTTTGTTAAGCGCTATTGCTGGTGGTATTTTGCTACTATCTTGATTTCTGGCAATTTGGTTAACCATTGTTCTTTCCTATTTCTCTCCTTGGTTGTTAGGGGGAGCTGTGCTTCCTAGAATTATTTTGCTTGCTCTTTGGTTTGTTAGTTATTTTTTATACCTGGGTGTGGGGGTCTGCCTTGCTTATCCCTGTTTGGTTTTTGATCAACCTGTCCTTTGCTTTTGGTGTTATGTGGCTGAGATGGTGGATCTTATCTATAGTTAATTTGGAAGGGACCCTTAGTTGGATTGAGTGGCTTCTGGACTCCTAATGAGCCTAATATTAATGAGAGTATTTTGAGCTCTATAAGTCAAAATTCTAAGACTGGCTTTACTTGGATCAGTTTTGTTTTTTATCTCTTTATCACCAGCAACAACTCTATTTTTGGCTATTTTTTCTCTAATATTTTGTTTTCGTGTAGTTTCTTCTTTTGCAGCTTTTCTTATTTACAAGTCGAGCTTATTAGGAATTCTTTCAAGTTTTTTGGCAGAAAGATTGGGCTTATTTGTAATCATAATATCTTTCCTTCTGTATACTTATCTATAGCATCATTAGAATGTTTCTAGGGTTCCTTGTATTTTTTTGTAGTGGAGAAAATTGGGTCATAGGTTTTCTTTTGCTTTGTTTTGTAGCTCGTAAGAGCATTAGTGAGCTGATGGTCCCCTATAAAGACTCTGTAACCTATTTCTTTTATATTAATGCGTAGGCCTGTCTATGGGTCTTAACTAAAAAAAGAGATTAAGTTAATCATAGTAGTGAGCTCGAGGTCTTTTTTAAGGACATTGTAATCTTTATTTTAAATTAACATGTAGGCCCCTTCTATGGGTTTTCCCTTTAAAAAAGTGATTAAACTATCCATACTAGATGATCCCTATCATCAAAGACGATTAGTTTAGATGATGAAAAATAGGCACCGTTCATAATTTAAGACATATTTTAATTTTTAAATTTTATACTAATCGTATAAGATGACTTCATTGTTGTGGACAATTCACGACAATTATGCCTAAATTAATCCTATGATTTGAAGAATATTTTTGGTAAAAATTAATTTGATGTGATTGTATAGGATGATCGGTGATGATCATCTTGGTTGGTGAAGAATATATATGGTATGAAAAATGATCACCATCTATCGTACCATACGACTACCATAATTTTTTAACTAATCATCCAAGATGATTGACCCCTTTAATCCTTGATGATAGAAAAGTACATGGGATTATTAGGCTGAAATTATGAGATGCGCCAAGATGGGGGTGAATTGGTACTTTTAAAAATAATCCTAGGAAAGAGTGCAATTTTTTTGGATTTTTCAAAACTCTTAGAAATAAGTTATTTTAATTCTTTTATGCAAAAGCTAAAAAATTAAAAATTCCATAAAAAATATTTATGATGAAATTTTAATTATCACTTAGAACATAGATCATAGAAATTTATCAAGTAGTTATAGCAAAGATGAAGTGCAAAAAGTAAAATCAGAATGAACACACAAGATTTAATAATGATTTAGTCAAACCTTGAACTACTTCATCTTTCTCTGGTCCCTGCTAGCATCTTGAAGGAGTATGACAAAATGTGTAGAAGTTTTATCTGGAGCAAAAAGGAAGGTTTTGCCGGTCTTCATTATGCCTCATGGGATCTTCTTTGCAAACCAAAAATTGAAGGGGGGAGAGGCTTATTTTCTACTTCCATGATGGTTGGTCCCTTAAGAGCAAAGTTTGCTTGGAATTTTCTAACAAATCATAATTCCCTATTAAATACCATTATCAAAGCAAAATATGGTAAAGATATATGGTATGGAAGGTTGAAGAGTGGTTTTTCTCCTTCTTGGAAAATCATTTTGATGGGGGCTAAATTTCTCAAGAATATCATTAAATGGGAGGTTGCTAATGGCTGTTCAATCAATTGGATCCATGACTCTTGGATTTTAGATAAAAGTTTGGCATCTTGGCTGACTTTTATTTACATACATAAAAATTATGAAGACCATCTTGACTCTTTTATTACCAATGGCAATTGGGATACTACTAAATTGGAAGCTTATTTCGGTGAGCATCTTATTAATACCATTCTTGAAATCCCTATCAAGATTAATTTGATTCATGATTCTGTTGTCTTGAAGAACAAAATTTATGGGAAATCCATCACGGCTTTGGCTTATGATGCTGTTTTAGACCATGAAGAGGAGGTGAATAATTTGCAGTGGCTTAAAAAGTTTAAATTGAAACCGAAAATAGAATTCTTTTGGTGGAGACTTCGGCATAATGCAATTCCTTCCAAAGCTTTCTTGTTCAATAGGAAACTCTGTGATTGTGCGGGTTGTCCTAGAGGTTGTAAAGAAAATGAAGATATCAACCACATAATTGGGAGATGCTCCAAGATGATAAAAGTTACTAATATTCTGAGAAGTTGGGGTTTTAACATCCCAGTTTTCCAATGTTTTGAAGATTACCGGAACAGCCTACAACATGTGATGGGGAAAGATTTGCTTTCAGGTAACATCCTTTGCAACATAGTCTTTTTAGTTTGGAAAAGCAGGTGTATGCTCATTCATGGAAAGGGACTAAATTTTGACTTCATCATAGCTGCCAATGCTATCTCCTTTGCATTGAGAACTAATTTTATTATAACCCGAAAGGAACACTGGGTGCTAACCAGCTCAGGCTGAATTCAACTTGGCATCCTCCTCCCTCCGGACGGGTTAAAATTAATATTGATGCTGCTCTTAAAAGAAACCACTTGGCGGGAATTGGTGGAGTAATCCGTGATGACAAAGGGAGGTTCTTATTAGCTTTTGGCAATAATTCCCTACACTGGGACATCTCTCAATTAGAGTTATTGGCAGTTCTCAACATAAAGAACATGATCAAAGGATGGATGATAGAATCTCAAGGTGTGATCATTGAAGGAGACAATCTTAATATCATCAAACTGCTAAAGAGTTCGATAAAAGGTTGGAAGGTTAGTAGGCAAATTGATGCAAATTTATCTTTCTTGACTGATTTTAAACAAGTTCTTTTTTCTCAATCTTTTAGGAATGGGAACAAATTAGCTCATATTTGTGCTAATTTGGCTCTTGAAGGATCTTTTGTTTGGGAAAATCTTCAAGATATTTCCATTCCTCCTTCTTTCCTGTATTGCTTGAAGGAGGAATGTGATGCTTTAGGATTACTCTGAATTGTAGTTTGGTGTCTTGTTCTTTTATTTAATGCTATTTTTAGCATTTCTTCAAAAAAAAAGACCTACTTCATCTCTCCAGAGTCCTCCACTTTGAGTGTTTTGCTGACACAAAGTGATTCTCCTTTTGATCCCTCAACTAGGCAGAACAGCCCTTATAAACCTCTCTTTTGTCAACCCAATGTGGAAGAGAATAAAAAAAAACTCCTTTTACGAGAAGAGAACCTTGACTCCTCTTTTTCCTTCCTGGAGGATGTAGGGAATCTGAAAGACCAACTAAGAAGCCTCTTTCCTGAGAGAGCTTCCACATTGCTAACCAAGGCCACAGGAGGAGCAAGCGTGTAGCTAGCTTAGAGCAACCATATGATTCCCTCATAATCCTCCCTCATACTCAAGCCCACCTTCTCTTTCCTATCACAAACCCAAATTTTCTTCAAATTCACCCTCTTCAAGTTCTTTTTTAGCCATAATCCTCTCTTAATCACTTTTAAAAATAAGTTAAAGAATTGCTTTTAATATAGGCTTCAAGAAAAAAAAATTATGTTAGTCGTAACAGTTTGTTGTAGAGTATCATCCAAGTTTATATAGTACGATCAGTTTAAAACTAGTCCTATCCACTACGAAGGAGAATGAATAGTTTATTATTTTTTAACATATCATACAATACAATCGATAGATCATTCAAGATGATCTATTATATTTCTCATGTTTGTACGGGATGAATCCTTGGATGATCGAAAGACAATTCTATTAATCATAGCATACTATATACTTCATAATGCATGGTAAGTTAATTTTAAGTAGTTCATCCAATATGATATTACTATTATACAATATGATTAGAACAAAAATCATGGTTATGTCTGATACAATCTATGAGATGACTGAATTTCATCTTTTTTCTTCATAGAATATAATATGGATCGTATACTACAAATTTGAAATTATTAATAAATATTGATTTAATTACCAAACTATGTGGGTTAATTTTGTTACAAATCTATTTTTGGATTATCATTTTGATGATAGCAAACAAATCTTGCCTTTTTCTCTATTGACTTTTTAGGACCCAAAGATCAGATGAAAATCAGAATCAGCTCAAGATGGGGTAGATTAAGGTTGAGTCAGTCTGTAATTTTATTTTCCCTCTTGAGTAAATGGTAATCTTTGGTGTGACTATTGCAAAGTAACCCTACACACACACTTGAGAGACTTTGAATTTCTGTTTTTACCTAAATTGGATAGGACGATATTTACATCGTCCTGGACGATCTGGCTTAAAACAGAAAATCTAATTAGGGGTTCTTAATTAAGGCAGCCGTCATTAGGAAATCATCCTGGACAATACTTATATCGGCCAGGATGATAGGATCAAAATAGAAAGAAATTGCCGCAAAAAATAATTAAGGTATCCTGTATTTTTGGAAATCGGCCAGTAGGATCCTCGATCGGTCTGGACGATACTCACAATTATGCCTTAATTAATCAGACAAATCAAGGAAGTAATTAAGGATGATTGATATGATCACATCATCCTGGACGATTGCAGGATCGGCTAGGACGATCTATTCAAAAACCCTTAGTTACTTCTGGACGATTAATATCAGCCAGCACAAATTCAGGGCGATGCTCTGGATGATTTTCCTCTGATTTAAACTGATCAGCCTGGACGATCGTGATATCATCCGAGACGATCAAGCCAATTTTCAATCGTCCAATTTGCATTCATGGCGATGCCCTGGCCGATCTCATGGGATTTGTACTGATCGGCCAGGGCGATGTCAATATCATGCTGGACGATATAAATGGCAACTTGCAATTAATGAGCTCCTTTGAAGCTCTTCTATTTAAGAGCTCTTGTTCAACATTTTTGAACATCTTTTGCTGCTACCTTGACCTGAGAAGACCTTGAGGAGAGAAAGAGAGAGAGAGAGAGAGAGAGAGAGAGAGAGAGAGAGAGAGGATCTTGTGAGGGGATTCACAAGGGTTGCTTCAAGGATCGCTCTGCTTCTCCTTCGTCTAGAGTTTCTTGTCCGTGAAATGGTCGGTAGAGGTAAGGATTCAGCAACTGATAGTGGTTCTCTGCCAGCTTCAAGTGGAAGCAAAAGGAGATAGGTTCTCTGCCTAGCCGGGGTGGCAAAAAGAGGTTCTTTGTAAAGGCTTCTCCGCCTAGTTGTGGGGGATAAAGGAGAGTCACGATTGTAGTGCAATACTCAGAGGGCACCTCCGGGGAGTGGATGTAGGTCGAGTTGACCAACCCACTATAAATTTCTGTGTTAATATTTCTTGATTACGCACTTTAATTTCCACACTTATTTTTCTTGTGGTGTGATTTTGGTTTATGTGATTTTACTTCTTTGTGAAAAGAATTTTTTAAAATACCAATTCACCCCCCTCTTGGTTAGCTTGGGCCAGTTCTATAGGGCTTAACATCCCTAACAAACTTTCATGTGGTATCAGAGGTTCTTTCATAAAATAAGTTTTTAAAAGCTTCTGAATCTGATCCATGGCTAACTTTGGGAATCGAAACACTACTGAAGGTTATTCAATTACACGACCTCCATTGTTTGACAACTTACCTTTTGATTTCTGGAAAACCCGTATGTCAACATTTTTATAATCAACTTATTATCGCATGTGGATGCTTATCAAAGAAGGTTATTCTCCAACTTCTCGTGAAATTAATGGTGTTAAAACTGAAGTTGCTTTTACTGAATGGACTTTCGATGAAAGTGATTTAGCCCAATTGAATGCAAAATATTTGAACTATTTTTTTTGTGCTTTAAAGTCTGAGGATTACATGCGTATCTCCACTTACAAAACTGGTAAAGAAATTTGGGATAAATTGTGTATCACTTATGAAGGAACCAATGAAGTAAAATAATCTCGTTTGAATATTCTCTTGCATGACTATGAACTTTTTTGTATTAAATATTTTGAATCTATTTCTGACATGTATACAAGGTTTACTTAGATTGTTACTTCCTTGCATGCATTAGGAAGAGAGCTTTCGAACTTTGAAAAAGTAAACAAGTTTTTACGATGCTTGCCTTCCTCTTTTGATGCAAAAATTACTACTATAACTGAATCTAAGGATTTGAACACATATTCAATTGACAACTTACTTGGCTCACTCATTGCTTATGAGCAAGGGGTGATCAAAGAAATCTTGATGCAGGTGAGAAAAAGAAAGAGAAAATGGTTGCACTAATGACACACAAATCTGACTCCGATTCTTTCGGGTCTGAGAGCAATGAAGTTACCTTCATCTCAAGGCAATTCAGAAACTTTCTAAGGAAGAAGCAAAAGCATCATTGGAGAAAA
>NW_021319451.1:2186168-2193448 GCF_001605985.2 Dendrobium catenatum
ACCAATCGACATCTCACTGCACCACAAGTCTCTCACTCTCTCTTCGCTCAATCGCACACGTCTCTCTGCGACTCTCCACCCTCTTCTTCTCTTCTCGCTCGCACGCCCCCTGCTCTTCGACTCGTCACACATCCGCCTCATCACTGTCCAGACTTCTTGACTCATACATACAAACATAGAGCACTCCTTTCAGCCGCATTTTTGATCATTAACCCATTTCCTCACTATGTTTGGTTTTCTATATGATTAGTTTTTTTAAGCTTTTAGATTTTGGAGATTTAAAGCCATTGATTATCATATCTAAATCAGTTAAAGGGATAAACACCGTTGATGGTTTCCCTCCCTCTAACCTCTTTTAGTGACATAATTTTCTTTTCTAGACTAAAGTCTATCTCATATTGACAACTATTTTTTTTTAAACAAAGATTCTTTTTATCTTGCTACAATAATCTATCTTGTGCATAATATCCAAAGTTCCTATATATCTTTCAAGTTAATTTAAATCTTGCCATTGCATTTATCACATGATTATGATTTTGTTTTGTGACTTGTTCTTCCCTATGTTAGAGAGAGAGCTCCTATTCTCTAATATTTGGAGGATATACTCACAACTAAGGTTTTTTTTAAGTGTTTTTGTTAAAGAGATTTTAGCTTGAAAGAATTAAGGAGGAAAGTGGAAAAGATGCAAAATTGAAACATATATACACAAATGTGTATCAAAAATCAAGATGCTCAAAGAGCCAAATCAAAGATACAAGAGGCATAAATGAGCCAACTAAATACAAGCTGTTATCTCTTTTCTGAACTCTTAAAAGTTAGAGAACTCATTGGTTATATGATGCTTTCAAAGGCTTGATTTCAAATTCCATGATTGAGACAAATTACTTTGTTATATTATTTATAAGATATTTTCTTTGTAACCAAGTTTTGATTGGATTTTATTTTTACCAAGTAAAGTTTTTTTGAGTTAGACCTTTTGTTTTTAATAAAAGTCAATTATTGCCCTGAAAGAAGTCCGAGCTAGGGATCAACAAGATCGGATATTCTACCTTTTTTTTCAGATTTTAACTTGTTAACTCTTTGATCTTTTGAATCTCTAAAAAAAAAAAAACCAAAAACAAGAAATTTTTTCCTTTCCTTCATTTTTTCTATTTCTTTCTAGTTTTTTAGCCTTTTTGTTGCTTCTAGCTTTGTATTGTGAGTCATTTATTTTTAAGGGCTTTGATCATCAACATTTTTTCCTTGGATTCAAATTTCTTATCACATCGTCCTAGCTGATTCTTATATCGTCTTGGACGATAGGACAATTTCTCTTTAAAATTCCATCTATTGAACCTTTTCTGAGCTTTCTATAACTCATCATCCCGGATGATCTCGTATCGTCCTAGACGATATGATCGAACTCAATTATAATCTCTTTTGATCGTCTTGGCTGATATAATTTTTGTCCTGGATGATACACTAGATCGTCCTGGACGATCCACGTGTTAGCATGTTTAAATCCTTAAAAACGGCCCCGGACGATCCACTATTGGACAATCATCCTAGCCGATCCACTATTCATCCTGGACGATACACCTGGCACAGATTTAATACGTTTTAACTTTGGCTGGTATAATTAACTATTATGCATCATCCTTGACGAAACACCTAATCGGCCCGGACGAACTTCTTTTGCAACGGTCGTCCGGCTTGACTCCTCGGGACGATTGCCGGTCTCTAATCGGCCTGGCCGATATCTGATTGGCCCGACCTATCAGACCGCCTTTTTAACCAATCAGCCTGTACGCAATTATTGTACCATATCATCCTGGATGATTCTGAGATCGGCCTGGATGATATGGCCATTTCTTTAAATTCAGGCCATTCAAGCCATTGTTTTCACCTCAATCCTCTTCTCTTGTGTTTTCTTACTATTTTTCATGCTATGGCTGGTGGGAAACAAGTTCGATAAACTTCTAAAAGTTCCTCGAGGGCCACTCTGGACCCTTGATTCAGGGAAGTGGAGGATCAAGCATCTTACCGTCGCTACAAAGAATGTGGCATCACCCTTTCCAGAATAATCATTCCTGCCCACCTTTCATATCCGGTAATGGATCTCTTTGCTCACACTTCTCTCTATTTCATTCTTACCCTTGATGTCCCTTTTTCTTCAGAACTTCTTTAGAATTTTATGCAAATCTTTGCATAAATTCTACTTTCACAGCCCTAACCTCCTATGTAAATCGACGCCCCGTCGAAATTACATATCAGGACTATACTGAACTTTTGTAGTTATCCACCACCAGGGATAAGCTGCACATAATCATTTTAGATCCTGATTTTGACTGGTCCACGGCAAACCATTTTCTTCGCCAAACCAACACACCCTTTTATGTTGGAGAGACTAGCTCTTTAGTCAAAGATGCTAGAACAATTCAGCATGTCCTTCGCACGTCCATCATTCCAAAATTTGTGGACCGAATCCACATCCAGGCTATAGGAGGAAACCAAACCTTGCTTTAGGACATCTGATAGCCTACATTCTTAAAACCAAATACAATCTTCAATATCATGCTCGTCACGACCTTCAGCTTCCTTGCTACTCAAATAGCTCCTTCAATACCCTTCACAGTACTCGTCTCCACCCAAGGGATGAGGAACCTCGGGGGGCTGAGGAGGAGGAGGCTCCCGCTCCCACTCCTATTCCTGATCCTACTCGTCTTCGACAGCACTCACAACTTGACCAGTTAGTAGAGAGGTTTGATCGATGGGAGACCCGCTTCGATGCTTACGTTGCATCAAAGGAGCAGTAACATTCTGGGACATGGCCCACTACGAGCAACACCGCACAGAGGACTTAGCCGGTTTTGATAGCTACATTACTCACCAGCAACAGCAGCATGACCTGGACATCGCCTGGTTCAATGCTCAGTTTATTATGCTAGCTGGCTACTTTCAGCAGCCACCTCCACCACCTCCATCAGATGATCATGATCCCTCATTTTTTTTGTTTTTGTTTTTTATTTTCTGTTTGCTGTAGTTTTTATTGTAGTTTGTTTTAGTTTCTATTGTGTTTTTTCCTTTTTCTTTATGTGTGTACATGACCCTCTTTTTGTGATGACAAAAGGGGGAGTAGGATGTGGTAGGAAAAATTGATGCTTGTAACTTTGAAATTTTAATGAATTGCTATTTTTACTGAGTTTTTCCTACTTGTGTTTGCCATCATCAAAAAAGGGGAGATTTTTACAAATCTATTTTTGGATTATGATTTTGATGATAGCAAACAAATCTTGCCTTTTTCTCTATTGACTTTTCAAGACCCAAAGATCAGACGAAAATCAGAATCAGCTCAAGATGGGGTAGATTAGGGTTGAGTCAGTCTGATTTTATTTTCCCTCTTGAGTCAATTATAATCTTTTGTGTGACTAATGCAAAGTAACCCTACTCACACACACTTGTGAGACATAGAATTTCTATTTTTACTCAAATCGGCCATGACGTTATTTACATCGTCCTGGACGATCTGGCTTAAAACAAAAAATCTAATCAAGGGTTTTTAATTAAGGCAGCCTTCATTAACAAATCAACCTGGATGATACGTGTATCGGCCAGGATGATAGGATCAAAAAAGAAAGAAATTGCTGCCATAAATAATTAAGGTATTCTATATGTTTTGAAATCGGCCAGGACGATCCTCGATCAGCCTGAACGATATTCAATATTATGCCTTAATTAATCAAACAAATCAAGGAAGTAATTAAGGATGATTGATACGATCACATCATCCTGGATAATCGCAGGATCAGCCAGGACGATCTATTCAAAAACCCTTAGTTACTTCTAGACGATTAATATCGGCCAGCACAAATTCAGGGCGATGCTCTGGATGATTTTCCTCTGATTTGAACTGATCGGCCTGGACGATCGTTATATCGTCCGGGATGATCAAGAAAATTCTCAATCGTCCAGTTTGCATTCAGGGCGATGCTCTGGCTAATCTCATGGGATTTGTACAAATCGGCCAGGACGATGTCAATATTGTCCTGGACGATATAGTCGGCAACTTGCAATTAATGAGCTCCTTTGAAGCTCTTCTATTTAAGAGCTCTTGTTCAATGTTTTTTAACATCTTTTGCTGCTGCCTTGACCTGAGAAGACCTTGAGGAGAGAAAGAGAGAGAGAGAGAGAGAGAGAGAGAGAGAGAGAGAGAGAGGATCTTGTGAGGGGGAGCTTGTGAGGGGATTCACAAGGGTTGCTTCAAGGATTGCTCTGCTTCTCCTTCGTCTAGAGTTTCTCATCCGTGAAAGGGTCGGTAGAGGTAAGGATTTAACAACTGATAGTGGTTCTCTTCCAGCTTCAGGAGGAAGCAAAAGGAGATAGGTTCTCTGTCTTGCCGGGGTGGCAAAAAGAGATTCTTTGTAAAGGCTTTTTCGCCTAGCTGTGGTGGCTAAAGGAGAGTCATGATTGTAGTGCAATACTCGGAGGGCACCTCTGGGGAGTGGACGTAGGTCGAGTTGACCGAACCACTATAAATTTTTGTGTTCTTGTTTCTTGCTTCCGCACTCTAATTTCCGAACTTATTTTTCTTGTGGTGTGATTTTGGTTTATGTGATTTTACTTCTTTGTGAAAAGAATTTTTTTAAAATACCAATTCAATCTCCCTCTTGGTTAGCTTGGGCCAGTTCTATAGGGCTTAACATCCCTAACAAACTTTCAAATTTTTATAAGATTTTAATTGATTGTATAATACAATTATATGCATACATTATGATTAGCTCAAAAATTAAAATTTAAAATTATACTTAAATTAATCTAGAAGTTATGGTTTTTAGATCAAAATAGATCGTACAGTATGATTAGTTCATAGAGATTAATTTTCTAATTATTCATTATCCCAACTCTCAGATAACAAATCATACAATACAAAGTAAAATCATAAAGTACAAATTGTGTTAAAAAATTTCTCCCTGTGTCTATGTGCATAGTCACCCAATTTGCATTAGCTCTTTTGTGGCCAGACTCAAGAAATATAAACCAAAGAAAAATAAAAATTACATACTCTTTTTCATCCTATTCTACTCAGTTTTGAGTCTTCAACATTCGTGAGTAGTGTGTATTATACCTGAAATGTTAGTACTCAAGGACAAAAATAATATCTTAAATATTTAAGAAAGAATGTAATAATTTAATAAATATTACTTTTATCATCAAAATCAAAGACTAGGGATCATGGATTATAACAACCTCCACCTTTTAATGATATCAAATAATGTTTGTTGATATGCAAGAAAAATATTTTTTTTCATTCAAAACTCACCCTCACTAGATGATGGATTTTAAAATTTTGAATGGATATAAAAAATAATTATTGTTGTTTTTTTTTTATTTTTTTAAGATGAGAATAACACAAGTTGATAATATATTAAGATAAAAATAATAAAACATATAATCAACAAAACAGACATCTCCTCCCCCTTTTTTACATTACCAAAAAGAGGAGTACCACACAACTAAAGAAATAAAGAACTACAAAAAAGGGAACACATCAAACAAAAACTACGCAAAAGGTGGATCCTAATCAAGTGGTGGTGGTAGTTATGGCTAAGAGAATGAATAGATGGAGGAAAATTGAATACCTATTGAGGTAAATATTTCGCCAAACCATCTCATATCTTCCTCATACTATCATTGTGATTAGTCAATGTGGTTGTCCAATTGAGTATTGTGTCTCTTGAGCCATCGAACAATGTCATTATGAAGGTAGGTAGGTGCAGATGGTGGTATTGGGGGTGGTTGTCCTCGTATAAGAGAAGTGTCCCCTTCTTCACTAAAATAATGCTCAACATGCTCTTCCCCTAATGGAAAAGAAGAAAAAAATGAAGCTACCATATAAAAGATAGGATTCTAGACAGGGACAAAATCAACAAAATCAACGATTAACAAAATAGTTTCTTCTAGAGAGAGAGGCTCCACGATTCTAGAGAGAGAGAGTTTAACGAAAGTTTGAAAATTTTATTTCCCGCATTTTTGAACAGGATATAAAGTTAAGGTTTAAATATGTTATAACTCTTGTGATCAGGGAAGGAGGTCTCCAATCTCCTAAGATCCGGTCGGAATGTATTGGAAAAGGAAAAAATGTATTGTTTGAGGACTCAAATAATTCCTATAAGGAGATTTTTCGTAATGATGATTCATCAGTTTGAAGAAATAGAGGAGAAGAAGAAAATGGAATTTTCTTGGAATCCTTTAAGGATTCTTCATCTGAAGTTGATAAGATGACGGCAAAAATTGAAGCATTACAAGGAGGTTACATGAATAATGTGTCAGGGAATACCAGAGAAGTAGATGCTTTAGTTGAGGCACATTTGGAAAAGAATGATCTGGAAAATTTTAGGGTTTGTGAGTCAGCTATGCTGGGTAACTGTAATTCCATTGGAGGAACGGAGTATGTCATTACTCATCATCTGGGCAATTTGGTGGTAAATGCATGGAATTTGAAGCCTAATTTCAAAATAGTTGATTTTGATTATGGAAGGGATTATTCTGAAAATGGTGTTGTGAAGCTTCATAAGCAAAGTAAGTTGGAAAACTCTGACAAACTAAAAAAGCTCTAATTGTAAATGTGTTTCGAGATTTTGCTCCATACGATGTCATTAGTATGGAATTGAGGAAGCAATGGAACCAGTTTGGGAGATTCCATATGAAGTTACTTGGTAGTGGATGGGTATTACGTGCCTTTGAAGAACATGAAGCTATGGAGGTTTTTTGAAGAATGGACCATGGTTCGTTAGTGGAAGCATAATTGGCTTGGACAAATGGTCTCCTGATTTTAATCCTGTTGAGTCTAGTGAATAGGTTGTTAGACCTAAGTTAATGTCCCAAGGCTACCAAGAGGGGGGATGAATTGGTATTTTTTAAAAATGAACCCTCTTTAAAAAAGTGTTGAACCGAAATGAAAATTTTTTATTAAATTTTTATAGAAAATGTTTTTCAACCACAGAGTTTTTAAACAAAAGTAAAATGCGGAAAATAAAAAGCAGTAAAGTAAATGACACAAGATTTATAGTGGTTCGGTATAAACCAGACCTACATCCACTCCCCAGAGGCACCCTCTGAGTATTGCACTAATACCAATAGTGACTCTCCTTTTGCACCCACAGCAAGGAGGAGAAGCCTTTACAAACACTCTTTTCACCACTACCCAGTGCGGTAGAGAACCGTCATCCTTTTACACAATCCCCAGTGTTGGCAGAGAACCGTCCGTCCTTTCACACTCTCCTAGTGTGGGAAGAGAACCC
>NW_021319451.1:2194097-2276214 GCF_001605985.2 Dendrobium catenatum
CTTGAAATGTTAGTACACACAAGAGCAAATACAAATCTTCTAAAATTGTTAGGATATAACTACACATTTGAACAATAATATTTGGAATCATCAAAACTATACAAGTTGCAAAAATGTAAAACATGCAAATAACTACTATCTTAACAAATCCTTCCTCTTTGAAGGGATTAACTACTCCAATATGGATTAGGCTTCCTAAGCTGCCTCTGCAATGCTGGGACAAAATTAATGTTTTTGTAGGATTACTTCAAAGGTTGGTGCTCCTTTTCTAATTGATGAAAACATGTTTCAATGGGGGAGGTGAAAGTATCCCAGAGTTTGTGTAAGGCTTAACTTAGAAGGCCAACTTCCTTTAGGAGTATGGGTTGATAGTGCACTGGGAAATTTTACAAAGAAGTTTGTTATGAGAAGTTGCCATCCTTTTATTTTAAATGTGGAAGGATAGGTCATTTGGATAAATTCTGTCAGGTAAGCAAGGAGGAACCTGTACAGATTTTAAATGATTTTGGAGCAATGCCAGTTAAAGACTCTACAAATTCTATTAGGAAAGAATCTGTAGAAATTACAGTAGAAAAAGAGGTTTCCAAGGCCAAGAAGGTTGATAATGGGAGTGAATATGGTCCATGGGTTCATGTGGATTATGGGAAGAGAAGAGGTGAAAATTTCAAAACCCAGAATAATTTTCCAAGACAAGAGTTTTCTGTTAAGAAAAAGTCTGATGTGGGAGAAGGAAACAAATCAAAGATTCAGAATTTTGTTGAACCGAAAGATGCTGTAAGCAGTAGGAAGGAGAAGTTTTCAGAAAATGTTGTGATGCCTCCAAGCAAGAGCAGTGAAGATCTTGAAATTACCACAACTGGCAGTAAATGTTTCAATAAAGAGATAGATGAAGGTTGCAATCTCAACAAATTTAATGTTTTAATGAAATTAAGAGAAGAAGGGGAAATAGTTGAAGATGAAGATAAGATTCCTGTAGTAAATTCAACTACATATTCAATTTCTATTTCTAATATAAATAAAGATGAGCTTAATGATAGTAATTTGGAAGATCTTTCCAGCAAGGCAGAGGAAGGTTCAAGCAAGTCAAGAGGAAAGGGACTAAAAAATTAAAGAGCTTAGGTCCCATCAGGCTAAATCCGAGGATCAAGAATGGGGACGGTGAAGTCAAAACAAGGGCGGGGAACCTTTTCCCCTTGGATAATTAATTTCTTCAAATGGATTTTGGAATTGTAGAGGAGCTAAGAAATCTAAAGCTTCTCTATTTGCAAAGGATTTCATTAAGGAGTTTGGGTTATTCTTCCTTGGTTTAGTTGAAACTAAGCTTATGGTGATGGATAAAAAGATTTTGAGTTCCATTGTTAGGAATGGTTAGGACTTTTATCATGTTCCTTTTGAATGCCTCTCCGGAGATATTTTAGTTATATAGAGGCAAGATTTGGCCACTTTTAAATTGCTGGAAGCTTCAACACAAATGCTTATTGGAGATTTGGAAGTTATCAATAAGGGCACCTGAAAAATTTCTACCATTTATGGGAATAAAGATATGTACAAGAGAAGGACTTTATGGGAGAGATTGGAGCATCATTTGATTGAAGATTTCCCTATGGTCATAGGGGGAGATTTTAATTGTGTTTTGTCCAAGGAGGAAAAAAAATGGGGGAGATTTTGTGTTTTGTCCAGGGAGGACAACCTAAAGAGATGAAGTCTTTTATCATGAGAAATGATTTTCTTGAAGTGGCTTGTGTGGGGCCAAAATATACTTGGTGTAACAACAAGAAGGGAGCTGAGAGATTTATTGAGAATTTGGATAGATGCCTAGTCAATTCTAGTGCCTTTTCTTCAAATAGATTGATAGTGAGGCATTTGGAAAGAATGGCATCGGATCATTATCTCATTTTGTTGAACCTGTTGGACCTCAAAAATACAAATAAGAAGGTATTAAATTTTGAAGATGTGTGGACTACAATTCCCGCTTCGATTGTTGTAGTTAAAAAATCTTGGGAAAAGAAAGCTTTAGGGAACCCTTCTCAGGATTTAAACCAAAAGGTTAAGAGAACATTGAAAAACCTTTATTACTGGAGTAAGGGTAAATTCAAATCTTTAAATTTATATAAAGAAGAACTTAAAGCAGAGGTGTTGAGACTGCAGGAGTTGGAGATAGTAGACGGATTCATCCCGGATCAAATTCAGTGGGAGCTTAAAATCAAACTGGAAGAACTGGATTCTGTAATGGCTCGGTTAGACACCTGGTGGAAGCAACGTTCTAAAATTAAGTGGTTGGTAGAAGGTGATACAAATTCCAAATTCTTTCAAGCTTATGCAAGTGGAAGAAGAAATGGCAACTTCATTCATTAAATTAGAAATGAACATTGCATAATGGTGGAAGATCATAAAGAAGTTGAGGAGGTGTTGTTTCGGTATTTCAGCAACAAATGGGATAAAAGATATTGTGATTTGGAGAATTGGCAGGCTTCAATTTCAACTTTGAACAATGAAGATAGAGAATTGCTGAGCAGGGAGTTCACTTTTGAAGAATTGGAGGGAGTTATCAAGTCGTTAAGGAAGAACATTGCTCCAGGCCAAGATGGTATGCCATACTGTTTTTTTAAATTTTATTGGCATATCATAAAATTGGATATGTGGAAAGCAGTTGATCATTTTTTCAAAGGTGGGAAGATGGATGATTCTTGGAAAGCCACTAATATAGTTTTAATTCCTAAATTCAAAACTCCTTTATCTTCCTCGAACTATTGACCCATTAGTTTATGTAATTTGGTCTATAAGATAGTGGCTAAAATGCTCTCAATAGACTTTTATTGGTAATTCCTAAAATTATATCAGTAGAACAAGTGGCTTTTTTGAAGGGAAGATCACTTTTGAACCATGTTCTAGTGGCACAATTTTTTTTTCACAAATTTAGGCATTCCAAATCTTCCAAAGGAGTGGTAGCATTCAAGATAGACATGGAGAAAGCCTATGATTCTAAGGGATTGAAAACATTGGTTAAAATTTTTTATTATTTTAATTTCCCTATCAATTATGATAATTTGATTGTTGAATGTGTCACGGATCCTAAATTTTCTATTCTTATTAATGGTTCATATTCTAAGAAGATTGAAGCAAAAAGTGGATTTCATCAAGGTTGCCCTCTTTCTCCTTTTTTATTTGTTATGTGTGCTCAACTTCTCTCCAATGCATTCTTTCTAAATGGGAGATCCATTGGGATTGGAGTTTCTCCCAATGGGCCAAAGGTATCTTATCTTCTGTATGCTGATGACATTATTGTCTTTTCTAATGCCCAATTAGAATCGGTTAAAATTGTTAAAAAGATTCTTATGGATTTTTGTGGTTGGACGGGGCAAAGGATGAATTTGCAAAAATTGTGCATTCTTTTTGGGTTATCTGTGAAGACTAGGATGAAGAATAAGATTTGTAAAACTATAAAATTTAGAGAAGTGAAAGAATTCACTTATTTGGGAATTAAGGTGGTGCTAAGGAGGATTTCTAAAACTGATTATCAATTTCTTATGTATAAAATGATGAGTATGCTTGTGTTTGGGGAGGTAAACTCATCTCTCTTGCTGAAAATATTTCTTTGGTAAAATCGGTGCTATTATCTTATCCTACTTTTCTTTCTACAAACTTGTTGGTTCCCAAACAAGTACTGAATGAAATTGATAAACTTTGCAGAGGTTTTATATGGAACAAATGTGATGGTAATGCAGGTCTTCACTATGTTAATTGGGATCTTTTATGCAAATCGAGAAGATGGGGAGGTATGGGCATTAGTTCTTGCTCTAATAAAGCTGGGCCTTTGAGGGCTAAGCTTGCTTGGAGATATATTCAAGGGAAAGAGTCTCTTCTGCATAAAGTTTTATTTCCAAAGTATGGGAGTAATCTGGAAATGGAATCTGGGAGGAAAAATGTCTCGGTTTCATGGAAACTGGTTTACAATGGATTCAAGTATTTGAAGACAATTGTCAGATCGATAGTTGGAGATGGAAAATCAATTAATATTTATGAAGATATATGGGTATTGGACAAAAGATTTCAGCTTTGGCCTACTTTTATCAAACCAATGGAAAGCAATTTTTTAATGGTGGAAAATTTCTTAGAGAATGGAGTTTGGGACATTCTAAAACTGAAAGAATTCTTTGGAGAACAATTAATCAAACTGATCTCATCTACTACTTTAAGTAATGGTGAAGACAATTTAGAGCTTATTTATAAGCTCTCAGGGAAAACTTTATCTGCGCTCGCATCTGAGACTTTGGATACTGAAAAAACAGAGAATGCTCTTTGGACACGGTTTTATAAAATGAAGCTCAATCCAAGAGTGAAAGTATTCTTTTGGAGATTAATCAACAATGCAATTCCAACTTATCATTTTCTACGCTATAGGAGATTGCAAGGTTATGATAAATGTTCTAGAGGTTGTGATTAAGTGGAGAACATTGGTCACATTGTTTTCTGATGCAAGAAGATTAAAGAAGTAATGGTTGTTTTAAACAAATGGGGATTTGGTATTCCATATTTTACTTCTTTGGAAGCTTGTTTCTTATGGCTGGATTTGCAAAATTCATGCATGAAAAATCTATTTTGTAATTCTATATTCCTTTCTTGGAAGGCAAGGAATATCTATGTTCGTGAAGGGAGAAAAATCAGTGCGGTATTCACTACTTCTCAAGCAGTTTGTAACTCTGCAGTTTTTAACAATCTTAGCTACACAAATTAAGGTATATAGAGTGCTAATAAAACCAATTGGGTTGCTAAATTCTTGGCATTCTCCTCCACCTGATTGGATTAAAGTTAACATAGATGCTGCTTTTCACAAATCATATAAGGCGGGAGTAGGAGGGGTATTTAGAGATCATTATGGGAGATTTTTGTTGGATTTCAGAAAGACTCATATTCATTGGGATGCATCGGTTGTAGAACTTCAAGCTATCCTCACTCTTAAACATGTTATCAAAGATTGGATGCTAAACTACAAAGGACTTATCATTGAAGGAGACAACATGAATGTGATCAACTTCATCAAGGTTTTGGTGAATATGGGAGGTAACGAAGAAATTGACATTTCTTTAATTAAAAGTTTTGATTATGTTATTTTTAAACATGTTAATAGGGAAAACAATAAGTTGGCGGATCTTTGTGCTAACTTTGCTTGCTTTAGCTCCTTTATGTGGAATGATGTGAGTTTAGGTGACATCCCTCCTTCCTTCATCAAATTGTTGGAGAAGGAGTCGGATGCTTGTAGAGTGTAGTGTGTTTGTTTCTTCTTTTTAATAAAGCTTTCTTTCTTTTCCTTAAAAAAAAAAAAAAAAAAAAGATAGGAAGATTATTATGTGGAATAGGAAATGTGATTTGATATTTGGTGTTGAGGATGTACCCTAAGATCCGTCCTAAGTCGATATTTTTTTTTTTATGTTGTGCACTTAAGTGTGAAATAGTGGTAATGTTATGGATGTATTTTAGAATCATTTGTGCATAATCAAATTTTTTACCTGACATGATTAAGTGACTACAACAGAAGTAGGGTTACGTTTATTCGATCTCCAGCTTTAGGTATAATGGATATTTGAAGGATGTGCATGATGATATAGGCATTCTGAGTAAGAGTTTGGATAATAGATTGGTGTTAGCTAGAGGGAGCATTCCTAATTAGTAGAATAATAGATGTCCAATAAAACTTATTTGAGATCAGAGATTTTGGACGAGGTGCTTGGGTAGAGAGTCTTATGTGTTCTTTTTTATGTGCTTTAGTGATTTCTACATTTCATTTGTAGATAAATAAAGTCATGGTGGTGCATTCTAGATTTATCCAGAGGTTTGCTAAGAATTCTTGTAGGAGTTTAGTGTTATAGTAGAACGGTATGGTAAGAAGAAACTGGAGAGTGGTGCTAGCAAAAATATTCATATCCTCAAAATTTGAGGCTAGTTAATTTAGCATATGAGATAGGGTTATTTTTACCCTTTGAACTTATAACCAGCTTCTTTTTCTATAGCATAGAGAAACCAATCTTCAAACTAATGAGTGGTGGAGGAGCTCCTGAGGACCAATCTGCCATGTTTGCTTCCACCTGCCATTGGACATAAAGATTGAGAGGATGAGAGTTTGTAAGAAGTTGAGTGAGTTAAGCTATGCAAATCCTCCAATTTATAAATTTTTTAACAATCATACAGTATGATAGAAGTTAATACAGTATGACTAGGTGATTAAATTTGTCTGGATGACTTCTAAAAAAATAGTAGTTAAATTATACAATATGATCAGTATCTTACTAGACGATCCTAATGGATTTCATTCATCCCGATGAGTCCTCGGTACAATCTTTGATCAAAATCATCATACAGTACAAATAGTTGTTCGTACAGTATGAAGTGCAATTATTATTATACCGACTAAGTTAAATTTATCCCAATCCAATTTGACACGTGTATCATACCATTTGAAGGGAGGTATCGTACAATACAAATGCCAATAATTTTGTACCAAACGGAATGACTTCTTCAACGGTTGGTGATGCGTGGATCATACAGTATGAGTAGTGGTTCATATAGTATAATATGCTTATCAATGAGATAATCTAGACCATTGATTAAATAAATGATAATGATATGTGCATTTCTGAAGATCGTCCAGTACAACTGTGTAATATATAGTATAATATGAACTGAAAGTTTAAGAATTTTAGTGATTTAGTGAGATGTGTGATTGATTATCAGAAAACTTCTTAAATAATATATATATATATATAATAGATGAAAAACGACATATATTAGGACAAACCCATACATAATAACATTTTTTTTAAAATTTCACAAACAATAACAGATAAAATTAAATAAGGTAAACGAATAAGAATATGCAAGCAAAAAACATATATGATGTATTGATTACAAATAAAATATTAATTTTTCATGGATTAAGCACGAATGTCTATAACACCCAATTTTATCCTCAAGATGCTAATGGTGTAATAAGCTAGTGGTTTTATGAATATGTCTGCTAATTGATCTCCTCTAGCTATATGGTGCAACTCTATATATCACAGGGCTACATAATCTCTCATGAAGTGATGTCTAATATCTATATGCTTTGTGTGGGGGTGTTGAACTAGACTTTTTGATATACAAATTGCACTATTGTTGTCACACATAATTTGGATGGTTCCTACAAGTAGTCAAAAATATAAGAGTTATTACTTTCACCATAAAACATGAGCAACATAACTCCCTATTGCTATATATTATGCCTCAGTTGTGGAGAGGGCTACTGAATTTTGCTTTCTACTAGAGTAGGAAACTAAGGATTGTCCTATGAATTGACAGGTTCCCGAGATGCTTTTTCTATCTACCCTACATCCAACAAAACTCGAATTTGAATACCTTAGGATTTCAAAAGAGGTGTTATGTGTAAGATAGCAAATTCTTATATTTAGGTTGCCTAATAAATATCTAAGAATTATGTTCATAGCAGTAAAGTGGGATTCTTTTGGGTCAGCTTGAAATTGACCAAAAAGGTATACAGTAAACAATATATCCAGTCTAGTAGTAGTTAAGTAAAGGAGTGATCTAATTATTCCCCTATATTTTTTTTGTCTACTGGCTTCTCATTCGAGTCTTTATCGAGTTGAATGGTAGAACCCATGGAAGTATTTATGACCTTAACATTGTCTATTTTATAATTTTTCAAAAAATCCTTGATGTACATAGATAGGCTAAGGAATGTTCCAATATCCATCTATTTAACAATAAATACAAAGAAGCAATGAAGTTCTATCATCATGCTCATTTCAATCTCGTTACTCGTTATTTTTGAAAATTCATCACAAAAGTTTTTGTCTGAAGATCTAAGCAAGATTTCATCTACATAAATCTAAATAAAGAGTATCTTAACTTCTACCCTTTTTAAAAGGAGGGTGGAGTTCACACTACCCTTAATAAAGCCTCTATTTAGTATGAATGAACTAATTCTTTGATACCAGGCTCTAACTTGCTTGCTTTCTATATGATGTCTTTTTCAATTTAAACACATGGTTGGGAAACTATGAGTTTTCAAATCCAAGGGTTTGCTCAACATAAACACCCTCTTTGATTATCCCACATAGGAAGGCACTCTTAATGTCCATTTGATATAATGTAAAAACATTAAAGCAAGCAAAGGATAAGAGCACACTTATTGATTGTAGTCTAGCTACTAGGGTAAAGGTTTCCTTAAAGTCTATTTCCTCAATTTGGTTATACCCCTTAGCTATAAGTATAACCTTATTTCTCATTATGATTCCTGAGCTATTCATCTTATTCTTAAAAACCAACTTTGTTCCAATCATACTCTGCTCCTTAGGTCTCTTCACTAATACCTGAAATTTTATTAGGGATATTAAGCCCTATAGAACTGGCCCAAGGCTAACCAAGAGGGGGGGAGGCAAAAGCACGAGTAAAACGCAATCACCACAAAAAAGTGCTGAAGAAATAAATGTGGAAGGAGTCAAAACAAGAACACAAGGGTTTAATAGTGGTTCGTTCAATCGATTAGTCCACTTCCCCGGAGGCTCCCTCCGAGTATTGCACTACAATCGTGACTCTCCTTTAGCCCCCACAGCTAGGCGGAGAAGCCTTTACAAGCACCTCTTTTTGCCACACCCGGCAAGACAGAGAACCTTCCTCCTGAAGCAGGCAGAGAATCTCGATAGCTTGCTAGAACTTACCTCTCCAAACCCTTCCAAGGACAAGAGACTCTAGGGAAGAAGTAGTTGAACGCTGCTTTGAGCAACCCTTGTGAATCCCCTCATAAGCTCCCCCTCACAAGATCCTCTCTCTCTCTCTCCCTCTCTCTCTCTCCTTTAGGTTATCTCAGGTAAAGACAGGTACCAAGGATATTCAAAAATGTTGAACAAGAGCTCTTAAATAGAAGAGCTTCAAAGGAGCTCATTATTTGCAAGTTGCTGGCTATATCATCCAGCACAATATAAAAATCGTCCTGGCCGATCAGTACAAATCCCATGAGATTGGCCAGAGCATCGCCCTGAATGCAAACTGGACGATTGAAAATTGGCTTGATTATCCAGGACGATATCACGATCGTCCCATCCGATAAGTTCAAATTAGAGGAAAATCATCCAGAGCATCGCTCTGAATTCAAGCTGTCCAATCTCAATCATATCGCCCTGAATTGGTGCTGGCCGATATTTATCGTCCAGAAGTAACTAAGGTTTTTGAATAGATCATCCTGGCCGATCCTGCGATCATCCAGGATGATGTGATCGTATCAATCATCCTTAAGTAATTCTTTGATTTGTCTGAATAACTAAGGTATAATTATGAATATCATCCAGGCCGATCCAAGATCATCCTGGCTGATTGCCAAAAATACAGAATACCTTAATTATTTATGACAGATGGAAATATCTTTCTATTTTAAGCATATCATCCTGGATGATACACGTATCATCCAGGCCGATCTGTTAGTGACGACTGTCTTAATTAAGAATCCTGAATAGAATCTCTGTTTTAAACTCGATCGTCCAGGCAGATCCAAATATTGTCCTGGCCGATGTGAGTAAAAACAGAAATTCTAAGTCTCTCAAGTGTGTGTGTGTAGGGTTACTTAGCCTCAGTCTCTTTGAACAATACAATTTGACTCAAGAAGAGAAAAAGCAAAATACGGATTGACTCAACCCTAACCTACGTAATCTTGAACTAGCTTGATTTGTCATCTGATTTCTTGGCCCTGAAATGTCAGTTATAAGAAAAGAAATCATAGTGTTTGTAGTCATCAAAAGTGTAATTCATGAACCAATAGATTTGCAACAATACCCATACATCATTCCTAGCAAATTTGTTCAGCTCTTCTTGCATTCCTAGGATTTAAAATTCATCTCCTAAGGCTTATTCTATATTTATGGGTTCTATCATAGAGACAAATGTGGAATTACTAACCACTTTCCCAATTCCATATATAGTCCTCACACCTTTAGATGGATTTCCTAAAATTAAATCTTTAAGATTAATATAAGATTATTTCTAATCTCTATGTAATAGCTCTTGTGGATCTACTCTATCTCCTATTGTAATAGTTTCAACCCCTTGAATGACCTCAACTTCTTCTTCTTTAGGTTTAGGTTCAAAGGTTTTATCTCATTCTTCAATTACTATATAGGTAGGCAATTCTACAATAAAGGTCCTCTTATTGAAGATTCTATAGACTTTTCCTATAGATGAATAACCTAAGAAGAATCCTTTATAAGATTTAGGATCAAATTTTTCTAAGGGTGATTTACCATTGATTAAGATAAAACATTTTCATCCAAAAACATGTACGTGGGAATGATTGAGTGTCCTACCCTTATGGAATTCGTAGGGTATCTTATTCAGTTTTGGTCTAATATTCACTCTATTTAAAACATAACAAGCAGTACTCACTGATTCTACCAAAAAATATCTTGGGAGAGTGTATTCAGCTAATATTACCCTAGTAGCTTTAACTAATTTTTTATTCTTTCTCTCAACTATTCTATTCTACTGAGGGGTCCAAGGGGAAGAGAAGTTATGTTCTATTCATATCTCTTGACAAAGGTTTCAAACCTATTATTTTAAAATTCTCCACCATGATCACTATAGATTATTGAGATTTCACAACCTAATTTCCATTGAATCCAAGGGGAGAAGGTTCTAAATTCCTCAAATGACTCACTATTTTGTGCTAAAAATCTTGCCCAAGAGAATCTAGAGAAGTAATATACTATCACAAATCCATACGTCATTCCTCCAAGGCTGGCTATACTAATTGGTCTAAATAGGTCTATGTGAAGGATTTCTAGTGGCCTAGAGGTGTTGATATCCTTATTTGAATTAAATGATGATCTAATTAGGTTTTTTTGAGCGATATTCATAAGAGTTTTCATGCTCACATGGAATAGTCTCCTATGCTACAGTCATGAATCATCTGTTATTATTTTTAAACATAAGGAATTTGTGTATTCAATATGATTCGAGTCTAACATGTAAACATTATTTATTAACTTCTCTTCTAACACATGTCTATCATCTAGGCTAATCATGCATTTATTGGAAAAAAAAATTATATCAAGGCCTTTATTGTATAGTTGACTAATACTAAATAAGTTATGCTTTAACCCATCAACTAATATAACTTATTCAAATATAAGATGTTTAGAGTTTCCAATTTTACCCTACCCCACCACTTATATAGTGTTGTTTATCTCCTAATGTCACCTTACATCCTGACCTTATCTCCATTATGATAAATTGCATCATATCACCAGTCATATGCCTCAAGTAA
Source organism: Dendrobium catenatum (assembly GCF_001605985.2). Taxonomy (NCBI): domain Eukaryota; kingdom Viridiplantae; phylum Streptophyta; class Magnoliopsida; order Asparagales; family Orchidaceae; genus Dendrobium; species Dendrobium catenatum. Next base: position 2,205,406 of record NW_021319451.1, read on the forward strand.
CCATTATCCATATATCACATGTTATCACTAGTTCTTTAATAAAAGCCCCCCTACAATGTCATTCAAAGGTTAGTTTTGGGAACCTAAGTGAGTTTGGGTCCATCTTATACTTGAATGAATGAGATGTATACATGTTATGCTGTAAGGAATGCAATTTAAGACTCCAAATGAAATGTGTCCTATTGTTGATACTGCAAGTGTGAGTTATGTATACTAGCATGCCACAAGAGTAACACCTAACACAAGGGAATGGGTTCACTAGCCTATCTGGGTAATGGTGACTCTATTTAGGTGTATGTGATGCATGCTGTGATGAGGGATTGTGCCACTAAGCTATGAAGGTGGTAGTTCATTATTTTAAAATATAGTAATTTATGCCCCATAAATATTTATTTGCACTATTATTGCTCACCACTTTCCATTTTAATGCATGCTCACTGCTATCTATTTGACATACAATTTCTTCTAAATCCAAAAATGCTTTTTCTAGCTCAATATGCAATGTTTTCAAGGAATTATGTGCATCATATAAATCAATATACTTCTTATTTAATGCATCAAACTCATTTAATAAAGTCATATGATCGTTATCTAAAGTGGAGTTTTGGGTGATTAAACTAGCATGTTCTTTTGTAAGGAAGAAAATTCAGTATTAAGACTAGCATGCATTTTCTTAAACTTCCCATATGAATCATTAATGTTTTCAAAAACAATAATTAATTCATTATAGTAGAGTTAATATACCACTTTTTGATTAGATTGATCAAGATTATCTTTAGTCATTAGAAATAAGTTTGTTACCTCATCATATGTTTCTTCTTTAATGATTCAAAGGAAGAGTCAGCCCAAAATGCTTTTTGTGTTTTTTTCTTGCCCCTTTTGTACTTTGGTTTCCCTTTCCCCTTCTCATTGAACAGGTGAGTCTTTTGATTGGGCCAGTTAGATTGGAGGTGATCTAGTTTCCTGCACTCAAATTATATTATACTAGAAGAAACTTTAATATTTTTGCTACTTTTACCTTTATTCCAATTGCTTTGATTATGCTTTTGTCACCTCCTCAAAAAGTTCTTGAATTGGAAGTTATCAAAGCTATTTCATCATCCTCATCTGCTGAAGAGTTGTTACTATTACAATCATTTGGTTTTAGTGTCATAGTTCTCTCCTTTTTCTTCTCTCGTACATCATTTTGCCTTTGACTCATCCCTTTCTTGTAAGTAATGAGTTATCCAAGGAAATTATCAATATATTAAGCATTTAAATCTTTTGGTTCAGTAATTATAATTTTTTTTGCATCATAAGAGCGAGGCAAACCATATAGTATCTTTTTGACCTTTTTTGAATTAGATAATTCTCTACCTAGTGCATGCAAGTACATTACTATTTAGGTAAACCTAGTGTACATTTTAGACACAGTCTCACTAGGTTTCATGAGAAAAAAATTCATAGTCATGCAAAATAATACTTACCATAGACTATTTTACTTCATTGGTTCCTTCATAAGTGATAAACAACCTATCCCAAATCACTTTCCCTGTAGTGCATATGGAAACTCGCATATAGTCTTTAGATTTTAAGCCACAAAAGAAACAATTCAAATACTTAGCAGTAAACTATGTAAGTTCCCCATCCTAATTGCTCCATTCATTAATGAAAATATTAGTTTTAACACCATTAACAGTATGCAATGTCAGTGCAAAACTATTTTGAATCATATGCAAAATTCTATAGTTAATCTATTACAGAAATATAGACATGCAAATTTTTTAAAAATCAAATGGGATGTTTTCAAATAATGATGTACGGCTTATTGAATAACCCTTTGTAATGTTATGATTACAAAAAATTTCCATTGATTATTTATCTCTAGGTTTTTTAAAACACTATTTTTAGGACCCCGCTCTTATATCACTTGAAAGTATGAGAAGCACCAAGAGGGGAGGGGTGGGGGTGGGGAATTGGTACTTTTAAAAGTAATCCTAGCAATTTTTTTGGATTTTTCAAAACACTTAGAAATAAGCAATTTATATTTTTTGTATGAAGAAGCTCACAAATTAAAAATGACTTTAAAAATAGTGATAATGAAATTTTATTTATAATATTGAACATAGATCACAAAAATTTATCAAGTAGTTATAGCTATGATGAAGTGCAAAAAGTAAAATTAGAACTAACACATCTAATTTTATAGTGGATTGGTCAAACCTTGACCTACATCCACTCCTCAGAGTCCTCCACTTTGAGTATTGCACTAACACAAAGTGACTCTCAATTTGCTCCCTCAGTAAGGTGAAGAAGCCCTAACAAACCTCTCTTTCACCAACCCGGTGTGGCAGAGAACCAAGAAAAACTAATTTATTGGTAGAGAACCTTGAATAATTTTATCCCTCTTAGAGAGCATAGAGAACCTCAAGGACCGATTAAGAAGCCTCTTTTTCTAGTGAACTTCGATAAGAATCACTAAGGCCATAAGAGGAATAATCGTGCAGCTATCCAGGAGCAACCATGTTATTCCCCTCACACTCCTCCCTCATGATCAAGATCACCTTCTCTTTCCTCCCTAATTTTCTTCAAAATCTCCCTCTTAGACTTCCTTCTTCATCTACTTTCCTCTATTCACTACATTTAAAAAAAAGTTAAATAATTGCTTTTATAATAGGCTTCAAGAAACCCTAAAATTTCAAGTTAACCATCACTTTTTGTTAGTATGATCTAAGTTTATATAGTATGATATGTTCAAAATTACTCCTACCTAGCATGAAGGACAACGAACAGTTCATAATTTTTCAATATATCATCCAATATGATCTATTATATTTCCCCTATTCATATAAGATGAATCTTGAGACAATTGAAAATTGTCTCTATTAATCATCCCAAATTGTATACTACGTATAGTATGGTCAGATAATTTCAAGCAGTTCAATTAGTATGATATTACAGTCATATCATATGATTTTAACAAATATTGTAGTTATGATCGGTACAGTCTATGATCGAATTTCATCTCTGTTCTTTAGAAAGTATAATAAGGATCGTATAATACAAATAAGAAATCATTAATCAACAACAATTTAACTTGCAAAATTATGGGGGTTAGTTGTAGCAATATTTCAAATGATTATATAGTATGATTATAATTATATAGTACAATTAGTTCAAAAATAAAACTTTAAAATCTTAATTAAATTAATCTAGTGGCTAAAGATTTTATATCAAAATAGATTGTACAGTACGATCATGATTATATAGTATGATTATTTCGTAGAGACTAATTTTTAATTAGTTTTTAAGCTTAATCTTAGATAACAGATTATACATTACAAAGTAAAAATGTACAATATAATTTGTCTTTAAAATTTTAATTTTTTTAAAAAATATCCCTTGTGTGTGTGTATGGTTACCCAATTTGAATACACTCTTTTGTTGCTAGAGTCAAGAAACAAAAGCCAAAGAAAATAAAAACTATAGACTCTTTTATATCCTATTCTACCCAATATTGATTCTTCAGCATTCTTGAGCAGTGTGTATTCTACCTAAAATGTTAGTGCTCACAGACAAAAATAACATATAAAATATTTAAGGAAGAATAAAATAATTCAATCATTGTTATTTTTTATCATCAAAATCACATACTAACGATCCTGGATTGCAATATAGGCATCAACGGGTGTAATATTAGAATAAGTTTAATAGATTTAAACTAATCATCAAGGATTATATTATAATCATTAGAGACGATCAACTTATTTCTCTTGAACTAATCATACAAGGGAGTTCTTTTCGTCCAACTTGAAAGGGCTATTTCTACTAGTTATACTGGATGATCTATCAATTGTACTAGATGATCAGTTATATAGAACTGAAATTTAGGTATTCTTTTGGTAGCTCTATATTTAAGCAATTGTATTAACCCTTGAGATGATCTTTTGCTGATGAGGAGATCTAAGAGAGAGCATAGAGAGGGAAGAGGGAGATCTTGGGAGAGAGAGTGATCCTTATGAGGAGAATTTCTGAGGGATTTGTAAAGGTTAGTCCAAGCAAGGTGTTCATCATCTTCTTTAAGTTGCTTTCTAATTCCTTGTTGGCTATGGGAGAGATTTTTGTCAGCATTATATCCAGGTTCTCTGTCTTCACCGGATGGGTCAAAAATTATTTAAAGGTTCTCTACCTACTCTAGGAGGAAGTAAAAGGATTATCAAGTTCTCTCCCTTTACTAGGAGGGTGGAAAATAATTTCCAGGTTCTCTGCTTACTCTTGGATTGAGTAAAAGGACTCAAGGTTTTCTGCCTCACCGGGTCGGTGCAAATATTTTGTAAGGGCTTCTCTATCTTGTTGTGAGAGAAAAAGAAGAGTTAGTTTTGCTTAGTGAAATATTTGGATAGGGAGTCTCCAATGAGTAGAAATAGGAAAAGTTGATCGAACCACTATAAATCTTGGTGTGTTCTTTCTATTTACTTTTTTGCATTTTAATTTTTGTATTTTTATATGATTTCAACTGTGTTTGAAATATCTAATTTTTTTTATTATAAAGTTATTTTTAATTCCACATCATAATGTTTAAAGTTTTTATTTAATTTAGAAAATTTTAAAATAACCAGTTTACCCCCCTCTTGGTTAGCCTCGGAATTAGTTATTTAGGGTTTAACCACTCTCACAAACATTCATAATCTTTTAGTCAAAGTTTGAATTTTACCTTTCTGATATTTAATCAATCATTTAGGTCTAGAAATTGATATTAAATAGTCAACTTTCTGATAATTAATTTATCAAATAGGTTATATGTCCACTCATTCAAGAATCAATCTCCCGTATGAATATCCTTCTTTATTTGAAAATCAATCTTCCAGTCAATGTTTGAATTTCTCCTATTCAATAATTGATCTATTAGCCAAGTTCTAAATCCACTCATTTAGGAATTAATTCATTATCAGAGTATTTTTCTTTGTTAAGAAAATAATCTTCCAAATAAAGTTTAAATTCTCCATTACGATAATAAATCTATCGATCAGATTCGAAATCCACTCATTTGGGAATCAATCTCCCTTCTGAATATTTAACTATATAGAAATTGATCTTCAATCAAAGTTTAAATTAACCTTTTTAATAATCAATCTATAAGTTTCATTCTAAATATACTCATTCAGGAATTAATCCCCATCTAAGTATCCCTTTTTGTATGGAAATCATTCTTGTAGTCAAATTTTAAATTCACCTTTTTGTTAATCGATCTATCAGTTAGGTTCTAAATCAGCTCATTCTAGAATTAATTTCTTATCTAAGTATCCCTCCCTATTTGGACATTAATCATTTAGTTAAAGTTTAAATTGACATTTTTGATAATTAATATATCGATCAAATTTTAAATTAACTTATTCAGGAATCGACCATCTATATGAGTATTCCGGTTTGTCTAGAAATTCATCCTCCAGTCAAAGTTTTAATTTCCCTTTTCGATATTTGATCTACCATTTTGGTTCTAAATCTACTAATTCAGGAATTGATCTCTTATTAAAGTATTATTCTTTGACCATAAATCAATCTTCCAATTAAATTTTAAGTTCCACCTTTCTAATAATTAATTTATCAATATGTTCAAAATCCATTCTTTTGTGAATCGATCTCCAATTTGATTATTTTAATTTTTCTAGAAATTGATATTTTAATCAATGTTTAATTTCACCTTTCCATAAGTAATCTATTGATAAGATTCTAAAACACACATTCAAGAATTAATCTCTCATATAAGTATTATGCTTTGTATGGAAATCAATCTTCCAGTCATAGTCTATAATCACCTTTTTGATAAATGATCTATTGGTTAGGTTCCAAATCCACTTATTCAGCAATCAATCTCTTATTTTAGTATTTAGTATTTATCTAGAAATTGATCTTCATAGACAAGGTTTAAATTTTTCCTTCATATAATTAATCTATAAACCTCATTCTAAACAACTTAATTGGGAATCGATCTCTCATATGAGTATAATACTATGTATGGAAATCAATCTTTCACTTAAAGTTTAAATTCACCTTTTGATAATCAATTTATTAGTCAGGTTCAAAATCCACTTACTCTGAAATAAACCTGCCATCTGAGAATTTCACTTTGTCTAGAAATTGATCTTCTTATAAAAGTTTAAATTGACATTTCCAATAATCAATCTATCAATTAAGTTATAAATTAAAGTCCGTATAGGTTGTTAAACATGTAATAATTATCCCAATGCTAATCAATAAGGGGGTGAATTAGTTATTTTAAAAACCTCTTGAAAATTTTAGCAAATCATTTTATAATTTTTGTACAAAGAAAATTTTTTCCAAATCAAAAAATTTTCAACCACAAATATCAAAAGTGCAGGAAAATAAAATTCTAGTAAAATGAAAAGAACATAGAAATATATAGTAGTTCAGTCCAACTAGACCTATGTCCACTCCCTAATAATTTAATCTTCACTTATTGCATTATTTCTAAAATGACTCTCATTTTACTCCCACAGCAAAGTGGAGAAGCCTTTACAATTACCCTCTCTTGCACCAATCCTCAGTGCGACAGAGTTCCGTCATCCTTTTACAACCACCAAGTTTTAGCAGAGTACTGTTATCCTTTCACAATTCTCCAAGTTTTGGTAGAGAACTGTCATCCTTTCAAACCCTCATGGTGTCAACAGAAAATTGGATCTTTTCCAATGATCTTCTCATGAATAACTCTAAGGAAGAGATTTTACAAGACATACAAATAGATCCTCATCTTTGGGTAATATTTTGAAGCCTTCAAAATTTTTACTTGAAAGATCTCTCTCCACACTCTCAAACACTCTCCCAAAACACACTTATACTTTTTCTCAAAGAAAATAAGAAGAATGATTCATCCCATACAATTTTTAAGGATCTTATATATGAAAATTATTCTGAAAACCAAAAATTGCAATTTTGATGGTCCATGATCGTACAAAACAATCGTCGATCGTATGTATGAATAGTTCAAAATTTGCTCTGATGATGCGATACAAACTATTTTTATGCTTTGATTTACCTATACATGAATTGACATCGTACATTACAATTAGTTAAAAATTGAACATATTAGTCTAGTACAATTCAATATGAAATAATGTCATATTCTGAACAACGTATTTTATGAAAATCATATTATACAGTATGATCTATTTTAATCAAACCATGTTTCGTTTGGTATAAAAATGTCTTCAACCACTTTATACTATGGAAGTCATCTGTACAATCTGATGATCATATAATATAAATAGAATGAAAAATTATCCTGTTCGTCAGGATGAAAAGATATGCAACCATTTCCTGCACTGGACATCTACAATATAATCTTATAATCATACAGTCTGAACAATTCAAAAAATTTTCCTATTCTTCTGGATGAAAATTTACCTATCCATTTCATACTCTAAACATTATTTGTATGAACCTATGATCATATAATACGAACAGTTTAGAAAAAATTAGGATTTCATTGTGATGAACTTGTACGTATCTGTTTCATAATATGGAATTCATACATATGAAGACAACCTCATACAGTACGAACAAGACTTAGAGAAGTTTTTATGACATGGTTTGATTAACTACATTTCGGAGGAACACTTAAGGCAAATTGTCCCATATGATCCAAAATCATACCGTATGATTAGTTTTAAAAAATTTAAAATTTTTTAAAACTCCCCCCATTATGTGTGTGAATGGTTATTCAATTACAATCACACTCTCTTAAACTCAAGAAAAGCATAAAAAATACTGACTTCAAAAATAGTAAACCCTAATCTAATCTGACTGGAATTCTTCAACTGTCTTAAGTATGATTTTTCTGACATATTAGTAAACATAAATATTAAAAGAAATATATCTAATATATGTTAGGAGAAGTAGTAGTCAATACAATAATATTTTTGAATCATTAAGAACATACACGAAATGAAAGCATATTTTTTGATGATGGTAAAATAATTATTGTTTGGGTTAACATTCAAAATAATTTTTCTCCTTAGTTCCCCCTAAATGAATGATTAATCTAAATAAAAAGGGGTTCACATGAAGTTCAAAAACAACAAACTTAAACCCTATAAAAAAGACATCAAACACGATTAAAACAAAAACAAAAATAAAAATTGTGACAAAATTCACTCATGCACTCTAAACATACACATACAAATATCCACACTAAACATACATCTATTATCAAACAATATTCTGTCATCCCCTTTTAACAACAATTAAAAGGGAAATACGTATTAAAATGAAAGGTTTCTAGAGATAAATGAAAAGAGTTGAAGAAGAAAAAAGATTTTAAACTGATTGAAAATATAATATTAATTTCGTAATAATAAAAAGAAAAAAATTTAAATTTTAATTCAATAAATAACTAAGGTAGGAAAAGTCAACTATGTTCATTGCTCTTGCTAGATAAATTAAATAGAAACAAATATTCCAAAAATGATAAAATAAAGATAATGAATTTTGAATTTAATATTGAATATGATTGCTAATTAGATTAATTTAGATTAGAGATTGGATGATAAAGGAAAGAACACTATAAATATTTTTCAATTGGAGACATTGCGCATCTTTTCAAATATAAGTGGCAGACTTTATGCATCTTTTCTATTTGGACTAATTTTGTACCTCTTTTTATTTTGTGAATCCTTGCACATCTTTTCAAATTTTACACAATTTGTGTATTTCCCTTTATTTTATTTTGGGATCTTTCTAATATCAGTAATCTAAATTTAAATTTTACTAAGAACCAAAATAAACAAATTAAAAAAGAAAATAAAAAATTATAAGACATCAATCTTATAATAATTATAATTTAGGTATGTTTGTGTATAAGAACATAAACTTAATCTCCAGGTCTACATTTAGTCTTAATTTAATTTAAACTTTTGAAAGATTAAATTTTGTAAGAAAATTAATTTTTAGAGAAATATAATTGAGAATCCATTTCAATTATCAACTATAAAATATTTGTCGATAAAAAAAAATATAACCATTTCTAGAGATATAATTCAATGCACTTGAACAAAATCTTTTAACATTACACTAATATGAAGATCACATAAAAATATATTATTAAAACATATCATCTCATCACAACATCATATCATAAATTCAACAACATCACAACACATAAAATTACTAAAGAATCAACATCACAACATCAAATACAAACATTCATAAGAAATAACAGGATAAAAGTACATCTAAAAATTTAAGGGGCCCTGGTATGGAGGAGAGGGAGGATTGAACATTAAAAAATAACTACTAATAGTAGTTACATTCATGTTCACCAAGCCAAACTATCCTTGGATCCATCCCATATATTGATCCTAGTGAGCATCTTGTTGGTTAAGGTGAGTCTCAATTTGATCAAAATATTGATCAAAATGTGTCTCCAAATGATTGAAGAATTGGACCATTTCCTTATAGTAGTTTTGGTCAGGTCCAAGTGTAGGTGCTGGAGTAAGAGCTCCCCCTTCTTCCTAAGAATCATCACTCTCCGAACTCTGATCACCTAAAAAGTGCCTGAAAAGTGTCATAAATGAAATAGTCAGGAAGTTATGTGGGAGGATTAGGATGGATTAGGTTGTACTTCCTCTCTAGGATGTAGGGCTCTAAATGTCTTAAAGCCCTGCGTTTCTTCCTCTTATGATGTGGAAGACAAATTTTAGATAGATTATAAATGTAGTCCATGATGAGTTGGGCTTCACCAAAGGGTTTTTCAATCATAATCAGATAGGTGATTCTGGACATGTAAAAAGTCATATTTATCTGATCACTATTTTTAGGGATAATAGAAGTTCTCAAAATATGCTAGATGACCCAAGCATTTTGGTGTAAAGTGTAGACCCTAGATAAATGATATACTTGGGATACACCTCTAAGAGTTTTATTAATTTTAGACCAGTTAAAATTTGTAATAGAAGTCAAATTGTGGGTTTGAATGCCTTGGGTTCTCAAATGAAGAAAGTTCCCTATGTCTTCCTCGGTAATTTCCACTCGTTGTTTCTGAACAAAAGAACTAATCCTAGAGTTGTCCTCATTAAATCTTATGTTAGCATAGAAGTTTTGGAAAGTTTCTTTGTGGTAGGCATAAATGGGAGTGAGAATGAAGGAGAATTGAGCCAATTCATACAAGGGCATAACAAAAATGTGAAGATCACCCTAAATTAGAACTCTTGAAGGGGTGATATTGGCAGTAGAATTCCTAAAATAGGAATTGACATTTGCCTTAGATAGGAAGTTGTCTTCGCCACCACTTTTAGATGAAGAACCTTTAGAAAGATGGGGTCACTAACTATAACTAGCCATTTCTTAGATAAGGGCACTAGAAGGATTTGAAATGGATAAGAAATTAATTTAAAAATATTTAAAGACCCTTCTATTTAAAGAAAAATGACCTATCATATAATATAAAATTTAAATCATATGTACAATTTTAAAATCATATGGGAAAAAGAAATGGATTTTCATAAAATTCCATTTATAAAGCTTCCTTTTGTATTGGCTTTTTGACCACAAGATCATACAGAAAAATAGGTATTCATCAGGGATGAACAAGATATTATAGATCATTTTAAGGACAGTTAAGTTTGTCCCCTATAGAATCTGACAACTGGATCATACAGTCAAAAAAAAGTTTCATACGTATGATTAGTAATAAATAACTTACTCTAACTGGCAAACCATCCTCATGCATAAAGATGAATCTATACAAATCATATAGTATGATGATGTCATTGTACATTACAAACCCTTTGAAAAACTAAGTTTTGCAAGCTCAAAATTTTGAAACCTACCATGCACATACTACAAAATTTATACGGGAAAAAAAAAATTATACAGTACAAATAAAATAGTTACAAAATAAGGCATGATAATCAGAAAAACTTCTCAAAATCAATCATTTTTCATCAAGTGACAAGTTTCACAACAAAAAAAAAACAAAAATGAAAAATACATAATTGAATAGACAAAAACAAATAAATCACATAAATAGAGACGAACTAAGCAGATATATATATATACAACACATCAAGTTTGTAGAATTTTCAATTTAAGCATTAAGATCAATCACAACTATCCTTATTCTTAAGGTGCTAAATGTGTCAAAGGATAGCGGTTTTATAAAAATATCTGCATGTTAAATTTCTATAGAAACATAATTTAATTCAATCACTCCTTTAGCTATATGATCTCTAATGAAATGATGCCTTCTATTTATATGCTTAGTTCTAGAATGTTGAGTAGGATTCTTTTAAAAAAAAATGGCATTAGTTTTATCACAAAATATTGAAATAATGCTAATTAAAATCCTAAATAAATCAACTATTATTTCAACCAAAGAATATGTGCCACACAACTACCTAAGGCAATATACTCTACTTCAGCAATTGATAGGGCTACTGAATTCTATTTCCTACTTGACCAAGATACTAAAGAGTTTTCTATAAATTGATAATTTCCAAATGTACATATTTGATCAACCCTACAACCTATAAAATCTAAATCAGAATATCTAATAATTTTAAATGAAGTGCTATTTATAAGATATCAAATCCGTAAGTTTTGAGTTCCCAAAAGATATATCAGAAATGTTTTTATCACTGTTAAATGTGATTATTTTAGATCATATTAAAATCTAACACATAAACAAACACTAAATATTATATATGTTCTACTAGCAGTCAAGTAAAGGAATGATCTAATTATACCTACAAATTTCTTTTGATTAGCATATTTTTCCATAGGTTCCTTATCTAATTAAACTTAAGAACTTAAAGGTGTAGTCACTGATTTAGCATTATCCATTTCATATTTTTTTTAAGAATGTCCTTAATATACTTCAACTTACTAAGAAAAGTTCATTACTCGTTTTGTTTTATGCTAAAATAAAGGAAATAACTCAAATCACCCATTAAACTCTTCTACAATTCACTACTTATTATTTTTGAAAAAATTATCCCATAGATTTTGATTTGTAATTCCAAATATGATGTCATAAAAAAAAATTTGAACAATGAGTATGTCATCTCCTATTTTCTTCAAAAAGAGTGTGGTGTCCATGTTGAGATAGTTGTTACTTAGATCTTGCCTATTTGATAATCTTATAACTTATATGTTTTTGATGATATAAAATATTATTGCTTTGATTATTATTTCTCCTAACATATTTTGGAATAATTGTTTTATTTTTGAGTGAACTAATATTTCAGGAAAATCATACTTTGGATTGTTGTAGACTTTAAATCAGATCAGTTTAGGGGTTATTATAATTGAAGTCTATATTTTTAATTTTATTGAGTCTAAGTGAGTGTGATTATAAATTAGTAAATGTGCACACACACACACCGAGGGAGAGTTTAAAAATTGTTAAACTGATCATACTGTATGAATGCTCTTCGTACATGACGATTTGTTCAGTTATTTTTTCCCAACGAGCAGTGAAACGAATAGAGAGATGAAATTTTTTCTACGTATTGATCATACTATATGATCACCATTCATATATACCTTCCAGAGTATGAAATGGACTGGTCCTTTTTTGCATAAAAAGATTTTTTCTAAGTATGGATCATACTTTGTGATCATAATTTGTACATGCCTTCCAAAGTATGCAATTGTGAGGTCCCTTTTTATCTCGACATTTTATCCAGATAAAATTGAAAATTTTCATAATTGATCTACTGTATGATGTTGTCATTGTACGTATTCTATACAGGGTATGAAATTATTGGCTCCCACTTCATCTTGATGAAGATGAAAATTTTTTAACTGTTTGTACCGAACGAACTTGGTTCATCCCAGACAATCATCATAAATAAAATGATTTTTATCGATTTATAATAGGTTCATACATAATAGTTTTTTAACTATTCATAAATATGAACATATGATTGTATTGTATGATTGTGTATGCTCAAAATTGAAAATATTAGTTTTCTGGATAATTTTTCATGTCTTTTGTTTAAAAGGACCACTAAAATTAACATGAAAAAGTCATGTCTTCATGATTTTTCAAGAGTAATTGAGAGAGAGAGTATGAGAGAGTGTTCAAAAGAGATTTCTTTTAAGTGAAGTCTAAAGGGTTAGCAAAGTTACTCAAAGGTAAGGATCTCTCTATGATTTTGGTTATCACTCTTCTTCTTATCTTTCTAGTTCCTTGTGAGAAGATCTTAGAAGAAGATTTTGTACTCTACTGACCCTTGGAGGCTGTGAAAGGATGACGGTTCAACACATGGAGAGTGTGAAAGGATGACGGTTCTCTGCCGACACTCAGAGAGTGTGAACAGATGACGATTCTTTACCGACACTTGGAAGGTGTGAAAGGATGACAGTTCTCTACCGCACAGGTGATTGGTGGAAGAGAGGTTTTATAAAGGCTTATTCACCTTACTGCGGGGGCAAAAGGAGAGACACTTTGGTAATAGTGTTATACCTGAAGAGGAAGTCTTCAGGGAGTGGATGTAGGTCGTGTTTGATTGAATCCCTATAAATCTTTAAGACTTTTAACTACATTATTTTATGTGATTGAAAAGTTTATTTTAAAACCTTAATTAACACTCTACAAGAAACACTAATTTTCTAATTTAAAAATCAAAAAGAAAATTTTAAACTACCAATTCACCCCCCCCTCCCCCCCTCTTGGTTAGCCTTGAGACATTAGTTTAGGTTTAACAACCTAATCAAGATTCTACAAGTGGTATCAAATCTTTGTTTTAGAACCATAAGTTTAGACTACTTTTTCAAAAAATCAAGAATGGCAAATTTTGGAAACCAAAACACACCTGAAGGGTATTCTATCACTAGACCTCCTTTATTTGATAATATCCCTTTCAGTTTATTAAAAACATGCATGTCTACTTTTTTGTAATCCCTAGATTATTGTATGTGGATTTTGGTTTAAGATGGGTATCTAGACCAAATAGATTAGTTGATGTCATTAGAGTTAAAACACCCTTTGTTGACTGGACTATAGAAGAATGTGACTTAGCACAACTAAATTCAAAGTGTTTAAACAATTTATTTTGTACACTTAAGTCATAAGATTACATGCGGGTTTTCACTTACAAAAGTGGAAAGGATATATGGGATAGGCTTTGTATTACTTATAAAGAGACTAATGAAGTAAAACAATTTAGATTAAATATCTTGTTAAATGACTATAAATTATTTTGCAAGAAACCAAATGAATCTATTTTTGACATGTATATAAGATTCACTCAGATAGTCACTTCTTTACATGCATTTCATAGGGAACTAACGAATGCTGAAATGGTCAATAAAATTCTTCATTTGTTTTCTACTGCTTATGATGCTAAAATAACTATAATTATAGATTCTAAAGATTTAAATGTTTAATCTATTGATAGTCTTCTTGGATCACTAATTACTTATGAGCAAGGAGTGAGTCAAAGAAAGATTGATGTAGGTGAACAGCGAAAGGAGAATAACATTACACCTAAAGTGGAAGATTTGGAGAGTGAATAATCATAACCTGAGGATAAAGATGACATTGCCTTAATGACTAGACAATTCAAAAGTTTTCTTAAAAGATGCAGAGGAGATGCCAGCAGTGGAACAGAGGTAAGTTTAATAAAAATATTAAGGTTTATAATGATGAATTTGCTATGAATACAAGAAATTTGGATATATAAAATTGGGCTGCCCAAATCTAAAAGCCACTCCTAACAAGAAGAAGGTAGAAGATAAAGCAAATGTGAAGAAGGGAAAGAAGAGATTTCAGAGAGCTTTTTGGGAGGCCTCAGCTTGAGATTTGTCAGAAATAAAAAATGGGGAGGAAGTCACCAACCTATATTTAATGCCCGATAATCTTGATCAGTCAGACTAAGAAGAGGTATGTGACTTGACTTATAATAAATTGTTAGAAGTTTTTGAATGAATTCATGATGCATATAGAAAACTTAAGAAAATGCATGGGAGTTTAAACTTAAAAATACAAGAATTATAAAAAAAGCTTGAAATTCTTAGGAAAGATCACGCATTAATAGATAACAACCCCACGAGCTTACTTAATGAATTTGATAACTTGAATAAATAGAATGATCTTTTGAAAACATCCAATGCTAATTTGGAAAAAGAATCTAAAGAACTTAAGGATGAATCCAAAAATAGAGAGCACTAATTGAAATATTATAACACTATGTTAGAGGATGCAAATTCATTTCTTTGAATAATAGTGAAAACTCTTGAAGAAAATAATATTCCCATAACACTTGAGGATTTTAGTAATCATATTTCGAGGTCAAAGATTTGAAAACCCAAGAAGAGAAAAATTTACTATAAAAAAATTTAGAAATCCATTTCTTGGAGTTAAATGTTATACTGTTGGGATGATTGGACATATTACACACACTTATACTTTATATAGAAAAACTCATTTAGTGTGGAGACCTAAGATGCATAAACCAAGTCATATCATACATGCATCTTATTTTATTTTGCCAAAATAAGAACCCAAACTTATTTGGGTTCCCTAGTCTAACATTTAATTGTTTTGTAGAATCGCTCTCATATAAGACCTCATGAGTGCATTTGGTACCAGAATAGTAGTTGCTTGAAGCATATGATTAGAGACACTATTCAATTTAAATCATTAGAATCCTGGAATGGAGGCAGGGTTATAATAGGAGATAATACTACTAAGAAAGTGATTGGCACATGTATGCTCAGAAACTTGCATATCTTTTTTTATAGAAAATATGTTACTTGTAGAAGGCCTAAAGAAGAATTTGTTAAGTATTAGCCAGCTATGTGATAAAGGGTATAGTGTAAATTTTTTTCCACTAGCTATATATTAAGCCTAAATGGAAATAATGTTTTGCATGGAATTAGGGTAAACAATTTTTATATGCTATTGTTTAATTATATTAAACCACCTAATGCTTCTTGTTTGAAAACTATTTCTAATGACTTATGGTTATGGCATAGGAGACACTCTCAATCTAGCATGAAAAGCATAAGGAAAATTACACAAAAGGATTTGGTTAGAGGTATACCAAAAGTAAACTTTACTAAGGATCTCCTTTGTGATGAATGTCTATTAGGAAAATAGGTGAAGTCCGCATTTCATTAAGGATCTTAGAACTAATAAACCTTTGGAGATTTTACATATGGATCTTTTTTGACCAGTTAGCATAATAAGTCTAGGAAGGAAGATATACAAAATTGTGATAGATTAAAATTTCATTAGAATCACATGGATTAAATTTTTATTTCATATAAGTGAATCATTTAAGGAGTTTAGAGATTTTTTTACTTATATTTAGAGAAAACTATGATATGAGATTTTAATAATTCAAAGTGATCATTATGGTGAATTTAAAAATGAATAATTTGAAGATTTTTATAAAGAAAAAGGAATTGATCACATTTTTTTCCCTAGGACCCCTCAGTAGAATGGGGTAGTCAAAAAGAAAGAATAGAACATTAATTGAAGCTGCTAGAGCCATGTTGGTAGAATATTCACTTCCTAAATATTTTGGGTTGAAGTAGTTAGTACTGCATATTATATTCTGAATAGGGTGAACAATAGATTGAAATTGAACAAAACACACTGTGAGCTTCTTACTGGGAGAAAACCTAATTTGTCACATTTGTATGCTTTTGGATGTAAGGTGTTCATACATAATAATGGAAAATCTACCTTAGGAAAATTTGATCCAAAATTAGATGAAAGAATTTTTCTTGGATACTCTAGTATTGTAAAATCATATAGATTTTTTAATAAAATAACTTTGGTAATTGAGGAGACCACACATGTTGTATTTGATGAATCTAGAATTTAAGTAGAGCCAAATTTGGAAGAAGATAAAATAGAAAATAACTCCTAAAATATTGAGAAAATTAATTTGGATGAAAATTTAAGGAAAGAAAACTCTTTGCCTAGAGATTTGAAATTTTCTAAAAACTATTCTAAGGAATTAATTTTAGGTGAACCTAGTGAGAGTGTTAGGACTAGGCATTGACTAAGTAAAAAAGTCAATTATTTTGTCTTTATTTTGATGATAGAACCCATAAATGTTAATCAAGCACTTTCTGATTTATTTTAGATTTTTTCAATGCAAGAAAAATTAAATCAATTTATAAGGAATGATTATTGGGAATAATTTGCAAGGCAAAAGGATCAAAGTATAGTTAGAACTAAGTGGGTACTTAAAAATAGAATGAAAGATTCTAGAGTTATTATAAAGAATAAGGCTAGATTGGTGGCTAAGGGGTATAATCAAATTGAAGGGATTGATTTTGAGGATACTTTTGCCCCTATAGTGAGACTTGAAGTAATTAGGGTTTTCTTAGCCTTTCCCTGTTTTAGAGGATTTAAGTTGTATCAAATGGATATTAAAAGTATCTTTTTAAGTAGGGTGAGACAGGAGGATGTTTATATTGAATAACCTCTAGGTTATGAAAATTCAAAATACCCAAATTAAGTTTTTTAATTGAAAAAGATATTATGTGGATTGAAACAGACACCTATGGCTTGGTATGAGAGGTTAAACACTTTCTTATTTGAGAGATTTTTTGAAAAAGGAACTATGGATACCACTCTCTTTTTAAAGAAATTGGGAGAAGATATACTCATTGTTCAAATTTATGTTGATGATATCATTTTTGGATCTACAAATAAAAATCTTTATAATGATTTTTCTAAAATAATGAGTAGTGAATTTGAGATGAGCCTAATGTGATATTTAAGTTAATTTCTTGGTTTTAGTATTAAGCAAATTGAGGAGAGAATATTTCTTAGTTAGTCGAAGTATGTTAAGGACATCCATAAAAAGTATGAAATAGACAATACTAAACTAGTTAGTACACCTATGAGTTCCTCAATTATGTTGGATAAGGACCTCATGGGAAAATCTATTGATCAAAAGAAATTTAGAGGAATTATTTGATCTTTGCTTTATTTGATAGCTAGCAGAGTCAACATTATGTTTAGTGTTTATTTGTGTGCTGGAATTCAATCTGATAAAAAAGGATCACATTTGACAGTAGTAAAATGAATTTTGAAATATTTCTTGGGAACACAGAACTTAGGAATTTCATATCCTAAGTTTAGTTCTTCATTTGAAATAATTGGATATTCAAATTTGTACTTTATAGGTTGTAGGATTGATCGAAAGAGTACATCTGGAACTTGTCAATTTATAGGAAATTCTTTAGTTTCTTGGTCTAGTAGAAAATAGAATTCCATAGCCCAATCTACTGCTAAAGTTGAATACATTACCTTAGGAAGTTATGTGGCACAAGTTTTTTGGTGAAATAACAGTTGATTAATTAAGGTTTATAATAGACATAGTTCCAATTTATTATGATAACACTAGTGTCATTTGCATTTCATAAAATCATATTCAACATTCTAGAACCAAACATAAAGATATAAGGCATGATTTCATTAAGAATCATATTTCCAATGGAGAAATTGAATTGAATCATATTTTAACTAAAAAATAACATACAGATATTTTTAAAAAACCACTAGCCTTTGACACTTTTAGTACAAGGCTAGGTGTGATCAATCTTAATGCTTAAATAAAATTTTGTACAAACTTGATTTGTTTCATCGTGTATTTTCTAATCTGTTTTAAATGATTTTGTTTGTATAAGTCTTTTTTAATCTTTGATTTTATTTTTGTTTTTATGATTAGTGTGTTTTTCAGAGGTATTTTTACATATCAAAATTTATGTTTCTGATTATTCTTGCTAATTTTCAAAGTGTTCTATTCATACTATACGAATTTATTTTTGTTCCGTATGAATTCTATAGCATGTCGATCACTGTTTTGGACTGAATACGTAAAGTTTTTCTTTTTAAAATAAATATCATAGTGTATAATATTTATATTATCTTGGATTATTTTTATTTATTCGTCTGTACGTATGTAGATAGTTATATGGGCTTAATCAGTTATTATAATTGAGCGTACGTTAAAAATTATATTTTATACATATGAACCACGTGTCATTCGATGTAGGGGATAATTCTAACCATCATTAAAATAATATGAAATAACTATTCATCCTGGACAAACACCTCTTCATCTGTACGATTGTTTGGTCAAAAATCCTGTACAAATGATGCTTCGTAACTAGCATGATTACGAAAAGTCATTTGATTTTGAACTTATTCATTCATACATATGAAATTATTTTCATCATATATGAACCATCTATCGTACTGTACGAACCCATTTTTGTACATACGAATGGTTATTTTTTCTTTAAATAGGAGGGCTTTAGAATTCATTTTCATTCACTTCAATAGCCTCTTCCGATCCTTCTCATCTTAGAAATGACCTGTTCTTTCAAGCATGGTAGAATCTCTAAGGGTTCATCTTACAGGAGTGGAGATGAAAAATTTATATCTAAAGCAACTTAGGATTCTTACCTTAGGTTTATGTCTGCTAAAATCACTCCTTCTAGACTCTTACTCCAATAAGATATCTACTTTCAAGTCATGCCTCTTTTTGATTCAACTCAATCCATCTTTATATTGACTTTAATCCATTCCTGTCATAAGGAGACCTTCCACTACTTTTTAACGAACATGAGTTTTAGTGAGAATAAGTGTAGGATAAGATCTTATATCTAAAAGAAATGGGCAAAAATCACTAAGGAAGATCTATGAACTTTTCTGTAATTAAGGACTCAAGGATTAGAGTACACACTATGACCTCCAAATTTTACTTTGATTCATCTAAAATTAACAAAGATCTTAGTGGGTTTGCTCAAGTTGGTCAATTGCCTAGGGTCTATACCTAAAACCAAAATGCAAGGGTCATCCAGCATGTCCTTAGAACTTAAATTATTCCTAAGGCTGATGATCGCATAAACATTACTCCTCTTTTGTCCACTATTGTTTTTCTAATCATAACTAGAAAACCAATAAATGAAGCTCAACTCATTCTAGATTACATTCATATCCTTTTTAAAATTAGGCATGTTTTTCATAGGAGAAAAAAAAATATTACTTGATGATATATAGTGACCTATGCCCTAGAAAAGAAGTTAAACATTGTTCATCCTGAGCCTCCACTTGAATTACCAATCTACTTCATCGATACCTCTTTTTGAGCACTTTTCAGAAAGAATGACAATTTAAGTGAGGATATTGAGGAAAGAAGGGGGAGCACCTACACCAGCTCATGGACCTAATTTTCAGGACATGATCCGGCGCTTTGACCGGTTAGATAGTCATTTTGATCAAATTTAGACTCACTTAAATCAGCAGGATGTATAGTACCAGCAAGACATGGGTTGGATTCGAGGACAGTTTGAATCCATGAACACTAATATAGCTATGATGAATAGCTATTTTTCTATCTTTAACTAGCCTCCTCCTCCAAACCAGGGCCCCATAGAGTTCTAGATGTACTTCTTGTATTGTGGCATAGCCAGTCCTTTGAGATGTGATGATCTTAGTGATCAATGCTTTGTGTACTTGTCCCTATTTAGATTTTATATTGATGTTATTTTGTTTTTTTAAACAATGATTTGATATCATTTATGTTTCAATGTTTTTTAACTTTAAATTGATATCAATAAAAAATGTATTGTTATGATCAATTGCTTTTATTCATTTATTGAAATGTAAGTGTGCCTATATGACAATCCTATGTTAATTGATCTAAAAAGTATTATAAATTAACCTGCACTACAAAATTAATTTCATTATGAAATTTAATTTTGTAAAAATTAAAGTTAACTTATAACTCGATCAAGTTAAGGCTATCAATCTCAGGTTCTTTTTTTGCAAACATAATTTAAATTTTATTATTACAATTTTGATGTCTTATTATTTTTTATGTCTGATTTCAATATAATTTTCTTTGAAATTAGAAAAAGTTAATGTTTTTAAATTATTGATTTTGGAAAGATCAATTAAAAAAGGGGTATGAAAAGAAATGTACAAATGTACAAAAATTGAAAGAATGCGCAATGGTTTGCAAATTGAAAAGAGGCATAAAATTAGCCCAAATACAAAGATGAACAAAGTGTGCCACAAATATTAGTAAAGATGCGCAGTATCACCAAATGAATATGTTCTTTCCTTTATCATTTAATCTTTAAATTCATATAAATCAAATATTCAATTAAATTTTATATTATAATTTGAATATTTCTAATCTTCATTTTGTCAATTTTACAATAATTTTCATTATGTAATTGTCTAGAATATTTCATGACCTTGATTATTTTTTTTTTGTCTATGTTATACTTTAATTTAAAAGTTTTGAATCTTTATTTTTTTTCTAATTGTCATTAATTTTGTTATTGCAATTATAGTTCAATCTCTTTCAAGATCAATTACTAAGGTTTCTCATATGACTTCTTCCATTTCAACCTTCCTTTTCTCTTTTTGTTGTTGTAAAAAGGGGGAGCAATATTATTTGTTATGTTAGTATTATCTTTGTTTTGTCATTGTGTTTGTTGGTTTTTGTTGTTTTACTTTTATGCATTATCATTTATGAGAAATAAAAAATTTGGTTTGTTCTTAAAGGAATTCCCTTATATTCACATGTTTATTCATTTAAGAGGAGTTAAGGAGAAATTTAGGGTATTCATTTGTACTCAAATAATAGTTGTTTTGCCATCATAAAAAAAGGGGGAGAACATTGAGATAATTGCTACTTAGTTCTTTCATGTTTGATATTCTTGCAACTTGTATGTTTTTTATGATTCCAAATATTATTATTTTGATTTTTATTTCTCCTAATATATTTTGGAAGAATTATTTTGATATTTGTGTGTACTAACATTTCAGAGAAATCATACTCCGGATTATTGAAGAGTTCAAAGCAGATCAGTTTAGGGGTTATTGTAACTGAAGTATGTATTTTTCATTTTATTGAGTCTAAGTGAGTGTGATTGTAAATGAGTAACTGTGCACAGACACACACACCGGGGGAGAGTTTAAAAATTGCAAATTATTTAAAAATGATCGTACTGTATGAATGCACTTCATATGGGACAATTTATTAAGTTATTTTTTTCTGATGAGCGGTTAAATGAACATAGAGATGAAAATTATTCTAAGTATTAATTATATTATACGATCACCATTTGTATATACCTTACAGAGTATGAAATGGACGGGTCCCTTTTCGCTCAAAAAGATTTTGTCTAAGTATGAATCGAACTATATGATCACAATTCGTACATGCCTTCTATAGTATAAAATTGTGAGGTAACTTTTCATTCCGATGTTTCTTCCAGACGAACTTGAAAATTTTTATAATTGATCGTACCGTATGATCTAATCATCATATGTACACCATACAGGGTATGAAATTATGGGGTCCCTCTTCATCCCAATGAAGATGAAAAATTTTCTAACTATTTGTACCGGATGAAATTGGTTCATCCTGGATGATCATCGTGTATGAAATGATTTTGCACCTATTTATAATAGGTTTGTACACAACAATTTTGGAATTATTCATACGTACGAATATATGATCGTATTGTACAATCGTGTATGTTCAAAATTGAAAATTATAAGTTTTTGGATAGTTTTTCGTGTCTTATGTGTAAATGGTCCACTAAAACTAATGTGAAAAAGTCTTGTCTTCTTGATTTTTCAAGTTCAATTAAAAGAGAGAATGTGAGAGAGTGTTTAAAAAAGATTTATTACAAGTGCAGTGTAAAGGGTTCAAAAAGTTACTCAAAGGTAAGGAACTCTTTGTGATTTTGGTTATCACTCTTCTTGTTCTCTTTCTAGTTGCTCGTAAGAAGATTTTTGAAGAAGATCTGGTACTCTGCCGACACTTGGAGAGTGTGAACAGATGAAGGTTCTTTGTCGACACTTGGAGGGTATGAAAGGATGACGGTTCTCTGATGCACTAGGGATTAGTGGAAGAGAGGTTCTGTAAAGTCTTATCCTCTTTATTGTGGGTGCAAAAGGAGAGACACTTTGACAATAGTGCAATAACTGAAATATAAGTCTTTTGGGAGTGGATGTAGGTCGTGTTTGAAGGAACCACTATAAATCTTTGCATCATTTAATTTCGGCATTTATTTACTACAAATTTTTTATGGTTGAAAAGTTTATTTTAAAATCTTAATTAACTTGCTACAAGAATCAATGGTTTTCTAGTTTAAAAATCCAAGAGAAAATTTTAAATTACCAATTCACCCCCCTCTTGGTTAGCCTTGGGATATTAGTTTAGATTTAACAACCTAATCAAGATTCAACAATCCTCACTTCCTTTCATAAAATATCTCTCAAATAGGAAAGTTCTTAAACTCTGATACGAAGCCCTAGGTGTGTATTTTAGTCTATACAATGCCTTTTTTCAATTTAAACACATGATTAGGGTATTTATAATTTTTAAAACCTAGAGGTTGCTCAACATAACATCCTCTTATATCACCCCATTCAAAAAGGAACTTTTCATATATATTTGAAATAATTTAAAACCTTTAAAATAGACAAAGGCTATAAAAACCCTAATTACTTCAAGTCTTGCTACAGGGGGAAAAGTCTCTTCAAAATCAATCCCCTCTATTTTTTTAGGGGAAACCTGTAAAGAGGCATACGCTTTAATTTGAAAAAAATTGAACAAAGTCCTTAAGGGGACATCAAGATTACTACTGCTCAAAGAGCTATAAAAATAAATTTAACAGAAGCCTAGAACTCGAGTTACCTACTAGAAATCAGTACAAAAATCCCTAAAGACATGTTATGATGCTTAAGGAAAAGCATCCAAAAATAAGGAGCTAAAAAAAAAGCCAAAATGCTCCAAGCAACTAGTCTCCTTGGAAACCTTACAATCATCCACCCAAAAAATAACCTGTAAAAATAACTGATGGGTATGAGAAATGAAACCATAACTATAGCATAAAAAAACCTTAAGTATAAATCTCTGATAGCCCAACAAAGGATACAATTAAAAGAATGATAGCCACCCTAAGTCCAAGAAAGACCAAATGCTAGATTTTAAAAACACCCAAAAAGGATACATTATGAAGCTCCCAACATGAATAGCATACCAAGTATACAATAAATCCAGATAGCACAAAGGAAAACCATTCAAACCTTTCAACCATAAGTGCCAAAGGGAAGCCTGAACCCTAGTAAACCAAAGACTGACAGAAGATCCGCACTAAAGAAAATATCCCCACAAACCCCCAAGAACAGCAGTAGATCCATCCCTAACTTAAACATCATCAGCTAGAACACATGGGTAACAAGCCAAGAGGGGACAAGCCACCAGCAGGCAATACCACGACGAGAAAGAGTCCACCAGATGGAAAACATGAAGAACAGAACACAACATATAATAAAAGTAAATAAAATGTAACCCAACAAATAGGAAATAATAAAAAACACCAGCTTAAACCCCAGGTGATAGAAAACAATAGAACTAAGCTAAGTGGGTGATGAAACACCCCCAGGCAGACAAACAACAAGCTACAGAAAAAAAGAAACCTGCAATGTCCAAAAAAAAATAGAACATCCAGCTCTAATGCTTGACATAAGATATCCTAATGAGATTCAGTCTAAGAAGACCTTTAATAGAGAAAGGCAGCTTAGAAAAAACCAGCTCATTAACACTGTTAAAATCACAACCTAACTTGGCCATATCATTTGCACTGCATTCCCATCATCCAAAATATAAGAAAAGGAGTAGTTCAGAGAGTTTAAAGTGTCTCTAATATCCATATAAATGTAAAATAAAGATGAAGAGCAGGAGTTATCCTCCTTAGAAAGGAAGGCCTTATAATCAAAATTAGAAACCACTTCTAGAAAAAAATTATCCATATAAAGATTAGCAAAAAGCCTTAAGCCATGAAGCACAACATAGTAAATAACATAGTTAACATCGTCATAAGCAACATACCCAGCAAACCCCCACAAGTAGGAACTATTGTGATCTGTAATCAAACCACCACAAACAGTGTTACCCACTCTAGCATTAGCCACATTCAACTTGAAATAATTTGGAAGAGGTTAGTCCAAGTAATGCATCTAGACACCTTATTGAGATTGTTAATCTCCAAATTAATACCAAAAACATGGGCAAAGTAAAAATAATCTTGCCTTATTTTTTATCACAACTCCTTAATCAATCATTTTATTTTTGAATACCCACTTATTTATAATAACACTTTGATCATTTCCCCTTTCAATCAATTCCCAAATATTATTTATTACAAATTGATTCAACTCTTCTTATATGGCCAAAATCTAAATTTCATCCGAAAGTACTTGATTTATATTTGTGTGTTTAATCATCGATATAAAGGTAGAATGGTTCACCTCTTTTCTACATACATACCTAATCCTTACGCCCTCATAAGGTTCATCTAAAATAAATTCCTTAGGGTGATTCTTAATAAATTTTCATTCCCTAACCATAGGGTTTTTTTTTTCTATATTTTCTTTCAAATTTAACTTTTTAATTCCTTGGGAGTTATTTTTAATGTGAACCTCTTCCAACCTTTTCTCTTCCAAAATGCTAGATTACTCAAACACAATAGGTGTGGTCTTCTCAACTACCAAATTTCTTTTATTAAAAACTCTATATAATTTTCCAATACTAGAGTATCTAAGAAAAATTCCTTCATTAATTTTGGAATAAATTTTCCTATAAGAGTTTTCCCATTATTATGAATGAACACCTTACATCCAAAAACATTTAAATGTGACACATTTGGTTCTATCCAATTAAGAAGTTTATAGAGTGTCTTATTCAATTTAGATCAAATGTTCACCCTATTCAAAATATAATAAGTTGTACTAACCGCTTCAGCCCAAATATATTTTGGAAGTGTATACTTTGCCAACATGGCTCTAGCAGCTTTAATTAATGTTATGTTCTTTTTTTCTACAATTCTATTTTGCTGAGGGTCCTATATGAAGAAATTTTTTAATAAATTTCTTTCTCTTTATAAAATTCTTCAAATTTTTTATTTTCAAATTCACCTTCATGATCACTTTATATTTATAAAATCTTACATCCTAATTTTTTATGTATCCAAGTTAAAAAACTTCTAAATTCCTCACATGATTCACTCTTATGAAATAAAAATTTAACCCAAGTGAATCTAGAAAAATCATCAACAATGACAATTCCAAATATTTTACCTTCTAAACTTACAGTGTTAACTAGACCAAAAAGATCCATATGAATTATTTGTAATGGTTTACTAGTTATAAGATCCTTAATGGAATGAAAGGAAAACTTCACCTTTTTCCTAGTTGGCATGCATCATACAGGTGATCCTTATTAAAGTCTAGGTTTGGTATTCCTCTATAAAGGTCTTTTTGGGTAATTTTTCTAAGATTTTTTATGCTAGCGTGATAAAGTCTCCTAAGCCATAAACATGATTCATCAAAAAATATTTTCAATTAAAAATCATTAAGAGATTTAATATAATTCAAATCAACCATGTAAATATTATTTACCCTAATTCCATTCAAAATGTTAATTCCATTTTAGCTTATTATGTATCTAGTGGGAAAAAATCTACACTACAATTCTTATCACACATCTGACTAATACTCAAAAGATTATGTTATAAGCCTTCTTTTTTTTTTTTTAATACAAGTAAAACCTTCTCAATGAAAAAATTGTTCAAGTTTTCAATCATACATGTTCATAACACATTTTTAGTGGTATTATCTCCAGTGTAACTTTTCCTCTATTTTTAGCTTCCAGCGATATGAATTTTGTAGTGTCTCCAGTCATATGCTTTGAACATCTGCTATCAAAATACCAATGCTCTTATGAGGTTTATATGAGAACGTTTCTATAAGATAATCAAACTTTAGTCTTGGTAACCCAAACAAGTTTGGGTTCTCCTCTTGGCAAAATTAATTTAGATGCATATCTGTTATGCTTTGATTTATGCATCTTTGGTCTCCACACTAGATATGATTTACTATTAATAGTGCAAGTGTGAGGTATATGGCCAAATATTCTACAAGAAAAACATTTCATACTAGGAAAAGGATTTATCAATCTATATAAATTTAATTATCTTTTCTTAGGTTTTAAAATTTTATGCTTCAGTTATGGATTAAAAAAAAATTTAAGTGTTAGGGGAATCCTATTGTCCTCAAAAGCTTTCATGTTTTCTATGAGATATGAGTTTGTTTGTTTTAAATTATCATTATTAAAATTCAACTCATGTTCTCTTTAATCTGTTTCATCCTTATATATTTTAAACTCTTTTTCAAGCTCAATTTGTTATGATTTCAATATTTCATTTTGTTTGTTCAAATCATCAAACTCATCCAAGAATTTCATGTTGTTGCTATCATTTAGTGCATGACTTTCCTAAGGAATTCATGCTCTTTTTGTAACACTAGGAAATCTAAGTTCAACCTAGCATGCATCTTTTCGAGTATTCTATATGCTGTATGAATCTTTTCATAATCATCAAATATCTCTTCATAAGTTAAGTCACATACCTCTTCTTGATCTAACTAATCAAGCTTGTCAGCCATCAAATACAGGTTTATGACTTCTTCCTTTACTTTTATTTTTGAAGAATTTGAAGCCGAGTCTGCCCAAAAAGCTCTCTACAATCTCTTCTTTCCCTTCCTCATATTTATTTTCTCTCCTACCTTCTCCTTTCTTGGATTGGCTTTAAGATATGGGCATTCAAATTTGATGTGTTCAAGCTTCCTACCTTCATAGAAAATCACATCATTAGAAGTCTTAACATTTTTATAGAACTTACTTTTATTCCACTGTTGTTGTCTCCTTTGCTTCCTCTTTAGAAAACTCCTAAATTGTCTTATCATCAAAGTAATGTCATCTTGATCATAAGGATTAAATTGATTACTCTTTTTTTTTTTGAAGAAATGCAAAAATTGTATTAAAATAAAAGATAACCTAATAAAAACTAGAAGCAAATGATCCCTTTTTTAATAAGAAAAAGGAAATTGATTACTCTCTGAGTCATCCACTTTTAGTTCTACATTCTTTTCCTTTCACTTCTCACCTGCATCAATTTTTCTTTGACTCACTCCTTGCTTATAAGCAATTAATGATCCAAGAAGATTATCAATAGAATAAATATTTAAATATTTAGATTTTGTAATAGTGGTTACTTTCACATCATAAGAAGTAGGCAAATAATAAAGTATTTTATTTACTTTCCCAGCATTTATTATTTCCCTACCTAAAGTGTGCAATGAAGAAACTATTTAAGTGAAACATGTGTACATGTCAGTGATTTATTCATTTAGTTTCATACAGAACAATTTATAATCATGTAATAAAATATTTAATCTAGAATATTTCACTTTGTTAGTCCCTTTATATGTGATACAGAGTCTATCCCAAAGTTATTTTCTACTTTTAAAAGTTGAGACATGTATATAGTCTTCAATTTAAGAGTACAGAAAAACTATTCAAACATTTAGCATTTGACAAAGCTAAATCTTTTACAATCTAGTCAGCAAATGGCATTTTAGTTCAAATGCCATCTATAAGACTAGTTGGCCTAGTGTATCCTTCTTGTACAAAAATTTGCTTATGATAGTCAAG
This sequence comes from Dendrobium catenatum, assembly GCF_001605985.2. Classification (NCBI taxonomy): domain Eukaryota; kingdom Viridiplantae; phylum Streptophyta; class Magnoliopsida; order Asparagales; family Orchidaceae; genus Dendrobium; species Dendrobium catenatum. The sequence continues at coordinate 2,233,953 of NW_021319451.1, forward strand.
CGATTGAAAAGAAGTAGACATGCATTTTTCCCAAAATCAAAAGGAATGTTATCAAACAATGGGGGTCTAGTGATCAAAAATCCTTCAAGGTTATTACAGTTTCCAAAAGTATCCATGATCATTTTCAAAAAGTTATCTAAACCTTATTTTTTGAAAGTAGGATTTGATACCACTTGAAAATCCATATAGGTTGTTAGACCTATAATAATTTTCTCGATTCTAACCAAGAGGGGCTGGGAATTGGTTATTTTAAAAACTTCTTAGAAATTTTATATAACCGTTTCATAATTTTTACACAAAGAAAATTTTTCCCAAATCAAAAAACTTTTCAACTATAAAAATATAAAGTGCAGGAAAATAAAATTGCAGTAAAATAGAAAAAACATAGAAATTTATAGTGGTTCATCCCAACTAATCTTACGTTCACTCCCTAAAGACTCCCTCTTTAATTATTGCACTATTAGCAAAGTGTCACTCCTCTCGTTGAAAGGAAATGAAGCCTTTATAATTACCCTCTCTTCCACCAATCTGTAATGTGGTAGAGTACTGTCATTCTTTCATACCCTCTAAGTATTGGTAGAATACCGTTGTCCTTTTCACACTTCTCCATGTTGGAAAAGAATCATCACCCTTTCACACCCTTCTGGTGTCGATAGAGAACTAGAACTTCTCCAAATATTTTCTCACAAGTAACTCCAAAGAAGTAAGGAAGAGATTCAACAAGACTTACAAAAAGATCCTCACCTTTGGAAAACCTTGTGAGCCCTTTATAATTTCCACTTGAAAGATCTATCTCCACACTCTCAAACACTCTCCCAAAACACTCTTACACTTGCTCTCCAAAAAAATACAAAGAAGGATTCATCTCATATAGTTTTTAAGGACTTTTTATATGAAATACACAAAACATTGTCCTAAAAACTAAAAATTATAATTTTGATCATCCATGATCCTATAGTATGATTGACGATCATACATATAAATAGTATAAAATTTTCTCATATGATACTAAAGGAAACAATTTTGTACTTTGATTTACTTATGTATGAATTGACATCATACAGTATGATCAGCTCAAATTGAAAAGAATTATTTGATACGATTCAGTATTAAGAGATTTCGTACTCTGAATACTGTGCTATATAAAAATCATATCATACTATACATCTATTGTAATCAAACCATGTTTCATTTGGTATGAAAATGGCCTCAACCATTATGTACACTTGCAGTCGTATGTACGATCTGATGATCAAATAGTATGAATAGTACAAAAAATTTTCTTATTTGTCTAGATGAAATGATACGTAACCATTTTGTACTCTTGATGTTATATGTATAATTTTATGATCACACAGTACGAACATTTAAAAAAAAATTTCCTTTTCATATGGATGAAAAGATAGCCATCCATTTCATACTCTGGATGTCATATGTACCTACCTATGATCGTATAATACGAATAGTTTAAGAAAATGAAGAGTTGGTTAGGACAAATATGTGTATATCTATTTTATACTCTGGAAGGCATACATATGAAGCTAACTTTGTATAGTATAAATTAGAATTAGAAAAAATTTTCTAACATGGTTTGATTAAATGCTTTCTGGAGGAAAACTTAAGCCAAATCATCCTATATGATCCTAAATCATATAGTATGATTAATTTAAAAAAAAAATTCAAAATTTTTACAGTCCCTAAGTGTGTGTGTTCACGGTTACCCAATTACAATCATGCTCTTTTAGACTCAAGAAAAGTATAGAAAATATAGACTTCAGAAATAATAAATCCTAATCTAATCTGAGTTGAAGTCTTCAACTATCAGGAGTATGATTTCCCTGAAATATTAGTACACATAAACAATAAAAGCAATATATCCATTATATGTTTGGAGAAGCAGTAGTGAATACAATAATATTTTGTAATCATTAAAAACATACATGAAATGAAAGCATAGTTATGAACTAAATGGTAATACTAAATCCACTCATTCAGGAATCAATCTCCCATCTATGTATCCAACTTTTTTTGGCAATTAATCTTCAAGTCAAAGTTAAAATTGACCTTTATGATAATCAATCTATATGTCAGGTTCTAAATCCACCACTGATTTGGGAAACGATCTCCCATATGAGTATTGCACTTTATCTAGAAATTGATCATCTAGTTAAAGATTAAGCTTTACCATTTTATAATCAAATTTTTTGTTAGGTTTTAAATCCACTCATTTGAGAATTATTCTCTCATTTTAGTACTTTCCTTTGTTTGGAAATCTATCTTCCATTCAAAGTCTGAATTCACCTTTCTAATAATCGATTTGTTAGCCTGGTTAAAAATCCACTCCTTTGGGAGTCTCTCTTGCCTGAGTATTCCACTTTGTCTCAAATTGAACTTCCGGTCAAAGTTTAAATTCACCATTTTGATAATGAATCTATCGATTAGGTTTTAAATCCACTCATTTAGGAATAAAATTATTATCTGAGTGTCTCCCTTTTTCTAGAAATCAATCTTTTAGATAATGCTTAAATTCTTTTTTTCAAAAATAAATTTATAGACCAAGTTTTAAATCTAATTGTTTTGGAATTAATCTCCTATCCGAGTATTTCACTTTGTTTAGAAATCAATCTTCCACTCAAAATTTAAATTCTCCTTTCCAATAATTAATATATTAGTCAGACTATAAATTCATTCATTCAAAAATAGATCTCCAATATGAGTATTCTGCTTTGTGTAGAAATTGATATTCCAGACAAGGTTTAAATTCTCCTTTCTGATAATCGATCAATCAGCTAGGTTCTAAATCCACATACTCTGGAATAGATCTCACATCTTAATATTTAACTTTTTCTAGAAATTGAAATTTTATTGAAACTTTATATTCACCTTTCTGATAATAGTTCTATAGGTTAGGTTCTAAATCCACTCTTTCAAAAAAATAATCTCACTATTGAGTATTCCCTTTTGTATAGAAATTAGTCTTCCAGCCAAAGTTTAAATTCACCTTTTTGATAATCTACCTAATGGTCATGTTCTAAATCCATGTATCTAGGAACAGTTCTCTCATATGATTACACTTCTTTATTTTTAAATTGATCTTCTACAGAAGGTTTTAATTCACCTTTCTATTAATTACTCAATTAGTTAGGTTCTAAATCCACTCATTTAGGAATTGATTTCCACTCTGAGTATTCTACTTTGTCTAAAAATTAATCTTCCATTTAAAGTTTAAATTCATAATTTTAGTAATTGATTTATCAGTCACGTTATAACTCCACTCATTTGGGAATAGATATCTTGTCTGAGTATTCTATTTTATCTAGAAATTGATCTTCTAAAAAAAGGTTTAGATTTTCCTAAGCTTATAATCAATGTATCATCAAGGTTTTAAAACCACATATTGGGTAATTATTCTCACATCTGAGTATTTCCCATTGTCTAGAAATTGATTTTCCACTCAAAGTTTAAATTAACCTTTTGAATATCAATCTATAGGTAAGTTTCTAAATCCACTCATTCAAGAATCGATCTCTAGTATGAGAATTCTATTTTATCTAGAATTCGATATTCAAGACAAGGTTTAAATTCTCCTTTCCAATTGTCGATCTATTGGTCAAGTTTTAAATTCACTTATTTAGGAATCAAATTCCTATCTATGTATTTCACTTTGTCTAGAAATAATTCCCCATTCATGTTTGAATAGTTGCTATTTGAATGAGTTATATTTATGCAACTTATGTAGTTTTGATGATTCCAAACATTATTGTTCAAATGTATAGTTATCTCCTAACAATTTCAGAAGAAACAACCTAATTACTGGACTCAACAATTCAAACTTTATATTCAACTTTATAAAAATAGATCTACACAAGAAGTTCTAAATATACTCATTCGAAAATCGATGTCCCATTTGAATATTTTTCTTTATTTTGAAAATAATCTTCTATTTAATGTTTGAGTTTCACCTTTTTGATAATTGATTTATCAATTTTCATACTAATTCCAATCATTTAAGAAACAATCTCCTATCTGATTGTTCTTTATTTACAAATCTATCTTAAATAGTAAATAATTAAATTGTGAAATTGAACTCTTATGAAAGTAACTGACTTTATCTGGAAATCAATCATCCAATAAAAGCTTGAATTTCACATGTTTAATAATCAATCTATTAGCCAAATTCTAAATCGACACATTCAACAATCGATCTCCTATTAGATTATTTCACTTTGTCTATAAATTGATCTTGAAAATAAGGTTAAAATTATCATTTCCAATAATTAATATATCAATCAGGTTCTAAGTCCAATCATTCCTGAATCAATCTCTATTTGAAGTATTTTATTATCTGGAAATCAATCTTCTAGTCAATGTTTAATTTTACCTTTTCAATAATCATTCTATCGATCAGGTTAAAAATGACTCATTCGGCAATCGATCTCCCATCTGAGTATTCTGCATTATCGAGCAATCTTCTAGGTCAAGTTTAAACCCATTTTTTCTTTAATTGATCTACTAGTCAGTTTTAAATCCATACATATAGAAATTGATCTCTTGTCTTAGTATTCAATTTTATTTAGAAATAGATGTTACAAAAAAGTTTTAAATTTGTCTTTCTAAGAATTGATTTATCGGCCAAGATTTAAATCCACTTATTCAATAATTGATATCTTTTCTGAGTATTTCATTATGTATGTAAATAAATCTTCCACTAAAAGTTTAAATTCGCCTTTTTTATATTTGATCTATCAGCCATGTTCTAAATCAACTTATTCTAAAATATATATCCCATCTGAATATTTAACTGTCTAGAAATCAATCTTCCACTCAAAGTTTAAATTCATCTTAAGATAATAAATCTATAGGTTAGGTAGTAAATCCAGTCATTCGAAAATCGATCTATTTTTTTAGTACTTCATTTTGTCTTAAAATTTATATTTTAAATAACATTTAAATTCTCCTTTCAAAAAATCTATCTTTCGCCTAGGTTCTAAATCCACACATTCATGAATCGATCTCTAGTCTAAGTATTCTATTTTGTCTAGAAATAAATTTTCCAGTAAATATTTAAATTCACGTTTTGCGATAATCAATACATCAATCAAGATCTAAAAGAATTCTTTTGTGAATATATCTCTCATATGATTATTCAGCCTTGTCTAAAAATTGATCTTCTAGAAAATGTATAAATTTGTCTTTCTGATAATCGATAATCCACCAAGTTTTAAATCCACTAGTTTTGGAATTGATCTCCTGTTAGAGAATTTAACTTTTTCGAGAAATTGATCATTAACCCAAAGTTTAGATTCACCTTTTTGATAATCAATCTATAGGCCAGGATCTAAATCCACTCATTCAAGAATTAATCTCCCATAAAAGTATTATGATTTTTCTAGAAATTAATCTTCTATTCAAAGTTTGAATTTCACCATTCTAATAATTGATCTATTTGCTAGGTTTTAAATCCACTTATTTATGAATTGATATCCCATCTTAATATTTTACATTGTTTGGAAATTAGTCTTCCATTAAAACTTTATATTCACCTTTCTTATAATCGATCAATAAGTCATGTTCTAAATCCACCTTTTTTATTAATGATTTATTTGTCAGGTTCTAAATCCACTCAATCAAGAATCAATCTCCTATCTGAGTTTTATGCTTAGTCTAGAAAGCAATCTTCAAGTCAATATTTAAATTCAACTTTCTGATAATCGATGTATTGATTAGGTTCTAAGTACACTCATTCAGAAATTGATCTTTCATCTATATATATATATATATATCATATTTTCTAGAAATCGATCTTCAAGTAAAAGTTTGAATTTCACCTTTTCGAGAATCAATCTATCAGCAGAGTTCCAAATCCACTTATTCAGGAATTCATTTCTTGTTTGAGTAATATGCTTTATTTAGAAATTGATCTTCCAAAGAAGGTTTAAATTCTCCTTTCTTATAATTAACCTATTGGCTAAGTTCTAAAGCCACCTTTTTTATGAATTGATCTCTCATCTAAGTATTTCACATTGTATAGAAATTGATTATTTATTTAAACTTTACATTCACCTTTCTGATAATCAATCAATAGGATAGGTTCTAAATCCACTTATTCACGAAATTATGTTCTATTTGAGTATTTAGCTCTATCTGGAAATCTGTCTTCCATACAAGCTTTAGATTCTCCTTTTGGATAATCAATCTATCGGGCAGGTTCATAAACCACTTATTCATGAATAAATCTCTCGTCTAAGCCTTCTACTTTATTTAGTAATTAATCTTCCTGAAAAAATTAGAATTTCACCTTTTCAATAATTAATATATTAGTCAAGTTAAAAATCTAATCTTTTTAGAATCTATCTCATGTCTGAGTATTCCACATTGTCTCAAAATAGATCTTCTAGTCATAGATTAAATTCACCTTATTCGATATTGTATATATCGATCTGGTTCTATATCCACTCATTCGGGAAAATATCTCTTATCTGAGTATTCCTCTTTGTCTATAAATGAATCTTTTAGACAAGGTTTAAATTCTTCTTTCCAATAATCAATATATCGGCCAGGTTTTAAATCCAATTGTTTAGGAATTGATTTCCTTTATGAGTATTTCACTTTATTTAGAAATTGATTTTCCAATCAAAACTTAAATTCACCTTTCTAATAATTAATCTATAGGTCAGGATCTAAATCCACTCATTTAGGAAAATAATCTCCCAGCTAAGTATTCTATTTTGTTTATAAATTAATCTTCCAATCAAAGTTTAAATTCACCTTTTTGATAATTTATCAAATGGCAAGCTTTTAAATCCACCTATTCAGGAATAGTTCTCACTTCTAATTACTCCGCATTACCTGGAAATCAATCTTCTTGTCAAAGCTTTAATTTCACTTGATTGATTATTGATTAATCAGCCAAATTGTAAATCGACAAATTTGAGAATTGATCTCCTATATGTTGTCTAAAAAGTGATCTTCAAAATAATGTTTAATCGTTCCTTTCCAATAATTAATCTATCAGTCAGGTTCTAAATCCACTCATTCGAGAATCAATCTCCCTTCCAAGTATTTATTGTTTAGAAGTCAATCTTCTAACCAAAGCTTAAATTACCCTTTCTAATAATAAATCTATCATTCAAGTTCTAAATCCACTCATTCGAAAATCAATCCCCACCTACATATTATGCTTTGTGTGGAAATCATTCTTCAAGTCATAATTTAAATTTACCTTTTTGATAATTGATCTATCGGTTAGGTTCTAAGTTAACTCATTCAACAATTGATCTCCTGTCATAGTATCCCTATATTTTTTTGGAAATCAATCATTCAATCAAAGTTTAAATTGACCTTTTTGATAATTGATATATCAATCAGGTTCTAAATCAACTCATTCAGGAATCAATCTTCTGCTTTTTTTTTTTAAATTAATCCTCTAATCAAAGTTTAAATTTGACCTTTCTGGTATTTGATCTATCATTTTGGTTCTAAGTCCTCTCATTCAAGAATTGATCTCTCCTCTAAGTATTCCACTTTGTATTAAAATCAATATTCATGTTAAAGTTTGAATTTTATCTTTTTGATAATCGATATATCGTATATTCAAAATCTATTCTTTTTGGAATCGATCTCCTATATGATTATTTTACTAAGTCTGAAAATCAATCTTCCAGTCAAAGTTTAATTTCACCTTTTCAAAAATTAATCTATCCGTCATATTCTAAACCAGCCTTTTTGGAATTACTCTCCCATCTGAGTATTCTGCTTCATCTGGAAATCAATCTTCCAATCAAAGTCTAAATTCATATTTTCTTTAATTTATCTGTTGGTCAGATTCTTAATACACTCATTTAGCAATTGATTTCCATTATGAGTATTCAGTTTTATCAAGAAATTGATCTTCCATACATGTTTTAAATTTTCCTTTTTGAGAGTTTACCTATCCGCACGGATATGAATCTACTTATTTGGGAATTGATTTTTTGTCTGAGTATTTCACTAGGTCAAGAAATTGATCTTCCACTCAAAGTTTAAATTCACCTGTATAATAAATCTATTAGTCAGGTTCTAAATCATCTTATTCAAAAATCTATCTCCCATCTAAGTATTTTCCTTTATATGTAAATCAATCTTCCACTCAAAGTTTAAATTCACATTCTGATAATCAATCTATAGGTCAGGTTGTAAATCCACTCATTCAAGAATAGATCTCTAGTTTGAGTATTCCACTTTGTCTTGAAATTGATCTTTTAATCAAGGTTTAAATTCTCCTTTTTTATAATCAATTTATTAGACAGGTTCTAAATCCACTCATTAAGGAATTGATCTCCACACTAAGTATTCTATTTTGTCAAGAAATCAACCTTCTAGTCATAGTTTAAATTCACCTTTTAGATAATTAATATATCGGTCAGGTTCTAAAGTCACTATTTCGTGAATACATCTTTCCTATGAATATTTAGCTTGTCTAGAAATTGATTGTCTATATATGGTTTAAATTTGACTATTTCATAATCGATCATCGACCAAGATTTAAATCCACTTATTCGGGAATCGAACCCCATCAGAGTATTTCAATTTCTCTATAAACTAATCATCCACTCAATGTTTAAGTTCAAGTTTCTAATAATCAATCTATAAGTCAGGTTCTAAATCCACTCATCCAGGAATAAATCTCTCGTCTAAGTATTCTGCTTTATTTGAAAATTGATCTTCTAGTCAAAGTTTGAATTTCATCTTTCCGATAATGTATCTATTGGTCAGCTTCTAAATCTACTTATTTTGGAATCAATATCCCATCTTAGTATTATACTTTATTTAGAAATAAATCTTCTATTAAAACTTTATATTCACCTTTCTTATATTCAATCAATATGATAGGTTCTAAATCTATTCATACAAAAATAGATCTCCCATCTGAATATTCCTCTTTGTTTGGAAATCTATCTTCCAGTCATGTTTTAAATTCCACCTTTCTGATAATCAATTTATTTGTCAGGTTCTAAATCCACTCATTCAAAAATCAATCCCCCATCGAAGTTTTTAGGTTTGTCTTGAAATTGATCTTCCAATCAACATTTAAATTCACATTTCTAATAATCAATCTATTGATCATATTTTAAATACACTCATTTTGAAACTAATCTCCCATCTGATTATCCTTCTTTAACTTAAAATTGATCTTCAACTCAAAGTTTGAATTTCATCTTTTCAAGAACCGATCTATCAGGCAAGTTCTAAATTCACTCATTCGAGAAATGATCTCTAATTTTAGTATTGAACTTTATCTAGAAATTAATCTTCCATATTGAGTTTAAATTATCATTTCATATAATTGAACTATAGGCCAGGTTTTAAAATCACTTTTTAGGAATCGAACTATCATCTTAGTATTTTACTTTGTATGGAAATTGATTATCCAATAAAACTTTAAATTCTTATTTTTTTTATGATCAATGTATAGGTCAGGCTCTAAATCCACTCATTCAAGAATTGATCAACCATCAGAGTATTCAGCTCTATCTAGAAATTGATATTCCAAAAAAGTTTAAATTCTTTGAGATAATTGATTTATCGAACAAGTTCAAAACCCACTTATTTGGAAATCAATCTCTTTTCTAAGTAATCTACTTTGCGTAGAAATTTATTTTCCAGTCAAAATTTGTATTTCACCTTGTTGATAATAGATCTATCAATCATGTTAAAAACCCACTCATTTGGGAATAGCTCTCCTGTCTAAGTATTCATTTTTTCTAGTAATATATATTTATATCAATGTTTAAATTCACCTTTCCAATAATGGATCTAATAGACATGTTCTAAATCCACTCATTCAAGAAACGATCTCCCGTCTGAGTATTACACTTTTTCTTGAAATCAATCTTCCAGTTAATGATTAAAATTAACATTTTGATAATCAGTATATCAGTCAAGTTCTAAATCCTATAATTCAAGATTTAATCTTGCATTTGAGTATTATGTGTTGCCCATAAAAGGATCTTCTAAATAAGGTTTAAATTTACCTTTTTGATAATCGATCTATTAGTCAGGTTCTAAATTAGCTCCTTTTGGAATCAATCTACCTTTTAAGTATTTCACTTTTTAAAAATTGATCATCCAATCAAAGTTTAAATTCAACTTTAAAATAATTGATTTATCAGCCAGGTTCTAAATCCACTCATCTGGGAATCAATCTCGCATCTAAGTATTCCATTTATCTCAAAATTGGTCTTCTTGTTAAAGTTTGAAGTCATCTTTCTGATAAATAATCTATTAGTCAGGTTTTAAATCCAGTCATTTAAGAATCAATCTCCCATCTGAGTATCCCACTTTGTATAGAAATTGATCTTCTAGTCAAAATTTAAATTCACATTTTTGATAATAAATCTATCTTTCACATTCTATATCCACAAATTTAGCAATCGATCACCCATCTGAGTGTTCCACTTTGTCTGGAAATTGGTCTTCCAGTTTCATATTGAACTTCACCTTTTTAATAATTAAACTATTAGCCTTGTCCTAAATTCACTCATTCGTGAATTTAACTCTCATCTATATATTTTAAATTATCTTGAAATTGTTCTTCAAGTCAACATTAAATTTCACCTTTTTGATAAACAATCTATCAGGTAAGTTTAAAATTTATTACTTTGGGATTTGATCTCTTGTCTGAGTATACCACTTTGTCAAGAAATTGTTCTTTTGATCAAAGTTTGAATTCATCTTTTTGATAATTAATATATCAATTAGGTTCTAAATTAACTCATTTAAGAATAGATCTCTCGTCTAAGTATTCCACTTTTTCTAGAAATAATTATTTTAGATAAGATTTTAATTCTTCTTTCCAATAATTCAACTTTTAGCTAGGTTTTAAATCCAGTTGCCCAGGAATTAATCTCCTGTTTGAGTATTTCACATTTTTTAAAAATTGATCTTCCATTCAAAATTTAAATTAAATTTTCAGATAATTAAACTATCGGTATGACTCTAAATCCAATCATTCAAAAATTGATCTTCTATCTAAGTATTTCGCTTTGCCTAAAAATTGATCTTCTAGACAAGGTTAAAATCTTCTTTTTGATAATTGATCGATCGACCAGGTTCAAAATCTACTTATTAAAGAATTGATCTCCCATCTAAGTATGTCACTTTTTTGTTTTTGGAAATTAACCTTCTATTCAAACCTAATATTCACCTTTCCAATAATGGATCTATAGGTCAGGTTCTAAATCCACTCTTTTAAGAAATGATCTCCTTGGTGAGTATTCTATTTTGTTTTGAAATTAATCTTCGAGATGAAGTTTATATTTACCTTTTCAATAATCTTCTAACAGTTAGGTTCTAAATCCACCTATTAGGGAATAGTTCTCTTGTATGAGTACCACACTTTATTTAGAAATTGTTCTTTTAGAATTGGTTTAAATTTTCCTTTCTGATAATCGAGATATTATTCATATTCTAAATTCACTCATTCAAGAATCAATCTCTAGTCTGAGTATTTTACTTTGTATAGAAATCAATTTTCGTGCAAAAGTTTAAATTCACTATTTTAATAATTGATTTATCTGTCAGGTTCTAAATCCACTCGTTCCAGAAAATATATCTCATCTAAGTATTACGCTTTGTCTAGAATTTGATCTTCTAAATAAGGTTTAATTTTTCATTTCTTATAATTGATCCATCAACAAAGTTTTAAATCCTTTTATTTAGGAATTGATCACGTGCCTGAGTATTTCACTTTGTCTAGAAATCCATCTTCCACTAAAAGTTCAATTCAGCCTTTCTAATAATTAATCTATTGGTGTAGTTCTAAATCCACTCATTCAATAATTGATCACCCATATGAGTATTTCATTCTATTTAGAAATTTATCTTGAAGGTATGGTTTAAATTCTCCTTTTTGATATTCAATTTATTGGTCAGGTTTTAAATCCACTTATTCTTTTTTTTTTTGAAGGAAAAGCATCAAATTGCTTTAAATGAAAAAAGGATTACAACCTAAGGATTCTAAACATTGGATTCCTCCTTTAATAAATACATGAATAAAGGAGGAACCTTATTCACACTAACATCATCCCAAATAAAAGAACTCAAAATGCCATAGAACACATAAATCCGCTAACTTATTGCACCTTCTATCAACATAATTAAAAATTACATGATTAAACTCATTAAATAAATGCACACCTCCTAACATTGTATCTCCACTTCTTTTGGCATTTCTCAAAAACTTCATGACGTTGACATTATCTCCTTCAATTATAATTTCCTTATACTTAAACATCAAATCTTTGACCATCTACTGTATAGATTATGTAGCCAAAAACTTCAAAGAAGATATATCGCAATGAACATACGGTTTACCAAAAGTTTTTAAGATTCTTCCTTTATGATCATGAAACACTCCTCCAATTCCATCTTTGTAAGAAGTGAGTAATGCAACATCCACATTTACATTTTACCAATCGGGTGGAGGGGGATATCAATGGAATTAGCATCCCATATACTCAAGATTCTACCAACACCTTGAGCAGAAATTGATGCAAAACTCATTGCATTAGAAGCAATAATCAATGGGTTGTCATCCTTCCCATTGTGGATCAAGTTATTCCTTGACTTCCATTTAAAGTATACCACGTTACAATAAAGATTAATCATAAAGGAAGTTCGGCAGAGAGCCAATTGCAGCATTCTAACAATGAATCAAACATATGGACAACAAAGCCCCACTTATCGATCTGATGAATAACTTCCTTGAGCTTATCACATCTAGCAGCAACATGATCTATATTTTCAATGTCATTACAACTCCTTGGGTAATTGTTTTCCCTTTGCAATCTTCTATACTCAAGGAAACTATATGTAGACCATTATGATAAAATTTCCACAAAAAATTCTCCACCTTAGGATTCAGCTTGCCTTTTTTTACCCAACTCCATACCTGCTTTGGATAAGTATGCATAACATAATTTTTGAACACCATGGAAGAAATGGATCTTCCATTTTTCTGAAATGGTAGCTCCATTGAGTCTTCTTCTAATCCAATTTTAATACCAATTTATAAGAATAAGTTAACATGTTCTGCCCCCATAACTTCCCTTTATGCATCCACATTCCAACATCAATTAGATATGAAGTTAGAAATTGAAAATCTGCTGCTATCATGAGAAGAAACAAAGGTGGGCCATTTTGCTAATGCTTTTATCCAAAATCCACATATCATTGAATACATCAATATCTTCTCCATTAGCTACATTCCATCTTATTAAAGGCATTAAAGATTTACCTCCATCTATGATGATTTTCCAAGCTGGTGACCCCGTCCTTCTTTAATTCACATATTCTAACAGATTTTCATACTTCGGACGGAAAACTTTATGCAGCAAGGATTCTTTGTCATTCATATATCTCCAAGAAATTTTTGCTCTCAAAGGACATGCCTTAGAAGAACTAGAATGAAGGGCTCTACCACCCTAGTTCATAGACAAACACATGATGTTCCAATTAATATAATGGATCCCATGTCTCCCATTGGATTTATTCCAAATAAAGATTCTACAAATCTTGTCTACCTCACCAAAAACACTGTTAGGCACAAGAGTACTGGTACAATGGAAGATGGAGAAAGATAACAAATTTGTTTTAGTTAACAAAATCTTACCCGCAAATGATATCAATCTTCCTCCCTAAATATTTGTCATCATCAATGCCTTATCAATAATAAACTAAAAATCTTCTTTAAGTAGCCTCCTCGTTGATAGCTTCACTCTGTGATAAGACAAATCCTTGGCTATTTTGAATCCTACAATTCTAGCAATAGAGTTCTTTCTCCCACTACTAACTGCTTTGCCGAACACCATAGCTGATTTGTTGATGTTAACTGATAACCCCGTCTACCCATAGAATTTTACTAGGATATTTTTAATATCCTTAATTGCCTTCAGGTTTTCTCTTCAAAAAAATAATCACATCATCAGCATATAATAAATTTGAAATTCTAAGCCCACAAGAACACATCTGAACTCCAATTGAATCTCCTCTATGTTTGAAAGAATTTGATAATAACTGAGCACAAAGGATAAATAAGTATGGAGACAAAGGACATCCTTCTCGAAAACCACTATGACCATCTATACAATTTTTCAAATTGCCATTTATTAGAATAGCAAACTTTGAATTTTGAACACAATCCAAAATCAGCTTAGAAAAAAAAATGGAAACCCAAAATAATTCAAAGCTTTTGCCAAAGTGGGCCACCCTATTGAATCATAAGCTTGTTCTATGTCAATTTTAAAAGATACAAATCCTTTTGAGGTGTTAGAATGCCTTAGTTTATGCATAACCTCTTGAGCTATCAACACATGGTCAGATAAGGATCTTCCCTTTAAAAAAGCCGCTTTCTTTTCTAGGTTCAATTTAGGGATGATAGGTGACATTCTATTCATAAGAATTTTATCCACCACTTTATAAATCGTATTACATAAACTTATAGGTCTATAATTTGAAGGAGCTAATGGATTGCTTATTTTTGGAATAAGCACAATAAGTGTATCCATACATTTAGACTCCATATTTGAGGATTCAGAAAAACCATTGATGGCATTCCACAAATCAACCTTGATTATTTCCCAATAAGCTTTAAAGAAAGAAAAGGTAATGCCATCATTACCTAGAGAGATATTTTTGCCATTATGCTTGATAACTTCTTCTTTCTCCTCTACAGTAAAAGCTTCGCTCAACATATCTCTATCACCATCATCAAAGCAGCTCCACGGTCTTCGGCAATCTTCAAGGTTGCAATTTCTAATTTTCCATTTTTATTTGAAGTAACAATTTATAACATCCTCAATTAGATGTTGTTCCCCCACAATTTCTCCATTAACATTCTTGATTTTTGTAATTTAGTTTGAATTCTTTCTAGATAATGCAAAAGCTTGAAAGAATTTTGAGTTTCGGACTCCCTCCAGCATCCACTTAACCTTAGCCCTTTGCCTCCACCAAGTGTCCAACTGAGCTAGTGTTGAATTCAGTTCATCCACCTTCACTTTTAGCAACCAGCATTCTTCTATAGATAACTCTCCTTCATTAGCTTCTTTCAATTGAAGCTTCTCAATTTGTTTTAACAAATCACTTTTCAATGAAAAAGGGTATGCATTTTTTCTTTGCTCCAATAGAATAATGCCTTAAGATATTTCTTCATTTTATTATTCCGAATGTGTGTAAAAATACCTACTCATTTCCTCAACCAAATGATTTTCACCATAGAAACTCAAGCCATGTTAGAAGCCCAAACATCTTCATACCTTATTACCTTCTTATTAGAGTGCTAACCCATCAAATTTAAAAGGATTGGGTAGTGCTCTAAGGCCACACAAGCCAAATGTCTCACCAAAAATTTATTGTAAGAGTTAAGAGCAGCAGAGTTTAAAAAGCACCAACCAAGTCTTTCAAGGATTCGATCCACACCTTTTTTGTTTTTACACCAAGTGAGCCTTGGACCCACATATCCAACTTCATGAAAGTCAATGAAAGCTAGAAAAGTCTTCATTTCTTTAGGTCCTAGGGAAAGTTTAAATCTTTTCCCTTCCCTTTTATCTTCACTTGAGAGAAGACAATTGAAATATCCTCCTATCACCATAGGCAAATCCTTAGAGGAATAGAGCTCAAACCTTTCCCAAAGTAATCTCATTCTATAGACATCCTTGTTGCCATAGATAGTAGCAATCCTCCAATTGCCTTTGTTAGTAAACTCCAAGTCGCGAATGATAAATTGATTTAAAGCTTTTAATACTTGAAAATTAGATAGACTTGATTTCCACACCATATGCATGCCTCCTGACAATCCTTCTGAAGGGACATGAAAAAAATCCCACTCAGAGCCAACTAATTGATTCACATCCCTCCTTTCAAAAAAAGAGATTTTGGTTTCCAATAAGACAAAGAAAAAATCCCCATACTCCTTAACCACCTCCTTCAAGTAAAGAGAAGCTCTCGTCTTTCGAGCTCCTCTATAATTCCAAAAATCAATAGCCAAAGTCATTGGATAAGAGAGGATGAGGACCAAAACTTATCTTTAATCTCTCCTTCAAGTTTACTACTCGTAGGAGATATATTAATAGGACCTAATCCTTTCAATTACTTAGAACCTTTCCTCTTAATGTTAGAGGAACTTTCTATCTTCATATCAAGAACCTCCTTCATATTCTCCTTGCTACAATTAGAAACATCTTTTGTTTATTTGTTTATCTTACTCATATCTTCGGCCATATTATTCTCAACCTCCTCAGAGAAAACAATTTGTCCCTCCTCTACCAATCCGTCTAGGATGTTAAATTTGTTTTCAGTTATAATATTAGAGATTTAATGGTCATATCGTTAGCTTCATTGATCTCCATATACATGATGAGGCTTTGAATCTTCTCAGCATGCACTTCTTCAACTGGAATAGCAACCTCCTCCACCGTTGGAATCTTCACTTCTACTAGTTTCCAAATCAGTTCATTTGCAACCCTTTCATAATTTTTTCCAACTATTGGAGCCTTATTCTAAGGAATAAAATTCCTATTTGCATTATTGTAAAGTCTCTTTCTCCCATGATTAACTAGTAGCCAAGGACCATAACCATCATTTGAAGCATTGAGAATTTCAGCCTTTTTAATAATGTTATTCAATGAGCTACCTTCCTCTATTTACTTGGAGGATCTGTCCACTTCCCTAGAAATAATACCTTCATCCATGCTCTTCTTTAAACAATCATTCTTCAAATGCCCAATTTTACCACATCCATAACAAAAATCTAGAATTCTTTCATATCGAATATTTTGAAAGAACTTCCCTTGGCTTCCTTCCACCCATAGTCCAAGTGGCTATTTAGTGTCCAATTTGATAAGAAAACAACCCCACCGCCCCCCCCCCAAATTCCCTCCTTCCCCTTTGTAGCATATTTCCATCAATCATGTAAGGCTTTCCAACTACTGAGGAAATTCTACAAATATTTATTACATCCCAACATTGAAGTGGGAGGTTTGGCATCCTAATCCAAATGGGAGAAGACAAACCTTTTAAGGATAAGGGAGATAAGTTTGGCGACCATTTGTCCATTCTGATGATCTTCCCATTAAAGAACCAAGGCCCATTTTTGAAAACTGAATCCAATGAATTTTTATCATAAAAAGAACATATGACCCATTCCAATCCTAGCATAGTTAAATGAAACTTCCCAAAAGATTCCCACTATCTTCTAAGCTCAGTGCTAACAACTAGAAATGGAACTTTGCTTCCAAATACTTTGATTACAATAGAATTTTACAAACTCTTAGAGTTCTCCATCTCTTTATTCTCATGCAGTTTGACAGATGATACATCTTCAAATAAGAATTCTCCCAAATCCATATCTATAACCTTTATATTGTCCTTCTTACTCCAAGCATTTTGCTGATTATTGGACATAGGTCTAGCTGTAACTTCATTTGGGAAATCCTTGCACATACCCAATATTCCAGAATCGCAATCACGAACTCTGACCAAATTAGAATAATTCAATTCCTAATTTCCATTATCTCCTTCAACAACTTTCTTCAATGAATGCCCCAACATTTTAGCATTAGGTTGCACACCTTCTCGGCCCGAACAGATAGTTTCCACAACACATTTTGCAGATCCTTTTTCCTCAATCAAATTGTCTTCTAACATAGTTCTAGAATTTGTTTTAAATGAAGGAGAAGTTTCCCCTGAATCCACAGCTCCAATCACTTTCCCTATTTTGAATTACGCAGTAGAAGTTCCTTCAACCATCACACTCTTCCTTTTACCAACAACTTCAAAAACCTTTTTAGAAGATGATAACAGGCCTCCTTCATTGGTAACTAATGGCATTCTTGATCTAATTTTAACTTTTGTACCTTGAGCAGAACTTTGAATCCAAACTCCAAAAGCAGATGGAGATATTGAAAATGGATTGGTAGGAACATGAGAATTCATTAAAGGAATTTGCCGAGCATCCACAAGACCACTATCCATGGTTGGCCGGCGACACTCTGTCGCCATCAGCTTTAGCGGAAAAGCTGCAAAATTGAAATTTAAACAAAACTTTCTATTTCCTCAATTTCTCTCTCTAGTTTCTCTCTCTCAAAAAATAAACAGTTTAAAATCAAATCCACTTATTCTGGAGTCAATCTTTTTCCTTTATATTTCAAATTGCTTGGAAATTGATTTTTCTTTCAAATTTTATAGTCACCTTTTAGATAATCAATCTATAAGTGGTATTCTAAATATACTCATTCGGTAATCAATTTGTTGTTTGAGTATTTTGCTTTGTATGGAAATAATCTTCTAATCAATATTATAATTTAACCTTTTTGATAATCGATCAGTGGGTTATGTACTAATTCCACTCATTCAAAAATCAATCTCTTATTTAAGTATTCCTCTTTGTTTGAAAATCGATCTTAAACAATCAACATTTCAAATCACCTTTTTGATAATCAATTTATCAAGTAGGTTCTAAACCCACTCAGTGAGGAATCTATATCTCATATGAATATCTTATTTTGTCTAGAAATTGATCTTTTAGTAAAGGTTTCAGTTTCACTTATTAAATAATCAATTTATGAGCCAAGTTTTCTGCTTCTCTAGCAATTTTGAGGCGATCTAGGGCCTTCATTTTTTAGCTCTCTTCTCTTCACTCCTGATATGAATTTTTTGTTTTTTGTCCCTCTATTTTCTTCTTTGGTACTTATTTCATCTTTTTTTGATTGATTTTGTTTTTGTGTTTTTTGGTTTTGTAATTTTTGGGAGATGAAGAATTCATTGTCATCTATCCCACCACATGCTATGCTTCTGAATGGCAAGTCCTAATCAACTAAGGAGGTTTTTGCAGGTTCTTCTTCTTCTTTTACCACATTTTAGTTCACTCAAACCTCTTTTAAAGCTGCTCGGCTTTGATGTTTGAAGACTCTATGGTTTTGATGTTGGCTGCATCTTTTGTTCTTATGCTGGTTGGCAAGTTCCATCTTAGGCAACCGAATATGGATGTCATTTATAAGTTCTTTATTAATCTAAAATTTTTTGGTTCATTTTAGGTTGGTTTGTTGGATTCTAGGAATATCAAAATTCAACTAAGCAATGATATAAACTATAGTCATATTTTCTCTATGAGGTCCTATTACATTCAAGGTTGTCAAATGAGATTGCTCAAATGGATACTTAAATTTGATGTGCATGAGGAATCTCCCATAGCCCCTTTGTGGATCTCTTTCTTGAACCTCCAATTGCATTGTTTTAACTCTGAAATCTTATTTAGTTTTGTTTCCCTTTTTTATAGGCTTTTGCAAACTGACCAGGCTACGACGTCCTTTTCTGGATCATCTGTAGCTCTTTTTATAGTTGAATTAGATATCTCAAAGAAACACCCTAATGAGTTATGAACTGGTTTGAAACTGAATGGTTATTTCAAAGAAGTTGAATTTGAAAACATACCTATTTTTTGCTCTCATTATAAGATGTATGGCCATGGATTAAATGTGTGTTACAGGTTACACCCACAGCTTCATAAGGAGAAGGAATCTCCTAAAAATTCATATAGAAGTGGATTGCCTTCGGTTGGCCTTTATTTTGTGACTCCTAATCCTGATGGAAATGTGTGTAATATTCCTTAAGTACTAGATAACATTAATGAATCCTTACAACTGGATTTTTCTCATGTTGAGCCGAACCCTCCTAATGGTGATGATTTGATTCAAGTTCTGGAAGTTAATCTTAACTCTATCTCTTCTTTACCTGTTGTTTGACAAAATGTGAATGAATAAAGTATTGCTACCAATCAATAATGGACCACCCTCTGGTAATGCTCCTTCTGATTATAACAAGAATTTTCCTCATATGGAGGTTAGGTTGTTAAAAAATAATTATTCTACTAAGGAGCTTTTTCAATCTACTATGAATGTCCAAGAGATTGACCAAACTAGTGTGGTGAAGGATAATAGTGTTAATGAAATAGAAATGATACCATTGTGGAAGATGGTATTTTCTATAAAGAAGGTGAAACTCCTATCGAGAGGGGGCAATCTGGTATGATTAATGATAATAAGTTTCCTTTTAATTATTAACATCATATTAATGCTTTCACATATAGAAATGATATGGATTTGATGGATAAATGTTTGGCTAGAGATGATAGATACTAGGTTTTCCGAGGTTCATAGTACGAGAGGTAGGAAGCGAAAGAACTTCATTTTATAACCTCCTAGAAACACCCATTATCATTCTTTTCATTAATCTTCTATTTTTAATGTATAATTCTATTATTTGGAATGTTAGGGGCATTGGTGTCGTTCACCTAAATTAAGAGTTAAGAACTTATGACATATTTATAATATTTATTTTCTTTCTTTCCTTGAGCCACTTATTTCCTCAAATAAGATCCTTGCTACTGCTAAAATTTTAGGATTTAATTATGCTAATTCGAATGTGGCTAATAAAATTTAGATTTTTTTGGAAGGATCATGTTTGGATAGATATTATTTGTGACCTTACTCAAGTTATTCATTGTAGGATTAGAAGTTCTAATTTTCAATGTTGTCCTTCTTTTGTTTATGCTTTTTCTTCTTGTTATACTAGAAAATTATTATGGGATCACATCATTCACTTTCATAGTATTTATAACTTACCCTAGATTATTGGAGAGAATTTTAATATTATCTCTAACCCTTCTGAGTGCATATGGGGCTGTCTCCCTATCTATCAATCTATAGAGGATTTTAATAATATGATTATGGATTGTAACTTAATTGATATTTTTTTCTCTGGTAATAAATTTAATTAGAATCATGTGCATTTTTTGTGAAGGTTGGATCAGGTGTTATTTAATGATTGTTATCTTAATTCCTTTGAGTCTACTACTGTTTAGCATATTAGTAAGACTCTCTTTTATCATTCTCCCTTGTTTATTAGAATTAAGACTAGATCTATGGACTTTCCTTTTTAATTTAGGTTTCAAAACATGTGAATGCTTCTTGATTCTTTTATGGACATGGTTCAAGAAAATTGGCATGCTCCTTTACATCTGAATAACTCTATTTTGGCATGAGAATATTTTGGTTTAAGCTAAAAAGGTATAAGCAAATTTTAAAATTATGGAATCATAATGTTTTTAAGAATATTTTTTGCAACATTTTAAATGCTTAAGAAATAGTTAATACTTGTGAGAGTCAATGTCAATTCGTACCTTCTGATGATATTTTTAGTTTATTGTGAGAGACTAAAGATTACCTTTATAAATTACAAGCACAGGAGGAATTTTTTTGGAAACAAAATGCCAATGCTAAACATATAGTAGAAGGTGATAACAATACTAAATATTTTTATACTTTGGTTAACATGAAATGTGATATTAATTGTATTCATAAAATTAATCATGTTGATGGCTCTATTACTAAGGTTGGTGTTGAATTTTCTAATTTAGCTCTCCAGCATTTTCAAAATCATCTTAGTAAGGCTTTTTATCCTAATATTATTGACAATCCATCTATCATCCCTAACCTTACTTCTGATTAAACAGATTATTTTTGTTTTGAATGGTAATTTGTTTGCCGGGCAAGATGGTTTCATGACTATATTTTTTTAGAAAACTAGGCACATTTTTAGTAATGATCTTTTTCTCTACAATTATTGATTTCTTTGTAGGTAGTTCTATTCCTAAGTTGATTGCTGCTACATCTATTGCGCTTATCCCTAAAAATAACTTTGTTAGTAATTGGAATGATTTTTGACCTATTAATTTGTACACCTTATATAATAAACTACCTTTTAAGATTCTGATGAATCATTTAATGGTGTTTTTACCTAAAATTATCTCTCCTTTTTAAATGGGTTTTGTTAAAGGGTATGTTATTGCTGACAATATCCTGTTAGCTCAAGAATTTTGTCAAGAACTTGATGTAAAGGTTAGAGGTGGTAATATAATTTTGAAACTTGATATTGCCAAGGCTTATGATGATATTGATTGAAATTTTCTTTATAATATTATGAAGTTGTTTGGATTTTGCTTCAATTTTATCAATCTTATTAAACATTGCAATGAAGGCCCCTACTTTTCTATAATTGTTCATGGTAAGAGCAATGGTTATTTTAAAGCTTTCCATGAGATGAGATAGGGTGATCCTATTTCTCTTGCCCTCTTCTTTATTACTGCTGAGTACCTTTCTAGAGGTCTTACCAATCATTTTGAGAATTATCCTAGCCTCTACTTTAAAACCTTGGGGTATTTTCTTATCTCTCATTTATGTTTTGCTTATGACTTTATTATTTTTATGAATTCTTTGATTAATAAGATTAAAATACTCATGAGGTTTTTTTAGCGATTTGAAATGGTTAGTGGTCTTGCTCTGAATAAACATAAGTGTTACTTTATTTCTTCCAAAAATAGTGCCTCATGATCGTATTGTGGCTATGAAGAATTTAACTAGTTTTTGTTATGGCCTTTTTCATATGAAGTAGGGGTGCCTCTTTTTAAGGGTAAAAAGAAAATTTTCTTTTAGATGATATAATTATTGCAGTGCAAAACAAACTTTTGACTTGGGATTCTAATTTTTTGAGTTTTAGAGGTCGATTAATTCTCATTAAAAGTGTTCTTATTTCCTTGCATTTTTATATTTTCAAACTTTGCTTCCTACTTAGGCGGTTTGTAATAGGATTGATAGGATTTTCAATAAAGTTTTTTAGGAAGGGGCTAATAGCAATCCTAAAATTAACTTATCATCTTGGGACAAATATTGCAGTGCCCTTGATGAAGGGACCTTAGGGTCTAAGAATATGAATGATTTTTCCTATGCTTTCTCTATTAAGTTATGGTACAACTTTCAACTAATAAATGCCTTTAGACTACTTTTATGGTTTCCAAATATTATGGGGGTAAACATCCGACTACATGTTGGTTTAACAAAGGTGACTCTAAAGTGTGGCAGCATCATTGCAAAGTTAAATGGGTTCATGGGCCCTTTTTCTATTAGGGTCTTGGTGGTGGTAATATTTTCTTTTGGTGTGATTGTTGGTTGGAGGACAATCTATTGATTCTATTACTAATACCTCTTCCAATGCAACTGTGAAGGTGAATTATTTCTTTACTGATAATTTTCGGGATTATGAGAAACTTTCTAGTGTTCTTCCAAATTCTATTATTCATCAAATTTTGACCCCTCCTCTAAACACTAATTCTAATGATGTTATGTTATGTGCTTTTATTAAAGATAGTACCTTTAGATTAAAGGATGCTTGGCATTCCTTTAGATCTAAGCATGAGGTTTTCATGATTTTTTATATGATTAGGTATATAATTATTCCTACCACGGTTGATGTTTTTGTTTGGAGAATCATACATAAGTTCATTCCTACGGATGGTAATGTAATTAAAAGAGGTTTTATCCTTCTGTCTAAGTGCCAATGTTGTTATCATATGGAAGTTTGCATCATGTTTTTCTCTCTAGTGCTTTAACTGTCAAAACTTGGTCTTATTTTGATGACATTTTCCTTTTAAATTATTTTAATGCCAAATTATCTATTAAAGCTGTGATTAATTGTTGGTTTATTAAGTTCAAAGGCCATACCAAAAATTGCATTCCTTCCCTTATCTTATGGTTTTTAGGTTGGATAGGAATAATACTTGTTTCAATGGTATGGTTAGGAACCACCATAAAATTATCTAAAATGTGAAATATAAGGTCTTGGCTCTTTATTCTTCTAAGTTGCTTTCTTTCAAGAACTTAAAAATATAGTTTTTTGTTGTGGCTGATTTAGGTCTTAAGTTGAAGTTGGATAATCATTCTAAAGAACCTTGGTTTATTTATTGGATAAAGCTCCCTATTAACTCTTATAAGCTGAATATGGATGGTGCTATCATAGATTTTAATGTGGGTTGTGGTGGAGTCACTCGATATTCTCGTAGTAATTTTATTTTGGGTTTTGTTGGTTCTTAACTTAACTGTGATGTTAACTCTACTACTACTTCTACTATTCTACAGGGCCTATGACTTTGTTTTTCACTTGATCTCACTAATATTGTTATTAATGTTGGATCTAATTATTGCTTACAAACTTTTAACACTATAGATGATACAGTTTGTTCTTCTAACATATTTTATATGGTGAGGGATATTAAGAATTTATTGAGCCTTATGAATTGCTCCTTTTTTATTGTCCTAAAGGATGTTAATGCACGTGCTAATTGGGTTGCCAGATGGGGGTGTGGAAAAGATTCTATGGCTGATTTCTCAGCCTCTAACCTTCATGCACCTTTGAAAGGCCTTTTAAATTAGATAAAGATGGTTTACCTTATGTTATATTTTAATGGTGTTTCTTATGTTGGTTTCTTACTGGTTGTCTGTCTTGGTATCTGCCAACTTCTCTTTTTTTTTTTGCATTATCTATTGGTTCTTGATTGTCGAGTGGCCATGCTTGTTGCTTGGTTTCTTGGATCATCTTGTAGTTTCTTTAATCTAGCTAAGGTTTTTTTGTATATATTTGTGGTTGTTTATGTAATCATGTTAACTAAACTATTTTTTATTTCTATTTGGGGCATTTTAGTGCCTGTTGGGTGTCAGTTTCCTGGACCATTTGGTTGCCTTGTGCAGCATTGTTGGCTTGTTCAAGGGAGTTTGTTATTTCAGCCTGTCAGTTTTAATGAGCCTGGTTGGTTATTTATATCACTGACCAATTGTGAATCTGTTTGGGTGTCTTGAGCTGGGTTGTTAGTATTGTCTGGTACAATTGGAGCCTGGTTATTCTTGTTGCTTTAGTGCTTCTTGTTTCAAACCCGAACTATCAGGTGGTATGTTATTGGCTGGGTGACATATCTCTAGCTGCTTTTCTCTCTTTTATATGGAGGTGGTTTAGTGCTATGGATCTTATGTCTTTTGATATGTATTTGATTTGGTGAATCATAGGGTGGTCTCCCCCTTTCCTGTTTGCCTAGCTTTTGGTGGTTATTGGTATTATTATATGTTATTTCATCTTATTATCTATTGTTGCTATTCATATTCTTACTTTCCTGTGTATTATCCTTTTTTGTAGAATTTCCTTAGTGCAGGTGATCGTTGCGATGATATTTTAATGTGGAAGCTGGAGCTGATTGCTATTTTTTGTTGTAGCTTTCCTCTTTTTTGGGTGCTCGTTCTTGTGCATCGTATAATGTACCTAGGTATTTTTGAAATTTTGCATAGTAGGGAACTCGAGCTCTTAGGTTTTTTTTATAATCTCTTTTTCTATCTCTTCTAAGTATTAGTGAGCTTGAGATCCCTTTAAGGACTCAGTAATTATTTTTCTGATTAACGCGTAGGCCCCTCCATGAGTTTCCCTTAAAAAAACAATCTATCAGCAAAGTTTTGAATACACTCATTCGGGAAATTATCTCCTATTAGTATATTTCACTTTGTCACGAAATCAATCTTCCAAACAAGGGTTAAATTCTCCTTTATAATAATGTATATATCGGTCAGGTTCTAAATCTACTCAATTAGGAATCAATCTACCTTCTTAGTATTTCACTAACTCAAAATGAATCTTCTAGTAAAAGTTTAAATTCACCTTTTTAGTAATCAATCTATCGATCAGTTTCTATATTCAAACATTTAGAAATTAATCTCCCATCTTAGTATCTCACCTTATATGGAAATCATTCTTATAATCATAGTTTTAATTCACCATTTTAATAATTGATATATCTGTTAAGTTCTAAATCAACACATTCTAGAATCAATCTCCCATCTGAGTTTCCCTCTTTGTTTGAAAATTTATTATTCAGTCAAAGTTTAAAATCACATATCTGATAATTGATCTACTGGTATGTTCAAAATCCTTTCTCTCTATAATTAATCTCCTGTCTGATTATTTTACTTTGTCTAGAGATCAATCTTCCAGTCAAAGGGTTAAATTCCCCTTTCTGATAATTTATTTATGGGCCAGGCTCTAAATCTACTCAATTAGGAATCGATCTCCCTTATGAGTATTTTACTATAAAAAATGGATCTTCAAGTTAAAGTTTAAGTTCACCTTATTGATAATCAATCTATCGATCATATTCTAAACCACTCATTCAAGAAATGTTCTCCTATCTGAGTATTTTGCTTTGCCTGGAAATCAATCTTCCAGTCAAAGTTTAAATTCACTTTTTGTTTTGATTTACTAGTTCTAAATCCACTCAGTTAGCAAATGATCTCCTATTTGAGCATTCAATTTTATCTAGAAATTGATCTTCCATACAAAGTTTAAATTTGTTTTTTTGAGAATTGTTCTATTGGCCATGATCTGAATCCATTTATTCTGAATCAAAATATTATCTAAGTATTTCACTATGTCTATAAATCAATCTTCCACTCAAAGTTTAAATTTAACTGTTTGATGATCAATCTATCTACCAGGTTCTAAATCAACTTATTTTGAACTTGACCTCCTTTTTGGGTTTTTCACATTGTCTAGAAATTAATCTTCCTCTCAAAGTTTAAATTCACATTCCAATAATCAACCTATAGGTCAGGATGTAAAACCAGTCATTCGAGAATTGATCTCTCATCTTAATATTTCTCTTTGTCTAGATATTGATCTTTTAAAAAAGGTTTAAATTCTCCTTTCCTATAATTAATGTATTGGTTAG
Source organism: Dendrobium catenatum (assembly GCF_001605985.2). Taxonomy (NCBI): domain Eukaryota; kingdom Viridiplantae; phylum Streptophyta; class Magnoliopsida; order Asparagales; family Orchidaceae; genus Dendrobium; species Dendrobium catenatum. Next base: position 2,260,585 of record NW_021319451.1, read on the forward strand.
GTTCTAAATACACTCACTGAGGAATCAATCTCAAGTTGAAGTATTCTACTTTGTCTAAAAAAAAAAATTTCAATTAATGTTTAAATTCATCTTTTCGATAATAAATATATCGATAATGTTCAAAATGTACTCTTTTGTGAATATATCTCTCTTATGAATATTCAACTTTGTCTAGAAATTGAAAATTGAGATAAGGTTTAAATTTTACTTTCGGATAATCGAACATCGACCATGTTTTAAATCCACTTATCCAGGAATTAATCTACCATCAGAGTATTTCACATTGTATAGAAATTGATCACCGGCTAAAAGTTTAAATTCATATTTTCGATAATCCAGCTATAGGTCAGGTTCTATATAATCCTTTAGGAATAAATCTACTGTCTAAGTAATCTTCTTTGTCTGGATATCAATCTTCTCGTCAAAGTTTAAATTCCCCTTATTGATTATTAATTTATCAGTCTGGTTCTAAATCCACTCATTTTGGAATAGATACCTCATACGTGTATTATGCTTTATCTAGAAATTGATCTTCTTAACTGTTGCAGTTCAAGATCCCTAGTCTATGATTTTTATGGTGATAAACAATATTGATTAAACTATTTTATTATTTATTAAATAGTTTAGATATTATTTTTTTCTGTGAGTACTAACATTTTAGGGAGTTCACATATTGCTCAAGACTACTGAAGACTCAAGACTGGGTAGAATAGGATATGAATGAGTCTAAAATTTTTATTTTCTTTATTTTCTCATTTCTTGAGTCTGGCCACTAAAGAGTGTATACAGATTGATTGACCATGCACACATAAAGGGGGAGAGTTTTGTAAAAGTTTCAAAATTATTTTTATATAAATAACGCTGCTCGATTTTAGATCGTACTATAAGAAATTTTATTAGGAGAAAGAATTAATGACTATTTAAAAATCATTTCTATGAACTAATCATACTGCATAATCCCAATTGTACTATATAATTTATTTTCATCATCAAACCCTAGCCACCAGATTATTTTAAGTAAGATTTTAAACTTTAAGTTTTAAACACATTGTTCTATACGATGTAGATCACACTTTATGAAAATTGGAAATCTTGTAAAAAGTAACACCAATGATTCGTCAATTAAATCATGGTTTCATTATTGATTTATGATCATACTGTATGAATGGGATAATACGGTATGATGAATAGAGGAAAAATTTGGTCATACCAAAGATCCTACCAGATGAAACCTTGATTTTTAATTTAATCATACAGTATGATGAATTCATTGTACAAGATGAACTACATAAACTAAACTATTCATACTATATGATTGAATAATATGAGTGATGAATAGAGAAGAGTTTTGGTCATCCCATCTTTTATCCTGCACGAATAGAATAAATAAAGTAGATCGTACTAGATGATATTTGCATCGTACTATAAGATATATTAAAAAAATTATGACCTGTTCATCCTCCTTCGTATAATGATGGGAGTTGTTTTCAACTAATAGTATTGTACGATTTGGGAATGTATTGTACGAATAATAATGGCTAATTTAAAGTTTTAGGGTTTTTTAAGCCTATTATATATACAATTCTTTTATCTGTTAAGAAACATTAGTGAGGAACGTAACAGCTGAAGGAACTCTAGAGAGGGAGGTTTTGAAGAGTTTCAGGGCTTGTGAGAGGAAGGAGAAGGTGAGCTTAAGTGTGAGGGAGAAGTAGTGTGAGGGGATCACACGGTTGCTCGGAGGTAGCTGCATACATGCTCGTCTTGTGGCCTGGGTGAGTCTTATGGTAACTCTCTACATATAAAGGCTTCTAGGTCAAAGTCCTCGAAGGTTCTCTGCCTTCTACAGAAGGGAGAAAAATGAGAAGGCCCGCAGCCATCACCGGGAGGTTGATGTAGCGTCTGAAACTCTGCCACACTAGGGAAAGTAAAAGTGAGTTTTGTAAAGGCTTCTTCGCCTTGTTGTGGTAGTAGAAGGAGACTCCCTTTTAAGTAGAGCAACTCTCAGAGTAAGGACACTACAGAGTAGATGTAAGTCAAGATTGACTGAACCACTATATAAATTTATATAATTTATTTTCTTGCTTTTAACTTTCTGGTTAAAAATCATCACTATTTTTCAAGGTATATTTAATTTGATAGCTTCTGCATTCAAAAATCAATATTGATTATTTATAAAGTATTTTAAAAAACAAAAAAAATGTACTAATCTTTTGGATTAATTTTTAAATATACCAGTTCACCCCCCCCCCCATTTTTAAATATACAGTTCCCCCCCCCCCCCCACCCTCACGACACATCATGTACTTTCAAGTGGTATTAGAGTGGGGTCTCAAAAAATTGTTTTAGAAAACATAGAGAACTATGATCCATGGAACATTTTGATAATTGTAACACTGTGAAGGGTTATTTCCATAACCCATCCATCCTTAATTAACAACATACCATTTGGTTTTTGGAAAATTTGAATGTCAAAATTTTTAAAATCTATACACTACCACATGTGAATGTTGGTACAAGAATGTTACACTACATCTTTTTAGTTTTTGAATGGTGTTAAGACTAAATTATCATTTAATTATTAGAGTGATGAGGATAGGAACTTGCACATTTGAATGCAAAATGCTTGAATTATTTCTTTTATGTGTTTAAATTAGTAGACTATATGATAAAGTCTACTTATTCTACTAGAGAGGAGATCTTGGATTGGTTGTGTATCACATATGAAGGAACTACTGAGGTTAAACAATCTAGGTTAAACATTTTACTATATGACTACAACCTTTTTTGCATGAAACTTAGTGAGGGTATATTTGGAATGTATACTAGGTTCACCCAGATAGTAAGCACCTTGTAGAGAGATATCTAATCCTGAAAATGTCAATAAAATTTTGAGATACTTACCAGGTTTTTATGATGCAAAAATAACTTCAATCATCGAACCCAAATATTTAAACATTTATTCCATTGACAATTTTCTTTAGTCACTCATTGCCTATGAGCAAGGAGTGAGCCAAAGGCAAAAATGATGTAGGAGAATAGAAGAAGTAATGAACTGTGACTCTAAAAGTGAATAACATAGAAAGTGATTGTTCTATAGTGGAAGAACATGATGACATAGCAATGATGACCCATCAATTCAATAATTTTTTGAAGAGAAAATAAAGGCTTCAACAAAATAACTGGAATAAAGGTAAAAGTTCAAAGAATATTAAAGTTACATCTAATACAATTTGCTTTAAGTGTAGAAAACCAAGTCACCACAGAGTTGATTGCCTCAATGTGAAGACTCAACCAACCAAGAAGAAGGGAAAGGAGAAGCCAAAGTATAAGAAGGGCAAGCTAAAGACAAAAAAAAACCTTTTGGGCTAACTCTACCTGAAAATAATTAGAAGAAGAAGTATAGAAGGAAGTAACAAATTTATGTCTAATGGCTAATGATAATCTTTATCAATTAAATCAGATTAATTAAGATGAGGGTGCTCTTATAAAAGGCCTACTGAGAGTATGTGGTACGTTGATAGTGGCTGCTCAAGACATATGACTACAGACATGATGTTGTTCATTATACTAGAAGCCAAGATAGGAGGAAAGGTGACTTTTGGACACAATCCTATATTTTAGATCTTAACTACATTGAAAATTTAAATTCCTTGTGTTTAAAAATAATAATAGATTGCTCTTGGCTATGGCATAAGAGACTATGCCATTTTAGTATGGGAACCCTTAAGAATATCACTCAAAAAAACCTAGTTATAGGCGTGCCTAAATTAAATTAAGCTAAGGACCTTCTATATGATGCATGCAACCTAAAAAAAAAAAAAGTAAAGTCATCATTTAATTTAAACAAGGATGTGAACACAGCTAGGCCATTAGAAGCCCTTTAGATGGACCTATTTGGACTTATTAGCACAACTAGACTAAGGGGGGAAATTTATGGATTTGTGATTGTAGATAACTTCTCTAGACTCACTTGGGTAAGATTCCTAGAACATAAGAGTGAGTCATTTGAGGAATTTAAAACCTTTTAAAATTGAATTCAAAGGAAATTAGGATGTGAAATATTTACCATCCATAGTGATAATGGTGGAGTGTTTGAAGTAAAAGGTTTGAATCTTTATGTCTAGAGATTGGAAATATTCTTCTAGTCATCCTATGAATTAATCTTAGGAGACCCATTTGAAGGTGTAAAAACTAGGAGTATATTCAGGGAAGAGGTTAGTCATTCCATATTTATATTTATGATAAAACCCATAAGTATAGATCTAGCTTTAGGGGATGAATTTTGGATCCTACAAGGCCAGAAGAGTTGAACCAATTTATTAGGAATGATGTATGGGAATTAGTCAAGAGACCTAATGAATAGAGTGTGGTAGGAGCAAAGTGGGTCTTAAAAAAAAATAAAGTGATTGACTTAGGAAACATAGTGAGAAATAAGGCTAGACTAGTAGCCAAGGGGATAACCCGATTGAGGGCATAAACATTGAGGAAACATTTTCCCTGGTAGCTAGACTAGAATCCGTAAGGGTGCCCTTAGCCTTTATTTGCATTGAAGGTTTTAAATTATATTAAATTGATGTTAAGAGTGCTTTCATAAATGGGGTAATCAATGAGGATGTTTATGTTGAGCAACCCCCAAGATTTGGAAACTTGTAATTTCCAAACCATGTACACAAATTGAATAAGGAACTATATGGGTTAAAGTAAGCACCTAAAGCATGGTATGAAAGACTTAGTTCATTCTTACTAGATAGAGGATTTGTTAAGGGTAGTGTAGACACCATCCTCTTCCTATAAAGGGATGATAAAATTCTCATTGTTCAAATTTATTTAGATGACATCTTATTTTGATATTTAGATAAAACCTTACTTGATGAATTTCCAAAAATAATAAGTAATGAGTTTGAAATGGGTTTGATGGGAGAGGTAAGTTACTTTCTTGGATCTAGTGTAAAACAAATGGAGGATGGAACATTCCTTAGCTGAACTAAATACATCAAGGATGTTCTAAAAAAATATAAAATAGACAATATTAAGCTCATGAACACTCCCATGAGTTCTACCATTTAACTAGACAAAGTCCCAAATGAAAAGTTAATAGAATAGAAAAAATATAGGAAACTAATTAGATCTATCCTCTATTTAAGATCCAACATACCGGATATAATGTGTATTATGTGCCTATGCACCTAATTCCTAGATTACCTAAAAGAGTTCCACTTGACTAGTGTCAAGATAATCCTTAGATATATTTTAGGCAATCCAAACTTAGGAATTTGGTGTCCTAGACATAGGACATCTTTTGAAATCTTAGGGTAAATAGATTTTGATTTTCTAGGGTGTAGGGTGAATAGAGAAACCACCTTTGGAACCTGTCAATTCATAGGACAATCATTTGTTTCTTGTCCTAATAAAAATCAATACTCAGTAGCCCTTTTCATGGCTAAGGAAGAATATATAGAAGTAGGAAGTTATGTTGTGTAAATTTTATGGTTCAAATAACAACTCTTTGATCTTGGATTACTTGTAAGAACCATCCCAATTATGTGTGATAATACTAGTATAATTTGCATGTCCAAAAATCCAATTCAACACTCCCACACAAAATATATAGACATTTGATATCACTTCATAAGACATAATGTAGCTGATGGAGATATAGAACTACACCATATAGCTACAGGAGATCAATTAGCATACAATTCAAAACCATTAGCCTATACACCTTTAGCATCTTGAGGACAGAATTAGGCATTATATACATTAATACTTGATCCCAAAAAATAATAATAATAAACTTGGTTTAAGATATTTCCTGGTCTTCACACTCTCATCCTATTGAATTACCAAAGTGTTCAACTTTCTATCTATATCATACTGTATCATACACATTCGTACTATACAATAATAAAAAATATACATATCGAAACCCTTTATTTAATCAAAAATCTAGATTAGGTCGCTGATATACACATTTCATTACCACTAGTCATACTATTTAGTGAGAGAATTACCTCGATCGACGATCATTTTGCTTCCTTCCATCAGTTGTTTCAGCAACCATTACCACCACCTGATCAAAGATCCGTCATTTGACTAGTCTTTCTTTGTTGAATTTTTTATTACTTTTTTGTTTTATTTTTTTACTGTATTATTTTTTTTTGTTCTGAGAAACTCCTTTTTTTGGTGATGTCATAAGTGGGAGAAGCTATCAATCTTTAGTTGATATCTATTTTAGTTGTATGTCTTATCTTTTTTATTTTATTTTAGTTTATGTTTTTAAAATGAATTGGTTATGTTCATATTTTTTGTGTTCTTCTTCATATATATATATATATATATATATATCCTATCAACTACCATTATTTATTTTTGAAGAAGCAAATAATTGCAGTAATAATAAAAAAGGAATTATAACCTACAAGACCAATTCCTCTTTTAATAGATTGTAAAAAGAAAAAGGAACTTTATTCAAACTAAACTATTCCCGATGAAAATCACTAAAAAATAGCATATTTCTCACACGAATCCGCTAACATATTGCAATTCCTATCTACACAATTAAATATGGCATGGTTGAAGTGCTTGATAAAGTTCAAATCTCCAAACTCCTTCTAAGATTTGCTTATTGCATCTTGAAGTAATTTAATAATGTTAAAATTATCACCTTTTAATGATAATTCCCTTATAACTAAACATCCCCTCTTTAATGACCTCCTTTATAGATTTAACAGCTAATAGCTCCAATCGAGAAACATTTCAATGAATATAATAATGTCCAAAAGCTATAAGAAATATGCCTTTGCAATCATTGAATACATAACATTATTTGACAACATAAAAATGGGAGAAATTGTTGAAATCCGGAATCCCTAGTCAATGATTTTGATGGTGGAAAATAATATTGATTGAATTATATCATTCTTCATTAAATATTTTAGATGTCAGTTTTTTCTATGAGTACTAACATTTTAGGGTTATCACATACTGCTCAAGACTACTGAAGACTCAAGACTGTGAAGAATAGGATATAAAAAAGTCTGTAATTTTTATTTTCTTTATTTTTTTCATTTGTTGAGTTTGGCCATAAAAGAGTGTATGCAGATTGAGTGACTATGCATACACACAGGGGGAGAATTTTACCTTAGGTTCAAAATTATTTTAATATAAATCATACTGCTTGATTTTAGATCGTACTTTGCGATATATTACCGGGATAAGGCTTAACAGCATTTTGAAAATTATTTCTGTGAACTAATCATATTGTACGATCCCAATCATATTGTATAATTTGTTTTCATCGTCAAACCCTAGTTCCCAGATTAATTTAAGTAAGACTTTAAACTTAAAACTTTGAAGACCTTGTACTAAAAGATGTCAGTCATACTGTACAAAAATTTGAAATATTACTAAAATTAACTCCAATGATTATTCAATTAAATAATGGTTTCATTAATGATTGGAGATCATACAATACAAATGGCATTGTACCATATGTTGAACAGAGCAAAAAATTTGGTCGTACTAAAGATCCTAAATGATGAAACCTTTATTTTTAAACTAATTATATTATACGATGAATATTTCATATAGGATGAACTGAATAAACACATCTATCCAAACTTTACAATTGAACAATATGGGATGATGAACAAAGATGATTTTCAATCATCCCAGTGTTCATCTCATACCAATAAAAGAAATAAACTAGAATGTGCTAGAAAATATTTGTATCATAATATATGATGTATTAAAAAATTATGACCTGTTCATCACCTTTTGTACTAGGATGGAAGTTATTTTGAACTTATGATACAATAAGATTTATTATTATACTGCATGAACATAAATGAATAGTTTAAATTTTTAGGGTTTCTTAAAGATTATTATATATATAATGCTTTTATTCATTAAGAAAAGGAAGAGTGGGAAACTCTAGAGAGTGAGCTTTTGTATGTTAAGATAGTTGCTATTTGCATGTTTTACATTTTTGTAACTTGCATAGTTTTGATGATTCCAAATATTATTGTTCAAATGTGTAGTTATCTCCTGACAATTTTAGAAGATTTGTATTTGGTCTTGTGTGTACTAACATTTCAGGTGAATCAAACTCTCAAACACGAAGTCTTCAAATCAAATTAAGCAATAAATACTTTTAGTTTTTGAAGCATAAAATTATCATTTTAATTGAGAGGGAGTGATTGTAATTGAGTGAATAAAAACATACACGCACACACATAAGGAGATCATATAAAATTTATTCTGATCATACGGGACGATATTAGTTCGTACGAGATGATCAGACAGTTATCTCCTATTAAGACCACATGGAACGAATAGAAACTGCTAGAAATTTTTTTTTTTAAGTCCTATTCATCCAGGACAAAATTAATTATCGTACAGGACGACATGCTCTCTGTAAGAATTTCGTCCAGATGAAATTAATTATCGTACAGGACGATTTCCTCTCTGTAAGAATTTTGTCCAGACGAAAATAATTATCGTACAGGACGATTTGCTCTCTGTAATAATTTCGACCAAACGAAATTAATTATCGTCAGGGACGATTTGGTCTCTATAAATCTTCGTCCTGGCGAACAAATTTTTGTCCAGACGATATAACCGACTTAGGATGGTTTTTCTCATTTTGCAGTTTTTGGAACCAACCTTGTTATAACCGTTCGTACCGGACAAACTTGGTTCGTACGGGACGATCAGCTTGTACGAAAACATTTCATACACATATACAAACAGGTTCATTTTAAGGCTTTTAAGTAATATCATCCAGGACGATCCACGATCGTACGGGACGATCCACTGTGTACGGAATTGAAAACTTACATTTTTTGGGCGGTTTTTCTTGTCTTTTGTATAAATAGTCCAAATTAGACTGCCACCCAATCTTTTTGTCATTTGATCTTCATGCCTTTTGAGAGAATAGTCAAGGAGACAGTGTAAGAGAGCATTCAAAGGAGGATTCCTACCACTGGAGTGTGAATACTTCACTTGGTGTTTAAAGGTAAGAATCTCTACTTGTGAATTGGGATTACTTCACTCTTTTCTTTCTTTCTTCAAGATTTCTTGTGAGAAGATTTGTCAAGGAGATCTGGTTCGCTATCAACACTTGGAGAGTGTAAACAATCTAAGGGTTCGCTGCTTACATTTAAAGAGTGTGAACAGCCGAAGGGTTCTCTGCCTACACTAGGAGAGTGTGAAAGGACGAAGGGTTCTCTGCCCATACTAAGAGAGTGTGAAAGGATGAAGGGGTTCTCTGCCCACAATAGGAGAGTGTGAAAGGACGAAGGGTTCTCTGCCCACACTAGGAGAGCGTGAAAGGATGAAAGGTTCTCTGCCCACACTAGAAGAGTGTGAAAGGAAGGATGGTTCTCTGCCAACATTGTGGATTATGTAAAAGGACGACGGTTCTCTGCCGCACCGGGTAGTGGTGAAAATAGTGTTTGTAAAGGCTTCTCTGCCTTGCTGTAGGTGCAAAAGGAGAGTCACTATTGGTATTAGTGCAATACTCAGAGGGTGCCTCTGGGGAGTGGATGTAGGTCTTGTTTAGACCGAACCACTATAAATCTTGTGTCATTTACTTTATTATTTTTTATTTTCTGCAATTTACTTTTGTTTAAAAACTCCGTGGTTGAAAAACTTTTTCTATAAAATTTAATAAAAATTTTTATTTTGGTTCAACACTTTTTCAAAGAGGGTTTAAGTTTTAAAAATACCAATTCACCCCCCCTCTTGGTAGCCTTGGGACATTAACTTAGGTCTAACAACCTATTCACTAGACTCAACAAGTGGTATCAGAGCTTTGTTTCAAAATCATAAGTTTAAAGTACTTTTGGATTAAAGTAGATGGCTACATTCGGAAACCGAAATAAACTTGAGGGTTACTCTATTACTAGACCTCCACTGTTTGACAATATAGCTTTTGATTTTTAGAAAACACGCATGTCTACTTTCTTACAGTCACTTGATTATCATATGTTGATCCTAGTCCAGAAAGGTTATACAAAACCAACTAGATTAGTTGATGGAGTTAGGGTAGAAACACCTTTTATAGATTGGACTATAGAAGAACGTGACTTAGCACAACTAAATGCCAAATGTTTAAATAGCTTCTTTTGTATTTTAAAATCATAAGACTACATGCGAGTTTCCACTAGCAAAAGTGGAAAGGACATATGGGATAGACTTTGTATAACTTATGAAGGGACAAATGAAGTTAAGCAATCAAGACTCAATATCTTGTTACATGACTATGAATTCTCAATTCCTTCAATTATGATTGTACCCCTCCTAGCAACTGAAATCTTAGCCTTTTTTCTAATGACTACTCCTGAGTTATTCATTTTATTTTTTAACACTCCACTTGGGCTTTCAACCAACCACTTTGATCTTTGGCCTTGAAGTTAATTCCAAAATTTTATTTCTTAACAAATTGATTTCAACTCTTTGCATGACAATATCCAAAATCATCAGAAAGAGTGCTTGATCAATTTAGTGGGTTCTATAGTTGAAATAAGGCTGAATGTGACTTCCCTTGTCTAATCCACGCCTATTCTAAACACCTCACTATGTCACGCTATAATCAATTCACCTTGGGTGTTTTTTAGAAGATCTCAAATCTCTAGAATCTGGTTCTCTGTTCCAAATCTCTCACACATTTCTTCCAAAATTTATTTTTATCAACTTTTGGGAGTTTTATCTCCAATCCCATCTTCAACAACGATTTGGCTCTTCAAATTTCAGATTCATCAATTCATACAACATGTGTGATTTCTCTTCAGTGACAAAGTTCTTTGTGTGATACCCTTAAGATTTTCCCAAAACTTGAAATATCCAACAAAATCTTCATCTGATTAGTTGGATCAAATTTTCGCTTAAGGTAGATTTTCGCATAATTTATTGAATCAGAAACACTCGGTGCGTTACGATCATGGCGTTAATTATACTATTAATTTTGATTTTTGCTTGTTGTTTTTTTTTATCCGCTCGCAGTCGAGCCCACACCATTCTCCGCAAATCCTGCAATTAGAGTGAGAATCTACACCTTCGGTGCTAACTAGCTACACGGACTATTTCGGTTTGTCTTGGGAGGGTGTTGTTTAATTAGAGGCGGGCTGCTGTAACCAGTCCGATAGTCCCGCCAGTGATCAGCCTTTTGCTTGGTGTGTTCGTTCCCTGGATAAATATAGACTCTCGCCTGCCAATCTGACTAACCGTAAAGCTCCCTCAGCGTGCGTTAAAATTACGATCATCAAAGGACGAAATTAGCATAAAGGCTTTCGTTCGCTGCTTCCACACGAATCGAGCACTTATCTTCGGACGTGGGAATCTTTTTTTATGTTTTTCTTTTTTTGTTATTTGAAATAGGAGGATGTGATTTGGACTTATTTGTTATTTGTATATCCTCAAATTCGGACGGGCGCTGTTGCGGGGGGAGCTATCTCGACTCACACAGACAAATCCCCTCTTCTTCCCTCTCCCTAGCACCCCACCCTCCCTTAAAACATTAGATAGATAATCCCAGCCAATAACGAAACCCAAAGGAGTCCGGCGGAGTCTGCGTTAGATGGGCTCACGTTCCTTTTTGTCGACCATCGTCCGCACCGACGAGACCTCCAGATCGGCCGACCATCTCCTCTACCCGTCGCCCTCTCGTCCTTCTGACGAGAGAGCAGAGAGAAGAGAGAGAGAGTATGAGAAGTAGAGAGAAGAAAGAGACATCGAGAGGAGGATGAGATTGAAGAGAGACAGACGAGAGACCGAGATGAGAGAAGAGAGAGAGAGCTCAACTCTCTAACCTTGCCACGATCTCCAAGCCCAAGCCCTAGGCGCGCGGCAAAGCGACACCGAACTCCCTCTGGCCTGCTGGATCGGAAGTTATAGCATTTGCGATCGGAGAAATGACAGAAGAGCTTGTTGTGAAGGTACTTTTCCTCCCTGTGTCACTGCGGATTGTTCGGCCCAATAATCCCGTAACTCAGCGAAGCCAGACGAACATGAGAAGACGGATTAATCTCTTATTTAAGATTAATTAAAGTTAACCCTTAAGTTAACTTTTAGTTAAATTAATTAATTAATCATTTTAATTTATTATAATGATATAATTTAATTACAACTAATTTTAATTAAAGTTAAAATTTTAATTCATTAATAATTAACTATTTTTTAATTAACAATACTATTATTAATTAATTAATATTAATAATATTATTAGTTTATAATTAATGAAAGGTTAATTATAATTAATTGTATTAGCTAAATTATTATTATATTAATAATATAGTTTTATTATATTAATTATTAACAAAATGATCCGTCACCCACCCCTCGTCTCGTGCCGACATGCGTAAACGTGGACCCCGCGGCAGGTATAACTTCTAAAACCCTAAACTCCGAACTCCGAGAACTCGTTTTAAACCGCAGCATTTTGTCGAGATAAAATTGAAGCCCCCACTTTTATTCTATACCACGCTTTTTTCTTAGCCGTGGTTGGGAGGACGTGCTCCGACCTATGCGATGAAGCGGGTAAATCACCTAAGAATCTTCCTTCTTTCGAAGTTGTATCAGCCACGGATCTTCCCCGGCGGCTACTACACGTAAGCTTTTCCTTAGCGTGGTGGGATGAGAACCTGGTCGAATACGCACAACGAAGCGGGGATAAACCCATAAAGTACCGCCTTGCGGGGAATAACTATTTTTCTTGCAAAATATTTTCAAAAAAATATCTTTCTTGGCAAAATGTTTTTCAAAAAATACCCATTACATGCTTTTATCGTTAGCGTGGTTGGGGAATCAAAGTTAAAACGGTCGCGGTGTCCTAGATAAGTGGGCCACCTACCATACACGCTTTTCCTTAGGGAGGTGGGAAAGTCCGCAGTTTATCTGTACGTTTTTCCCTAAAACAGGGGGAGAAGCCGGATCAGACTGCCTGATTTCGGGTGAATGCAAAATAACTACACTGGACTTCGATTGCACTCGAATGAACATGCAAGATACAAGAAAGACTTGTACCTGGACTTTTGAACATTTCAGAGTTAAATGCACTTAAATACATCAATTGAACTCAATATAAAAAAAATGTATTGACTAAATGTCAAGCTTGGATCAATTGTGGACTTGACTTGATCTAAGAAAACAAGAAACTTGATTGGAACATTTAAGCCGACACATACAGGGCATTGGACTTGAAGAAATGATCATAAGAGAATTTTGATTGAACTCAAAGAACAAATGCAAAGAACATTGACTTTGAGAATTTGTAGTTTTGAACAAACTAACGAGAGACTTCTGCCACTCGCACTATTTTGAAACTCAAAAGAGAACAAATGCTACTGGAAACTTGAAACTCAAGCATAACAAAGAACAATACATAGAACTTTGAACTGTAAGCTTAAGTTCAACCAAGCTTTATTCGGGGCTTAAACTTGCAAGCATTTGAATTCGAATTTGAGACACAGCCTCCAATGTGACAGCACATGAGACTCTAACTTAGTAATTACTCCATGTGCTAAGTAGAGACCTTAAATCGTTTTGATGGATATCACATAATTCCAAACAAAAAACTTGCATATTTCAACATCATCATTGCTTATAATTGATTGCATGAATGAAGCCTCGTTTCACAAGCAAATATTGAATAAAAGAATGATATGTCAGCACATCGACCAGCAAAGAATGACATTGAAATGTATCAAAAGATCAACAATGTCAATCGCATCATACAAATACATATGAAGGAAAAGCTAGCACACAAGAAATACAAGCTATGTTCAAAGGCAATAAGATCCAATGATTCTAATGAGCCACACACATGGTGAAGGGATGTAACAAGTATTTTTTCTGACAGTGAGGCGAGCCCGCATGTTGAGTGAAGGAATTGATCAAGCATAGTGATGTTCTGTAAATATTTATCACAAAAGATACAACAATCCTCAAACAATAATGTAGTCCTCCTACCAACAACGTTCATTGTAATATATGATGAATATTGGGGGCATCCTACAATTAATGTCAATCCATTCTGATCGATCAAAGGTTGTGGCAAAATGTGTTTGTTAAAGACAATACAAGATCTTGGTAATTCTAAACCTCACAGGCGCAAAGTAGAGAGACATACCTACTACTCCAACTCGTCAAGGAGCTACAACGATCATTTTTGGATGAACATCTTGACATTCAGCAGGGCACAACATCCAAGGAGAAGTGATGGGTTCTTCAAGGCCAATAAACAGAAATACAAGGAAGAACGAACATAATTGATAAAGCACTTATTTGATTCTATATCGAGTTTTGGAAAACGAGAAAGTCCAGATCAAAATCAAGATTGACGTGAATCTTAATTCCAAGCTAAGTTATGAAACAATTTAGTTGGATAAGATTTAATAGAGGCTTGCAAATTTCTTGATGAACAGTTAGTCGTGCATCTCAATCATATTGCTCTGTGTTGCAAATATTGAAGTACTCAACAAGTGGCAAGATGCCTCCTATGACCCAATGCAGGAGATTAGTGTACACTACGATCCATCCTGCTAGAAGGCAAAAGTGGTGACACCCCCGCCACGACAGTCTACTGTAACAAAGCAGCGGAGCACTAAACTCAAAATCTACGTCATGTCCACGGATCTAGCAACATTCGTACAAGCAGACAGAAGGCGTCTACAATCTACCATGCACCACGCCAACCAGGACCTGCAATATCCATGCAGCGGGCGAGAAAGGCGTTTTACAAAATGTTTCAAAGTACCCCCTGCCACTGCACTATGTTTGTATTACACATCAGATATACAATGGGTATTGTCTAAATCAATATAAAAAAAATCACACCGCACTGGGTCCCGACGAGCGTGTTATTTGGTAACAGCATCCAACGTGACGCCTAGGGATGCTGCGCGGTGTCGATAAGTGAATGTCTAGTTCGAGACCTGATCCTCAATACGAATTTACACGGTTGTGGGAGACCAGTGTATTTGTTTCAATACATTCAATTTAGGCCTTCAAGGCCTAACGGAGATCAAGAAAATTCACAAGCAAAGACCACAATCGCCTACAAGAAACCCCGATCCTCGATTAATAGCCTTTGGCCGAAGTTGACAAGGTCCAACCAAAAATAAAGTGGAAATGAGCCTCGAACACCCCGATTGATCGGCCGTGGTTGATTGCTTATGCTCAACCGGAAGGATGTTCACACATCAAATTTCAAATGCAGACCCCGCAAATACTCTAAAAAAATCCAAAATCAAATGCCAAATGATTTAAAAATTGAAATCTATCCATCAATGCTTAAAGAAAAATTCCATAGCCACCCTCCGCAACAGTTTGCGCGAGGTGGACAAATCAAAATTTATTTCAACGCTTCACAAAAGAGTCAAATGCCTAGTCGAAAAATTCACTAGGATCCATTCTCAAACAAATCTCCTTGCAGTAAGGTCCATGGTACGTGTCTTCTGACCGGCGGTATCGCCGCCAAAGTGGCAACCGCAGGATCACGGTTATGACCCGGGCCCTCTGAACCGAGTGGTTTTTGCCGCCAAATGGCACCACGAAATACCGGTTATCGGAGCCCAGGCGCCGATACCGTTTCCTTATTGGCATCAAATCCTTGAGATATGATCAATAAGG
>NW_021319451.1:2276314-2308457 GCF_001605985.2 Dendrobium catenatum
TGATTTTGAGGAGACTTTTGCTCCTGTAGCTAGACTTGAAGCAATTAGGGTTTTACTTGCCTTTGCCTGTTTTAAAAGTTTTAAATTGTTTCAAATGGATGTCAAAAGTGCCTTTTTGAATGGTGTTATTGAAGAAGATGTTTTTGTAGAACAACCTCCAGGATTTGAAAATTCAAAATACCCAAATCATGTTTTTAAGTTAAAAAAGGCATTATATGGATTGAAACAGGCACCTAGAGCTTGGTATGAGAGGTTGAGCACCTTCCTACTTGAAAGATTTTTTGAAAAAGGAAGTGTGGATACAACTCTCTTTTTAAAGAAATTTGTAAAGGAAATACTCATTGTTCAAATTTATGTGGATGATATCATTTTTGGATCTTCAAATAAAAATCTTTGTGATGATTTTTCTAATGCAATGAGTAGTGAATTTGAAATGAGTCTAATGGGAGATTTAAATTACTTTCTAGGTTTTAGCATTAAGCAACTTGAGGAAGGTATTTTTCTTAGTCAAACTAAATATGTTAAGGACATCCTCAAAAAATATGAAATGTACAATGCTAAACCTGTTAGTACACCAATGAGTTCCTCAGTTCAGTTGGATAAGGACCTTAAGGGAAAATCTGTTGATCAAAAGAAATTTAGAGGGATTATTAAATCTTTACTTTACTTGACTACTAGCCGACCATATATTATGTTCAGTGTTTGCTTATGTGCTAGAATTCAATTAGATCCAAAAGAATCATAATTGATAGCAGTGAAAAGGATATTAGGATACTTACTAGGAACTTAGAACTTAGGAATTTGGTATCCTAAGTTTAGCTCTTCATTTGAAATTATTGGTTATTCAGATTCTGACTTTGCAGGCTGTAGAGTGGATAGGAAAAGCACTTCTGGAACATGTCAATTCATTAGAAATTCATTAGTTTTTTGGTCTAGTAGAAAACAAAATTCAATGGCCCTATCTACTGCAGAAGCAGAATACATTGCATTAGGAAGTTGTGTGGCATAAGTATTTTGGTTAAAACAACAGTTGATTGATTTAGGATTAACTATAGGCACTATTCCAATTTATTGTGATAATACTAGTGCTATTTGCATTTCCAAAAATCCTATTCAACATTCTAGAACCAAACACATTGACATAAGGCATCATTTTATAAGGGATCATGTATCCAAGGAAAAAATTAAACTTACTCATGTTTCAACTGAAAATTAGCTTGCAGATATTTTTACAAAACCTTTAGCCTTTGATACCTTCAGTACATTAAGAACAAGGCTTGGTGTAATTGATTTGAATGCTTAAATAAAAATATTTTTGCAACATTGATGTTTCTATTTTCATAGTTTATGTTTTTATGATTTTGTTTTTGTGATTTTTTGATTGTTTTGAGTGCTTTTTATTTTTAGAGTCTGTGAATTTGTCATTGTCTATTATGCTTTGTGTGTTTAGTTTGATTTTCTTTGATAAAAATTTAAATATCAAAAAATTTGTGGTAATCGTCCGGGAAGAAATAAATTTTCGTACGTGGCGATGTGTGTAAAATTTAGTTTACGTGATTTCAAACCGTCTTGAGAGCAGTTATTAATGTAGTTCGTCTGTACGATCTGTACCATCGTCCGGGACAAAAAATTTTTTCTCTCAAATGTCGGGAGGATTGATTGGAGAAGTAGAAAGGATAAGACTGTTTTTATTATGAACTTCGTCTGTACGAACCTGAACTTCGTCTTTACGAACATTTGGCGGTTCAATATAGGGGATGGTTTTCAACTGCCATTAAAATGAGTTAACTTTTGAATCGTCTGTACGATCATTATTCGTCTGTACGATCGGTCAAGTCTAAAAGTCTGTATGAAAGGACGTATTGTAAGTTGTGTTGATTACGAAAAGCTGTTACATTTTGGACGAATTTGATCGTCTGTACGAAAATATTTCGTCCAGATGAACGATAATTTTTGTCTAGGACGAACATGTTTCGTCCAGGACGAACGTATCGTTTTCTTTAAATAAGATGGCTTTCTAACTCAACAATCACAACTCCAAACATATCTTTCAATCCCTTTCGATTTCTAGATCAATAATGGCCTCCTCTAGCAAGCGACAAAAGGTGTTAGCAAAGAAACCCCATAGGAATCCTTTCGAAAACTTTCTTTCAAAAGCAAATGAGGAATCCTTTCCTCGATTTGCCTCTGCAAAAATCAATCCTCGCATTCTGATCCAGAGTGAGATAAACTTCAAGGTAATGCACCTTTTCGCTTCCACTCAGTTTGGATTTATTCTAACTCTCATCCACCTCTACAACAAACAGACCTTCCTTTACTTCCTAGCAAATATGAGTTTCAACTCCGACCACTCTTCTGTCACTTCTTTTGTTTTTAAACAAAAGGTTGAAATCACTAAGCATGACTTAGGTGCTTTTCTCAACTTAAGAACTGAAGGTTTTTGAGCCCACACCCTTATGAACGATAACACCTTTAAGTGGTTTGAAATCAATAGTATGATTAAAGGAAATAGCCTAGATTATCATATTGCTAGAGTTTCTGGAATGACCAAAAATGCTCGAATCATCCAGCACATTCTTAGATCTTCTATTATTCCAAAAGCTGGTGATAGGATCAACATTACTCCACTCCCTTCTATTATGACATTTTTGATTATGAATGATAGTCCTATTGATGAAGCCCAACTTATCTTAGACCATCTTTATGGTCTTTCTGAAATTGGGCATGCTGATCAGAAAAGAAAAAGGAATATTTCATTAGGTCACTTAATTATCTTTATTTTGGAAAAGAAATACAATCTACTGCATCCTGATGAAGAATATGAAGAGCCGGTCTACTACAATGATGCTTCTTTTAGAGCAATCTTCAAAGAGAAAAAAGAGAAAGCACATGCCAATACTTCTGAAGAAGAAGAAGAAGGAGAGCAAACATCTGCACCTCAACCAAATTATCAGATTTTGATTGAGAAATTTGATAGACTTGAGACTCATTTTGATCAATGATTTGATCAAATTGATGCTCAACTTCAGCAGCAGCAACAGGACATTGGTAATATAAGAAATGAAAGTTTCATGAAATTTAATACAATGTTATGTTGATGACTTCTACTTCACTATTTGTTTGGTGTTCCTCCTCCTCCAGAAGAAAGAAGAATAGAAATTTGGGGCTTTTGATTTCTCTAGAGATTCTTGTATCAGTGTTTGCTTTAGTTAAGTGTTTTTGCTAAAGTTCAGTGTATTTTTTTTCTTTGTTTTTAGTATTGATATTATGGAATTGATATTGTAATTCTTTCATTATATATCAATATTGATTGTGTTGCCTTTAGATTTGAATTATTTTTTGAAATGTATTAGTATTTATGAAAGTTCATTAGTCTTTTTAATCTAATGTGCTTAAAATTAGATTGTAATTTGAGATTAATTTTATTAGAGATCTAGTCTTTTCCTAAATTTAAAATTTGTTTATAACTTGTTATAATTAGAAATTTTTTAATTTCATGTCCTATTCATTAGACTACAATAAATTTAATATTATTATACAATTTAGATTTTCTTATTTTTGTATTTCTTTGTTAAAGTGAATATTTTTGCACTTAGAAAAATTTGAATTTTAGATTATGATCTTGAAAGAATTGGTATCAATTACTCTTGAAAATGTACAAAAATACAAAAATCCAAAGGAGAATGCGCAAGGTTCGCAAATGTGAAAAAGAGGAACAAAAATAAGCCCAAAGAAAAAGATGCACACAATGTTGCCAAAACTTTGAAAAAAATGTATTCTCTTTCTTTCCAGATTCTTCAATCCTTAATTCAAATTGATCTTATGTTCAATTATATTTCTTTTGAACTTTGAATATACAATTTTTTATTCATTCTCTTGTAATTGATTTTCTTTATCTCAAAAGTCTAAACTGAATCATGTCTTTGATAAATTCTTCTTACTTACCACTGTTATATCACTTCTTAAATTCTATGAAATTTCTGATGATTTACCTAATTATTAATTAGTTTTAGATTGCATACCTTATGCAATCACTCTTTAGATTTAAATTTTCAAATGGATTTCATATAATTACTTACATTTCTTGTCTATTTCTTCTCACTTTTTGTTGTTGTTCAAAAAGGGGGAGAAATTATTGTGTTTGTATGTTTTGTATTTTATTTTGTTGTCTTTGATTTTTATTAATTAATATTGTTCTTGTATTTTAAAAAAATTTGGAAAAAACAAAAATATTGATTCTTTAGTTCAAAATGCCTCCTTATTTTCATGTATTCATCATTTCAGGGGGAGTTTAGGAGATTGTTTTTAAATTGAAATCATACAAACAATAATTGTTTTGCCAATCATCAAAAGGGGGAGATTGGTTAGATAGTTGCTATTTGCCATGTTTTACATTTTTGCAAACTTGTATGTTTTTGAGCATTCCAAATATTATTTCATTCAATGTGTAGTTATCTCCTGACATTTTTAGAGATTCTAGTTTGGTCTTGTGTGTACTAACATTCAGGAATCAAACTCTCAACACGAAAGTCTTCAAATTAAATTCAGCAAGAAAAACTTTTAGTTTTTGAAGCTTAAAATTATCATTTTAATTGAGAGGGAGTGATTGTAATTGAGTGAATAAAAACATACACACACACACATAAGGATATCATATAAAATTTATTCTGATCGTACGGGACGATATTAGTTCGTACGGGACGATCAAACAGTTATCTCCTATTAAGACCACATGGAACAAATAGGAACTAGCTAGAAAAAATTTTTTCTAAGTCCTATTCGTCCGGGACGAAATTAATTATCGTACAGGACGATTTGCTCTCTGTAAGAATTTTGTCCAGACTAAATTAATTATCGTACAGGACGATTTGCTCTCTGTAAGAACTTCGTCCAGACGAAATTAATTATCATCAGGGACGATTTGGTCTCTGTAAAATCTTTGTCCTGACGAACAAATTTTCGTCCAGACGATATAACCGACTTAGGACGGTTTTTCTCATTCTGCAGTTTTTGGAACCAACCTTGTTATAACCATTCGTACCGGATGAACTTGGTTCGTACGAGACGATCAGCTTGTATGAAGACATTCCGTACACATATACAAATAGGTTCGTTTTAAGGCTTTTAAGAAATATCGTCCAGGACGATCCACGATCGTCCAGGATGATCCACGATCGTCCAGGATGATCCACTGCGTATAGAATTGAAAACTTGCAGTTTTTGGGTGGTTTTTCTTGTCTTTTGTATAAATAGTCCAAATTAGATAGCCACCCAATCTTTTTGTCATTTGATCTTCGTGCATTTTGAGAGAATAGTCAAGGAGAGAGTGTAAGAGAGCATTCAAAGGAGGATTCCTACCACTGGAGTGTGAAGACTTCACTTGGTGTTTAAAGGTAAGAATCTCTACTTGTGAATTGGGATTACTTCACTCTTCTCTTTCTTTTCTCTAGATTTCTTGTGAGAAGATTTGTCAAGGAGATCCGGTTCGCTGCCGACACTTGGAGAGTGTGAACAGTCGAAGGGTTCGCTGCCTACACTTGGAGAGTGTGAACAGCTGAAGGGTTCTCTGCCCACACTAGGAGAGTGTGAATGGACGAAAGGTTCTCTGCCCATACTAGGAGAGTGTGAAAGGATGAAGGGTTCTCTGCTCACACTAGGAGAGTGTGAAAGAACGAAGGGTTCTCTGCCCACACTAGGAGAGTATGAAAGGATGAAGGGTTCTCTGCCCACACTAGAAGAGTATGAAAGGAAGGACGGTTCTCTGCCAACACTGTGGATTATGTAAAAGGATGACGGTTCTCTGCCGCACCAGGTAGTGGTGAAAAGAGTGTTTGTAAAGGCTTCTCCGCCTTGCTATGGGTGCAAAAGGAGAGTCACTATTGGTATTAGTGCAATACTCAGAGGGTGCCTCTGGGGAGTGGATGTAGGTCTGGTTTAGACCGAACCACTATAAATCTTGTGTCATTTACTTTACTATTTTTTATTTTCTGCATTTTACTTTTGTTTAAAAACTCTGTGGTTGAAAAACTTTTTCTATAAAATTTAATAAAAAATTTCATTTCGGTTCAACACTTTTTCAAAGAGGGTTTAAGTTTTAAAAATACCAATTCACCCCCCCTCTTGGTAGCCTTGGGAAATTAACTTAGCTCTAACAACCTATTCACTAGACTCAACAATGTAGAGATTCAGGGCCTATGAGATGAAGGAGAAGGTGAGCTTGAGCGTGATGGAAAAGTAGTGTTTGGGGATCATATGGTTGCTCCGAGCTAGCTACAGGCTTGTTCCTCTTACGTCCTTGGTGAATCATGTGGGAGATCTTTAGGGAGAGAGGCTTCAAGGTCAAATTCCTCGAAGGTTCTGTGCTTTCTCCAAGAGAGAGAAAAATGAGAGGGTCTTGTACCGGGTAACATAGTGTCCGACACGCTGCCACTCTAGGTAAGGTGTAATTTAGTTTTGTAAAGGCTTCTCTACCTTATTGAGGGAGCATAAGGTGAGTCCCTTCTGAGTAGTGCAACTCTTAGAGTAGAGGACTCCGAGGAGTGGATGTAGGTCAAGATTGACCAAACCACTATAGAAATTTTGGGTATGCTTTTCTATTTTCTGCATTTTAAATTTTTCCTTTTAATTTTTATTATAACTTTGTGGTGAAAAATTAGAATTTATTATTGTGTGTGACAAAATGAATTTTATCATCATTATTTTTCAGGTCATATTTAATTTGATAGCTTTCTCTTTCAAAAATCAAAATTGCTTATTTCTAAAGTATTTTAAAAAACCAAAGAAAAAATAGTCATTTTTAGGTTTAATTTTTAACTATACCAATTCATCACCCCCCCACCCCTTAGGGAATCTTGTACTTTTAAGTGATATTAGAGTAGTGTCTTAAAATAGTATTTTAGAAAACATAGAGTACTATGATATATAGCACATTTTGGTAACTATAATACTACGCAGGGTTATTCCATGACCAGTCCCACCCTTATTTCACAACATACTATTTAATTTATGGAAATTTTGAATATCTACATTTTTTAGTATATAGTCTACTGCATGAGGATGTTGGTACTAGAAGGTTACACTGTACCTTTTTAGCATTTGAATGGAGTTAAGACTAAATTAATGTTTAATGAATGGAGCAAAGAGGATAGGAAACCTACATAGTTGAATGCAAACTGCTTGAATTATTTCTTCTCCATATTGAAATCAAAAGATTGAAAGAGAGTGTCCACTTGTTCTACTGGTAAGGAGATCAGGGATAGGTTATATGTCACATACAAAGGAACTAGTGAGGTTAAATAGTCTAGATTAAACATCTTACTAGATGAATACAAACTCTTTGAGAAGAAACCTTGTATGACTATATCTAAAATATACACTAGGTTCCCCAAGTTGATTGGACTATGTAGAGAGATATCTAATTCTTAAAAAATCAATAAAATTTTTAGATTCTTACTGCATTCATTGATACAAAAATAACCGCAATCACTAAGTCCAAAGATTTAAATATTTATTCCATTAATAATTTTCTTGGGCCACTCATTGCCTACAAGTAAGTATTGTCTCAAAGGTAGAATGATGTTGGAGAAAAGAAGGAGAGAATAATGGCTCTAAAAGTGAATAATTTTGAAATTGACAATTTTACAATAGAGGAAGATGATAACATAGCCTTGATGACCCATCAATTCAAGAATTTTCTGAAAACAAAATAAATGCGTCAGCAAAATAACTTGAATAAAGGTAAAAGCTTAAATAATATTAAAGTTACATCTAACATAATTTACTTTGAGTGTAGAAAACCAGGTCACCATTAAGTTGATTGACCCAATGTGAAGAGTCATTCAACCAAGGATAAGGGAGAGGAGAAACCAAAGGACAAGAAGGGAAAGCTAAAGATATAAAAGCCTTTTGGGCCGACTATACCACTAAATTGTCAAAAGAAGAAGCAGAAGAGGAGGTAACAAATAATTTTCTAATGGCTACCGATAATCTTGATCAATTTGATCAAGTGTAGGGGTGTTATAAAAAAAAACCTAGTGAAAAAATGTGGTATCTAGATAGTGGCTGCTCAAGACATATGAATGGAGACATGAAGTAGTTCATTACACTGAAAACTAGGATAGGAGGCCAGGTGACTTTAGGAGACAACACAACAAAGAAAGTGATGGTCTCAAGTATTATTAGAAATTATAAAAATTATTTAATTGAAAATGTTTTATTAGTTGATGGTTTAAAGCACAATCTATTAAGTACTAGTTAATTATGTGATAAAGGATTTGACCTAATGTTTCTTTCCAATAAACGCATGATTAGCTTAAATGATAAACTTGTGTTAGAAGGAAAATGGATAAATAATGTCTATATGTTAGATTTTAACTACATTAAGAATTCAAAATCCTTATATTTAAAAATAATAATGGATGAATCTTTGTTATGGCATATGAAACTATGCCATGTTAGCATGAAAACGCATAGGAATATCACTAAAAAATACCTAGTTATAGGTGTACCTAAGTTAGATTTCACTAAGGACCATCAACGTGATGCCTGCCAACTATGAAAATAAGTAAAGTAATCATTTTCTTCAATCAACTATGTGAAAACATTTTGGCTACTAAAAGTCCTTGAGTGGGACCTATTAAGACATATTAGCATAGCTAGTCTAGGAGGGAAAAATTATGGATTTGTGATTATAGATGACTTTTGTATATTCACTTGGGTTAGAATTATAACACAAAAGAGTGTGCCATTTAAGGAATTTAGAACCTTCTCCACTTGGATTCAAAGGAAATTAAAATGTGAAATCTCAACCATCCAAAGTGATTATGTTGGAGAATTTGAATATGAGAAGTTTGAATCTTTCTACCTAAAGATTGAAAATATTCTTTTAGTCATCCTAAAGAATTAATCTTAGTAGACTCATCCGAAGGTGTAAGAACTAGGCAATGACTTAGAAACGAGGATAGTTATTCCACATTTATCTCTATGATAGAATCCACACGTATAGATAAGGAATTAAGGGATGAATTTTTTATCCTAGCTTTTCAAATGAGTTGAACTAATTTATCTGGAATAATGTATGTGAATTAGTTAAGAGACCTAAAAAAGCAATGTGGTTGGAATAAAGTGGGTCTTTAAAAATAAGGTGAATGACACAAGAATCATAGTGTGAAATAAGGCCAGACTAGTAGTGAATGACTATAACTAGATTGATGGTATAGTCTTTAAGGAAACCTTTGCCCCACTATCTAAATTAGAAAACATAAGGGTGCTCTTAGCCTTTGCTTGGTTCAAGTGTTTTAAATTGTATCAAATGGATGTCAAGAGTGCATTCCTAAATTGGGTAATCAAAGAGGATGTTTATGTTGATCAACCACCTGGATTTGAAAACTCATAATTTTTAAACCATGTATTCAAATTAAAAAGGAACTATATGAGTTAAAGCAAGAAGCGCCTAGAGCATAGTATAAAAGACTTAGTTCATTCCAAGATAGATGATTTGTTAGGGATGTTAAGCCCTTATAAACTAGTCCTGAGGCTAACTAAGAGGTAGGGTGAATTGATATTTTAAAAATCTTTTAATAAAAAACACAATCAGATCCAAAACCAAAATTCACCATAAAGAAAAATAAAGTGCAGAAATTAAATGCGAAAATAATAAAGGAAAGAACAAACAAGATTTATAGTGGTTTGGTCAAACCTTGACCTACGTCCACTCCTCGGAGGCACCCTCCGAGTATTGCACCAAACTTAGTGTCTCTCCTTTAGCCCCAACAGCTAGGTGGAGAAGCCATTACAAAATCACTTCCATATTCCCCAGTGTGGCGGGGTAGCTGAGCCCTTTTACACTAAAAGGAACTTCTTGTTCCCAAAAATTCCCTCCAGACGAGCCTTGAATCCGATGGTATTAAGGTGCAAGCTTGCTAGAGAAACCGTGTGGAACCCTCTACACACTCCCTTGAAATCCCATCCAAGGATCTTCTCCCTCTCTCAAACTCCACCCTTTCCTCTCTCTCTTTCAAGCTCTCTCTTTAAGTTTCCTCCAGAAGAATGAATCTTTAATGGTTGCAAAGGACATTCTTCATGAGAAAGCAAGAGGTCTTTAAATAGATTTGCAAAATCAATATTATCATCCATAATGATCGTTAGATTGTCCCATATAATATGTATAAAAAGAGGGCTTCAGAAAACCCTAAAAACATAATTTTGGCGCCAACTATTGTCCAGGATGATAGTAGGATCGTCCTATATGATGCGCTTAAAAAGAGGGCTTCAGAAATCCCTAAAAACTCAATTTCGGTACCCAAAATCGTCCTAGAAGATTGCAGGATCATCCAGTACGAAGTGCAGAATTTTATCTAGTAGTCCTTGAAGATATTTGTATAGTCCAGGATGATTAATACAAAAAATGTACAAATCATCCGGGATGATATTATGGATCATCTAGGATGATTAGAAGAAAAATTATGGTATTTCAACTTGGACGATTTAGGAAAATTAAGTATGTCGGCAAACATCCAAGATGATCGGATTGAAAATTTTAACAATAAATAATCCCCTAATCATAGGATCAATTTAGGCATGATTTATATTGATAATCTTGGATGATTAAGATCGTCCGGGACATTTAGAACAAAAATTAAATCTTAAAGTCTTGCCTAAATTAGCATTGGCGACTGATTTACAAGATCATAAAGGATCATCCTAGATGATTCAAAATCATCATGTATGATTAGTTCGAAACTTAATCTTCTTGATTTGACTAGATCTCACTTCCTTTAGTGTGTGTGTGTGCATGGTCACCAAGTAAGCATACACCCTTATAAGACTTCACTCAAGAAATGTAAAATTACATCAATGAATATAATATTATTCAATCCTATCATGATCTCTGATTTTTTATTTAATGATGCATGGTATTCCAAAAATGTTAGTATATACACAAACAAACATAAACTGCAAATACTAGTAGACAATAAAAAGTGAGCCATAATATTTGTTATCATCAAAAACATAAATTCATAAGCTCGGGAAGCAAAAATCTCCCCCTTTTCAATGATGACAAATAATACTGGTTGAATTTCCAAAATGAAAACATTTTCTCCTAATCTCCCCCTCATTATAAAAAAAATTTAAAAATAGGGAAAGACAGATTTTTTTTTTCTAATTTTAAAAATAAAAAATAAATATAAATGCAGTAGTACATTCTCTCCATTTGACATTATCAAAAAGAGGAGGGACATAAATAATTAGAATAATAAAAACAAATAAAAACCAAAATGATCCCTGATCTAGTGAAAAGAAAAAAAAATATTCTTAAAATGAGAAAGTTACCTCTTGATTTTATTTAAAAACTTAGTAATGAATGGATTAACAACGCATAATCCAGAAAAGGTTAGAAATTTAGAAATTGTTAATCTAAGATCAAGTTCTTTTACAAGCTCAAAAACTTTTTATCCAATATCTAAATCAAGAAATAAATTAGAAAGAGAAACACTAATTTTTTAAAATTCCTTTCATAAAGCATATCTAATAAAATATGAATGCAAAAACTGGTGAATTAGAAATCATGATTTTCAAGCCCAAGTATCGAAAATATCAAGGGTTTTCTTAAGTTTTAAGAAGTATAAGAAAGGTAAGCATAACTTTTTATGGGCTCATTTTATGCCTCTTGTTAGATTTTTGGCACACTTTGTGCTTCTTTTAATTTTTGATACACTTTATGTATCTTTCTCAATTTTGGCGTCATTGCGCATCATTTGATTTTGGTATCATTGGCCACTTTTTTTTCAATCAAATATGATACCTTTTTGAATTTTTAAAAATAAAAGTAAACCTATTTTATTGATAAAATGAACTACTCAATTAAGAAAATTATATGGTAGATTCAATAACTTATAAAAGATCCTTTTGCGATAAACAAAATGTAGGGAGATGAAAAAGATCAATTTCAAAATCCAATCTATAATATGATGAAGATTTTGAATCAAAAGTAAAATAACCTCTTTATGAAAAGAGGTAGAGAGACAAAATCATGAGTTTCCTTCCTTTGACTATTTTTAGAGAAGTCAACCACAACTTACATAAGAATTCAAGAAAAACATGAGGTAGGTTTTTCATTTTTAGAAAGGAAAATGTGTGTGTTGATCAGAGAGAACTTTACAAAAAGAAAAGTAAAGATATATTAGAACAGAAAAGAAAGGGAAAAAAGAATGAAAAATAAATCAAAAGAAAAAACACAAAAATACACAAAAATGAATTAAACATGCATGCACCAAAAAATAAACACACAAATAGTGGTTTAAACATCATCTTGCTCCTGTTCTGATGACTTAGAAGCTAGGTCTGCCCAGGAGATTTTTTTTTTCATTATTTGTTGTTTTTATAATTTGCTTAGCATTGTACTTTTTTATTGCAAGAAGAGTTCTCTAATTAGGGCACTAATTTTTCATGTGTCCCTACTTCCTACATCTAAAGCAAACAACATTAGAAGAAATCTTAACATTCTTATCATTTTTACCTTTATTCCACTTTGGTTGATGCTTATGCTTTGGTGAGCTTTTTAATTTGCTTGATAAGTCATCACTTTCATCACCAACTAAGCCACTTTTTTCCATGTTTTCAGCGTTTAGCACTATCATATCTCCTGCATTTAAAAGTCTTTGGCCCAAACTTTGCTCATAAACAATGAGTGAGTGTTGACCTCATTTTTTTGTATGAGGTCACTAGGGACCCACCAAAACTCCAGATTAACCCATACTTTAATTCAACTTCTGCAAAACTCAAATCAATCTAGATCTCAAGATAATTTCAGCTTATGATCAATCTAGATTTCAGTTCAATCTGAATCTAAGTCAATCCAGATCTCAAATCCTTTTTTTTTATTTCAAACCCATTCAAGCTTCAAATCAATCTCAATTTTAAGTAAATCGAGATCTTCAATCAACCCAGACCTTAAACATATCAAGAGTCTAGATCTAAACTCTAATTCCAACCTTGATCCGGCCTTCGATCAAGCTTAAATCCTCTCCTGTCACTTATGATCATTCCAAATGATCATAAATGATTTGAATAATTCAAATTCAAATCAACTCAAGATTCAAATCTTAGTCAAAATCCAATTTAATCATCATCAAACTTGATTCCACTTCAGTTCAATCGCAATCCAAACTGTAAACATTCAATTTTCAATCAATCATCAATAAAACTCATTTGATTTTTTATCAAACAAATTCAATCAAATGATTTAGAATCGAGTCAACCGGTTCACTTTCGATTTAAAATTCGACGGCTTTGATCGGTTCGACACGAATCAAAATGACATTATTTAACTTGAAAACTTTGAATCAAATTAGTGTGGATGCTATACTTAATTAAATTGGCTTATTTGATTCAATTGTTACATTCCAATCGTTCCAATATTTTCAATTGGCAATCCACTCACGAATGAGCCGTTGGATCAAGGGCAAGCTTGGATCCCAATATAGCATACGACTCCATTCTCCACAAGCGGCCACCACGTTGATATCAGTTGCTAGGGCCGGCTGAAAGGGGACTCCACGATTCCATTCCCTCAGCAGCGGCAAGCCTCGGCCTCCAGCCCGATCTGCTTCCTGCAGTAGCTCAACTCCTCACCAGCTGCAGCAACTTCAAGCCCTATCAAGTGTTGGCACTCCACGCCTCCAATCTGAGAGCCAGCTGATCCTTGATTTTGGTCAATATAGAAAGCTGTTGGTTTGGTATTTCATTCAAGAGAGGAGATCTCCGGCCACTACCCTTCTTGTACATCAACATTTCGGCCAGCCCCCAATAGCAGATTTTGGCTGCCTCCTATAGTAAATTTCAGCCAACAATAAGAGGAAGATTTGCTGTAGATCTTTGTCCAAGTACATATCACGGCTACAGCAGTTGAAGCAAAAGGCAGAAGAAGGCTCAAAGATCTGGCCAAGGAAGAGCCATTCCTCCCTTTTCCTCATCCGCTCAAGCAAAAGGCAGGAGGAGCAAGATGAGTTGTTGCTGA
Source organism: Dendrobium catenatum (assembly GCF_001605985.2). NCBI lineage: Eukaryota > Viridiplantae > Streptophyta > Magnoliopsida > Asparagales > Orchidaceae > Dendrobium > Dendrobium catenatum. The sequence goes on from NW_021319451.1 coordinate 2,290,332, forward strand.
ATCTCATAAGAAGATGGCTGTAGTGGGCTGGTCAAGCTCACGTCCCCAAGAAGCCCACGCCTCTAAGCAGCCACTACTTCATACTCCGACCAAGATGAGTTGCTGCATGATGCTCTTGAGGTTCCTAAGAAGCTTTGTGGGATCCAGTACGAGAATGGAATGGGAAGATCTTACTCGAGAATCGACTAGAGAAGCTCATTCTGATTGGGCACCAACCTCAAGGTTTCCAAATGGATCGCCTACAATGCTCACAATTTGAAGCTCAACAGCTTCTTCCTTAAGCAGTAGAGAGAGAATGGTGGATTGTTCCTACTTTCTCCCTTCCCCGTATAAGAACAATGACGGTAATAACCATTTCTTTCTATCAGAGTTAGATGGTAATAATTTTTTTTTACCAGAAATCGATTAGCTGCACTCATTTTTTTTTAGTTCCATATTGATCTGAATTAGTCCACATGCTCCTTTGCTACTTTATTAGTTGGCCGAGTTTTTCTTTTAATATAGTCAGATTTCAAAAAGAAAATATGATCGAGGACAACACTGCCTTTACTTTATTTCTATAAAAAATTATGTAATAAAGAATTTGTTGACCTGTACTGAGCCGAACAAGGGAAAGAGCACTTGAATACTATGGACCTGGAAGAATTCCTACACAAGCTTTTGAGCAAATGAATGTGAATGGAGTGAAGCCATATTTTATTTATTTTCACTGGATTACTTGCAGCTACAAAGATATTTGAATACCCACTTTAGATATGATGCTTTTTAGCTTGCAATGGTGAGAAATCAGAGGTTAGTTAAGAAGCCTTTCAGCATAAATATCTATATGATTGTGTTTATCAATTTAAAATTGTGCAAAAATCTTGTAACCTAAGCATCTCCTTGACATATATTTCTCAGATTCGAACATTTCTTTCTAAGAATCCATAATCATTGGACTTTTAAATTGGGTTTAAAATTGAAATTTTGTTTATTTCTGAATTGGAGAAGTCTCAGATAGAACATGATTGTGTTTATTCTCATTGCCATACAAATGCTTGCCTTACTTTTGGGTTTAAGTTTTATATTATATGATATCCTGACAGTTTAACTTTCATGATATCCTAATGTCCCTGGCATATACTGAAGTTATTTGGTTTGACTTGAGTTTGAATGTTGTGAAGCAAATTCTAAATTTCTTTTATATTGAGCATAACTGTTTATATATATATATATATATATATATATATATATATACACACACATATTTAGATTCATGTAAAAAAAAGCTACATATGTCTATTGTTTTTATAAGATAGCATGTAAACTTAATTCATCAATTGCATATCAATACATGTGCTAAAATTATTCATGTAAGATGTCACATACATTGAAATTATTTCTTGCAAGGTTACATACATTTTGAAATAGCTTCGATAATTTGATTTGATTCATATTTTTAAATATTCACTCATATTTCAATCCAGAATATCTTTTATATTTGAATATATGATATTCTGACACCTTTTTCTCGCGTCGCCTTATTTGCGAGGTGCTGATGGAGCTGATTGGAGGAGGAGCCAAGAAGCTTCAGTCGCCCCGTCTCTTCTAAACATGGTGCTACGGCCGGTCACCGTTGACTGGCTCCGGTGATCAGGTAAGTTTTCTTAAAACTTAGAAAAGCATAGGGCTTCTAAATTTACATGGTAAGCTATTCTTCCCAACCTTAAATTCTTATAGCAACTCCTGCATTTAGTTAATATTTGCTTCCTTCTTTTTACAAATTCAAAACCCATCGACACATCTTGTTTACATTCGTATGTATGTCCAAAGGGTTAGTGACATTGAACCTAGTGACATCTTTAAGGACAATAATTAAGGACGAGTCTTAGAGAACTTAGACAAAACTCTAGGATTCAACATTGTTCCTTTAGGGATGAAATTAAACATAGATAACTTAGCGACATTACACCTTAAGATTTACAATACATTAATCGATTTAATCTAAACAACAATCAATTATTAACTCTCCTTAAAACCTGAAACTTAAATATTTGATAATAACTCAAACAAAATTTACAAAATATCAAATCAATCCCAATCACACAAAAATAAAATTTTTAATGATCAAGGTTAAACCAATTGATTCAAATCAACCCCTTAAGTTTAGTGATCTCCCGCTCTAGGGAAAATATCACAAAATTCAAACCACTCAAGTTTAGATCCCAGCTCTAGGGAAAATGTCACTAAAAATTCAAACCCTTTGAACCCTTAATCAAACCCCTTAAGTTTAAACTTAAAAAATCCTAGAAAATTTCAATCTAACTTTTAAAACCAAGAATCAATCTTAAAATTAATTTGAATCATTAAGATTTAAACTTTAACCAAAATCTCCCTTAAACCTTTCAACCAACCGAACATTAAGACAACTTTAATCAATACCCGATTAGATATATCCAAACACACAGCTGCCACACACAACCTAGATGACCTATTAGGACACGGACTCTAGCTTTAGGTTAGGCTGGTTTTCTTTCTATTTTGAATTAGATTGATATGCATACAAAATTAGAGTGGCATCCTAGTTAGATAACTAGACAAGTTCACTTCCACAGACCGCGCACTTCCTGTTTGTCAGCCTAGATTAGGTCCCAGCCCCTTGGCCTACGATCCCCTTGAATGAGGTAACCCATGGTGTGCTAACAGATGGATCCTCTGGTCCGCACTCGACTAAGTAGGCTAAGATATCGACGAACCCTGGGACGATGGAAAACCATGGGATCTTGACCGGGGACGTCATACCCACTTGGTAGGTTAGTCTTCACCCTCACTTTTCTGGCATTTTCCCATCGAGGTGATGCGAGATTATAAGTCCCAATTTTCTAATATAAATGATCATTCAAATTAAAAAACCTCTTTCAATCAAATCTCGAGTCCCCAACACTAGGAATTAGACTGATGTTTCTGAAGAATTCAGAACCCAAAACAACTCCTAAACACCTTCTTTTTCCCCTTTGGGACTTTCTAGAATAACTGTTCAACATTAACCAATCCACTTGAAATCCTAAACCTAACTCCTTTGATATTTAACTTTGAAATTTAAATAAAATTTCTACCGCCTTATTTGAATCGAGAGTATTCGCTTGGAAATGTCTGTTCCTACATGGATAAAAACTACGATGCTTCCTCGTAGAGATTTTAGAAAACAGAGAACTTTTTTCAAAAATCAAATTTTTTTAAAAACGCAATAATTTATTCTTTGGGAAATCTCAATTAAACGATCTATTTATCTTATATCCAAAGGTGATAAAAGTATATTTTCTTCCTGAGAGAATACCATTCCTATTATCCTAATTTTGATTAAAAATGACCCTTTATCCAAATTAGCAGTCAATACAATTGATATTAAATCCATTTTGCAATCCCCCGGGTCCAAAATTAATATCCCTTTGAGTTGACTACTGATAACCGATATGATTATAATTCTGAAATTTGATGTACCCCGTCTGGGAACTGATACGTTCGTCGTTCGGCATATAAGTTTAACATGTCTATTTTCAAAATGTAAAATTAAAAAATTCCAAGAATAATTAATTATTTTCAAAAAATAATATATATTTTTTAATCAAAAACAAAAATAAATGCACTCCACTGGGCGAAAATTTTGCTCTCATCTTAATAGCAGTCATAATTTTATTGAATCATAGTCTTAACTACCTTTCTTTCTCCGTTGTCCCTTCACCCATTTCCCCTTGGAGTCTACGTCCAACTCAATTAAGATCTGTGAATAGAGTCGCGAATGTGAGTTAGGAAAAGCCTCCCTTTAATCGGCTTTGACATTTTGCCTCCAATATGGTAGAGCGGGGAAGATCAAGCCGAATCCTTTTGTATATGTTGCAAACGTTGCAGCGAGTAAATTAACTTAGCTGTCTAAGTTTCACAATTACAGAGAGACTCTTCAATTTCAAATTCATAAATCAACCTATAAGCCAAATTCAATCCATTTCAAAACCATTTCCCAAATCAAACTTTAATCGTCTTGTGATGTGGTCTTTTGACAAGTCTATTGTGATTAAACAACATGCAATTCAAAACTCCATTGATCAAACCCTGGATTTGACATTATGCAACTCTAACAAGCGTATGTAAGTGAAAAGTCAGAAAGCATAAGAACCTCCCGATTTCCCTAATTTTGGTAACCAATTTGGTGAAACAAACCGACATTTTTGTTTTTCAAAAATATACTAGGGAAAATCATCAATCCCATTTCAACTGTCGTTGTCATGTGTCTTATGAATCTGTTGTAGTTGAACATTGTCGCATACAATGCAATTCAAAATTTCTTTCAGATCTAGCTTTGACATGTTTACCCCCAAATCCTTAGGGTTGAAAGAGTTAGACCTAATTTCTAAGGATTCTCCTATAATTTTGTAAACCTCTACATTTGAGTGAAATTCAATGTCTTGAGTTTCAAAATTTAAAGGAGATCCATCCAAATATAATCTCAAGTTAAAATTCAAATCAAACTTTGATTTCGAATAAAATTTCAACCTTAAGTTTAAACTTGATTTTCACCTCAAGCTTAAGTTCAGTTTTGATTTCAAATGCGAGTCCAAACTTTGACATTTTGCCCCAAGTCAATTGGTGTAGCGAAAGAGTCAAGTTCAACTCATCAATTTTATGAACCACCGTGTTTAGTGTAAATTGAACACGATTGAGTTATAAAATTTTGAATAAAATAAATCAAACTTAAAATTCACATTCAATTTCAAATCACTAATTCAAATCACCTTCTTTTAATTCCAGAAAATTGAACACTCAAATGGCTGGGAAACTCGTCTTCTCACTGAATAAAGATGTGCCTGTAGAAGAAATTCTTAATGGCAATTTTAATTCAGTACGAGATAGAATTTCAGAACCTCAAGATTTTAGTTAATGGAGAAATAATCTTAGATCTGTCTGTTGGTACTCAAAAGGACTTCCCCTTAGTAGAAATTACTTTAGGGTCAAGAGTTGACTCCCCCATCTCTAAGATGGAGGTCGTTGTCGCCCCTGTACCACTGTACCCTCTGCTCGGGAAGATCAAAACCAGAAGTCAATAACGACAAAAGAGCTACCATCTCAGTCTGAGATCGGGTCAAATTCTAGCAGCCCTGTCGTCGGTAGGAACAAGACGAATAATTACCTTCGAAGAGCCAGAAAAAGGAATATTAAGGCTGGAAAGGCCATTGAGTCGGAAGCTTTAGAGAGGGCCGATTTCGAGGCCAATCGAGAGTTCGTTGCTCCTTCTACGTACCCTCTCCTTGCACAAAGGAGGGAGGTTATAGAGATGAGAGTGCGATCTTCAATACACCTACTTGACTACTACACAGAAAGACTCAAGCAAGAGATAATTGAGCGATCACCATTAATAGGCCATAAGCCCCCAATTGAGGGTTATGATCCGTCCACTTTACTTGAATATGTTAGGGCGTGTTACTACACGTGTCCCACTACATCATCCACAGAGGAGGAGGAGTAGAAACCACTCGGGGTGCCACTCTCTTAACTACTAGTCTAGTAGTAATGAGAGGGGGAAATAATCTAAGATTGTGTCAGATAGTGATACCGTCGAAATTTAACTTTTAGCGGGGTCCTATCGCGATAAATCTTTTGATTGTAATGATGCCGCGTTATCTAGGGATAGTGCAGACCCTTTAACAGTCTCTCCCTTCAAAGTGATTGTAGGAATTCAATTCCAAGTTGACAACGGTCATGCCACCTAGATTTGCAACCTTTAAGGAAAACTTTCCAGTTTCTCAAGTGTACTAGATCTAGATTTTCAAGATAATTGATTCTTCTTTTTAATGAAAACTAACCTCTATCTTAAGTCTTAAGAAGGCGAGAATTGTAGTTGACTCCACCAAATGTTTGAATATCCCTCCCTCCCACCGCTTTCGTGGGTTGATTTAACTTTCGAATTAAGATCTACCTCAAACTTAAGTTGAATTCAGAAATGAAAATTTTATCAATATTCTAGCAATCTTCTATCTTAATAGGCGATTCTCGCATGTCTAAAATCTATTCAATGATTTTCAAAAGTCAAGTCGATACGCTTTTTCAAAAGATTGAATGTGTTTTGAGGATTATTCTTCCTTTTATAAGAGAACAAATTTTCTTCTCTAATACTTGAGATATAATCCCAGCATTCAGAATAGAAAGATCAATCAATTTAAGGTATTTAAAGAAAGTAGAGCCTCTTCTCGAATTCAATTGAAATTAAAAGATGCGCCAAGAATCAAGAAATGCACGAAGTGCACCAAAAGTCAAAAGATGCGCAATATGCGCCACCAGAAAAAGAGAAGAAGAGTAAGATGGCTCCCTTCCTCTAAATCCTTAAATCTAAAAAAAAAAACTGATCACCTTTTAAATACTTGACTTTGAAAGTCTTGAATCTAGATTCTTCACCATGTAGAAATCATCTATCAGATAGAAGAAAATTGTGCAAGAAAATTGAAAAGATCATATTCCTCTCTTCAACTTAAACCCCTTGAAGTTAATTTTAATTCAAAATCTGTTTAGGGAGACCCCAGTTTAGTTTCTATGAAACTTGGTCTTGGTCAACAAAACTTAAATCCTTTTAGTTTAGTTGGAGTTGACTTTACTTCTCACTCTAAAAGCTGAATTTGTTCCCGCTTGTCATTCCGACAGGGTTCAAATGATTAGAGGAAATTTTCAATAAAATGATCGGATCTTTTACTCTTGAAAAGAATTCAAATCATATCCTTGAGAAATGTGTGTAAGTCCTTGCACAGAGGCATCTCTTCCTTTAAGGCTTTATTAACAAAATTACACTCTATACTGGGTCCAAGATCAACCCTACTAGAGGAGTATTTTGTAATGCTGGGAATTGCCGTTCAAGTTCAAACCACGACTGAGCAGAGTGCCTGACTCCAATTTGAGGAGATCGAGGCCTTGTAGGGCTTTGTTTTTAAGGCTCAATAAAACTCAGAATCATACAAAGCCGGACTGGTTGAAGCTCGTGACAAGATATAGTAACATAGGACCTTCCAAGTAGTCGACTTGGTCTTGGTTCTTCGGATACATATCTTAGCCTACCGAGAGATCGGTGGAGGAGTTTGAACCAACACAAGACTGCCCTTTTGCCGTAGAGGCGATTTTTGAGATAAATTCAAACATTAACTGATCAACCCTGGAGAATGCCATCCGATATTTTTAAATATTGGGGAGGCTCTTCAGGAAGTACCATGCCAAATGAGTGTCAAATTCAAAGTCAACAAAAAGTCTTCGAATTTCCTGGATTAAAGAAATTTCTCAATTCAAAATCAAATATCAAGAAACTTTCAAAATTCACGTTTAAAAATCAAATTCAAATTTCAAAATTCAACATCAAATCAAAACTCATATTCAAAAACCTTCAAATTCAAATCCATCAAATCAAATTTCAAATTCAAACATTTTTCAAAATCAAATTCAAAATTGAGTTTCAAATTCAAACATCTTCAAATCCAAAATCAAATCAATTCAAATTCAAGAATCATTCAAATATCAAATTTCAAAAATTCAAACTCGATCCTCTATGTGGAGCAAGTTTCCTCCACAAATGATTATCCCTAATTTGATCCTCTATATGGAGCAAGTTTCCTCCATATATGATCATTCAAATCCGATCCTCTGTGTAGAGCAAGTTTCCTCTACACACGATCATTTTAGACCTGATCCTCTATATGGAGCAAGTTTCCTCCATATATGATCATTCCAAATTCGATCCTCTATGTAGAGCAAGTTTCCTATACACACGATCATTCCAGACCTGATCCTCTATATGGAACTAGTTTCCTCCATATATGATCATTCCAAATTCGATCCTCTGTGTAGAGCAAGTTTCCTCTACATACGATCATTCAGTTTCGGTCCTCTGTGTGGAGCAAGTTTCCTCCACATACGATAATTCCAGATCTGATCCTCTGTGTAGAGCAAGTTTCCTCTACATACTATCAATCCAGATTCGATCCTCTGTGTAGAGCAAGCTTCCTCTACACACGATCATTTCAGACATGATCCTCTATACGGAGCAAGTTTCCTCCATATATGATCATTCCAAATTCAATCCTCTATGTAGAGCAAGTTTCCTTTACATACGATCATCCAGTTTCGGTCCTCTGTGTGGAGCAAGTTTCCTCCACATACTATCATTCCAGATCTGATCCTCTGTGTAGAGCAAGTTTCCTCTACATACGATCAATCCAGACTCGATCCTCTGTGTAGAGCAAGCTTCCTCTACACACGATCATTCCAGACCTGATCCTCTATATGGAGCAAGCTTCCTCTATATACGATCAATCCAGACCCGGTTCTTTGTGTAGAGCAAGTTTCCTCTACACAAGACCATTCGCTAGTGGTGGAGTACGCCCTTCGTGGCACCACTCTAGTTTGCCAGTTTTGGTCCTCTGTGTGGAGCAAGTTTCCTCCCCATATGACCATTCGCTAGTGGTGGAGTACGCCCTTCGTGACACCACCCTAGTTTGCCAGTTTCGATCCTCTATGTGGAGCAAGTTTCCTCCACATACGATCATTCCAGACCCGATCATCCGTAGAGCAAGTTTCCTCTACCCATGATCATTCCAGACTTGATTTTATATAGAGCAAGTTTCCTCTATATAAGAACATTTCAAATTTTATTCGATGTGTAGAGCAAGTTTCCTCTACATCCGATCATCCAGACCCGATCCTCTATGTGGAGCAAGTTTCCTCCACATATGATCATCCAGACGTGGTTCTTTGTGTAGAGCAAGTTTCCTCTCCACAAGACCATTCTTTAGTGATGGAGTACGCCCTTTGTGGCACCATCCTAAACTTCAAATCTAGATCCGATCTTTCGTGGAAGCAATGCTTCCTTCCCACGAGATCATTCTAGTTTTCTTTTCTTTAAGGATAGATGTGAGTCATCGTTCTTTCTCTCCTTAGGATTAGATCTACTAGTGGCAGAGTACGCCCTTAGTGGCACTACCCTAGTATCAAATTCAAGATCCAATTCTCTAGGGTTAGGTCTCCCCTTTCCTTAGAACCAATTCAAAACTCAATCCTTTAGGGTTAGGTCTTCCCTTCCCTTAGAATCTATTCCAAATTCAAACTCAGAGGTTAGGCCACCCTTTCCTTTAGATTCAAAACTCAAATCCGATCCTCTATATTTAGGAATTCTCTCTTCCTATAGGATCACCTAGGCTTTCTTTTCCTTTAGGGATATAACCTTTTCTTCCTTTAGGATTCGACCCGCTAGTGGTAGAGTACGCCCTCTGTGGCACTACCCTAGTATTAATTCAAACCTCGATTCCCCAAGGATAGACTTTTTCTTTCCCTTAGGATCAAAACTCCAGACTTGATTTTTTTCGGTCAACGCCAATATGTGCAATAGAATTTCATTCTATTACACATATTGGGGGTCCATTTGTTGACCTCATTTTTTTGTATGAGGTCACTAGGGACCCACTCAAACTCCAGATTAACCCATACTTTAATTCAACTTCTGCAAAACTCAAATCAATCTAGATCTCAAGATAATTTCAGCTTATGATCAATCTAGATTTCAGTTCAATCTGAATCTAAGTCAATCCAGATCTCAAATCCTTTTTTTTTATTTCAAACCCATTCAAGCTTCAAATCAATCTCAATCTTAAGTAAATCGAGATCTTCAATCAACCCAGACCTTAAACATATCAAGAGTCCAGATCTAAACTCTAATTCCAACCTTGATCCGGCCTTCGATCAAGCATAAATCCTCTCCTGTCACTTATGATCATTCCAAATGATCATAAATGATTTGGATAATTCAAATTCAAATCAACTCAAGATTCAAATCCTAGTCAAAATCCAATTTAATCATCATCAAACTTGATTCCACTTCAGTTCAATCCCAATCCAAACTGCCAACATTCAATTTTCAATCAATCATCAATAAAACTCGTTTGATTTTTTATCAAACAAATTCAATCAAATGATTTAGAATCGAGTCAACCGGTTCACATTCGATTTAAAATTTGACGGCTTTGATCGGTTCGACACGAATCAAAATGACATTATTTAACTTTAAAACTTTGAATCAAATTAGTATGGATTCTATACTTAATTAAATTGGCTATTTGATTCAATTGTTACATTCTAATCGTTCAAATATTTTCAATTGGCAATCCACTCTCGAATGAGCCGTTGGATCAAGGGCAAGCTTGGATCCCAATATAGCATACGACTCCACTCTCCACAAGCGGCCACCATGTTGATATCAGTTGCTAGGGCCGGCTGAAAGGGGACTCCACGATTCCATTCCCTCAGCAGCGACAAGCCTCAGCCTCCAGCCCGATCAACTTCCTGCAGTAGCTCAACTCCTCACCAGCTGCAGCAACTTCAAGCCCTATCAAGTGTTGGCACTCCACGCCTCCAATTTGAGAGCCAGTTGCTCCTTGATTTTGGTCAATATAGAGAGCTGTTGGTTTGGTATTTCATTCAAGAGAGGAGATCTCCGGCCACTACCCTTCTTGTACATCAACATTTCGGCCAGCCCCCAATAGCAGATTTTGGCTGCCTCTAAGACTTGACTTAAGAAATAAAAAATTACATCAATGAATATAACATTATTTAACCTAATCTTGAGCTCTGATTCTTTGTTTAATGTTGCATGGTATTCCTAAAATATTAGTATACACACAAATAAACATATATTACAAATACAAGTAGATAATAGAAAGTGAGCCATGATATTTGTTATCATAAAAAATATAAACTCATAAGCTCGAGTTGCAACAGTATAGATACCACCAACTTTCTACAAAGGGTAGAAGATAAAATTATCATTATTTAAATTTATGTGGATGATATCCAATTTGGCTCTTCAGATAAAACCTTTTGTAATGAATTCTCAAAAATAATAAGTAACAAGTTTTAAATGAGCATGATTAGAGAGCTAAGTTACTTTCTTGGATTTGTTGTAAAATAAATGGAGGATGGAATATTCTTTATCCGAACTAAATACATCAAGGATATACTAAAAAAATATGAAAGGGATAATGTTAAGACCATAAAACCTCCCATGACTTCTACCATCCAACTAGACAAAGAGCAAAATGGAATGTTAGTAGAAGAGTAAAAATATAGGGGAATAAAAAGATCTATTCTTTATTTCAATACCAGCAGATCGAATATAATGTTTATGAAAGTTTGTTAGGGATGTTAGGCCCTATGAACTAGCCCAAAGCTAATTAAAAGAGAGAGGTGAATTGTAAAAGAAGAATATTTAAATAAAAGTAAACAAGCTAATATCACCACAAAGAAAACTAAATGGGAAATTAAATGCGTAAGTAATAAAGGAAAGAACACACCAGATTTATAGTGGTTCGATCAAACCTTGACCTACGTCCACTCCTTGGAGGCACCCTCCAAGTATTGGACTAAATTAAGTGTCTCTCCTTTAGCCCCCACATCTAGGCGGAGAAGCCATTACAAAATCACTTCCACCTTCCCCGGTGCGGCAGAGTCCCCGGGTCCTTGACACCAAAGAGATCTTCTTCTTTGGTGAACTTTCCTCTAGACATGCCTTGAATATAACAGTATTCAGGTGTGAACTTGCCAGAGCAACCGTGTGGAACCCCCTCCACACTCTCTTGAGTCCCCCCTCACAGGATTTTCTCCCTCTCTCAAACTCCAACCTTTCCTCACTCCCTTTCAAGCTCTCTCTTCAAGTTTCCCCCAAAAGAACGAAGCTACAATGGCTGCCAAAGACACTTATGAAGTTTCATGTCATAGCTTAAATAGAAGATCTCAAAACGAGCTCATTAATACAAGTTGCCTACATTATCGTCCAGGATGATACTAATATTATCTTGTACAATCCGTTCAATTTATGCCCAATCAGCACGGACTATTTTAGAAGATCAGATGAAATTTGTTCTTATTGTCCAGGATGATAACATCCTGGACGATCTGTATAAATTATGGAATATCATCCTGAATATTTCCCTAAAAAAAAGCTATCTGATGTCCAATCGTCCAACATATCATCTAGGATGATCTGACAATCATCTAAGATGATTTGATCGTGCAATCAAGTCATAATTTCTTTCTTTAAATTCTAGAAAATTTTTGGAAAAATTGCCCTGAATCGTCCTGGATGATATTTTATAGTCCTGGATGATCCTTTGGATGATGTCCAAAAATAAGTAATACTTAAATAAATCTAGCGGCTAATTCTTTCTATTTTGAGCCTATCATCCTGGCCGATACAAAATCATCCAGGAGGATGTATTTTGCATAATGACGGCTGCTTTAATGTGGATGCCCTAATTAGGGTTTATGCTTTTGAACAGATCATCCAGGCTGATATATATATCATTCTGGATGATGTTACCAAAAATAATAAACTCTAGGGAACAGTCATAAAATTTTCTAAGTTACAAAGCATCATGAGCCACACCAAATATAATAGACTCAAGAAAGGAAAAAGTATACAAACTGACTCAGACCTAGTCTACCCAATCTTGATTTGATTCCAAATTGCAGTCTGATCGTGTGAACTTGAAATGTCAATAGATAAGGCAGTTGTAGAGAAAAAATAATATTTCTTATCATCAAAATCATAAGTCGTAGATCCGAAACAATATCCCCCATTTTGATGATGGCAAACATTTCAATTTGAATTTGCAAAAAGGAACATTTTCTCCTAATCTCCCCCTCACTAGAATAACACTTTAAAAAATAGGGGAGATAAAAATATTTTTGTTGTTTTAAATTTTTTTAAAAGAAAAAAAAAAGGATACAAATTTAACAGTACGTCTCCCCCTTTGACATTATCAAAAGAGAGGAGGCACAAGCAAAAAACAAAATGAACAAAAGACAAAAATGTTCCCTGATCTAGTGAACAAACAAATATTTTTAAAATGAGAAAGTTACCTCTTGATTTTAATCAAAAACTTAGTAGAATTGGATTGACAACGCATAGGCCAGAAAAGGTTAGAAATTCAGAATTTGATAATCTAAAAACAAGTTCTTTAAAAAGACTCAAAAACTTTTTAATCCAATATCTAAATTAAGGGAAAAATTAAAAAAAGAAACACTAATTTTTCAAAACTCCTTTCATAAAATATATCTAATAAAAGATTAATGCACAAATTGTTGAATCAGGAATCATATTTTTCAAAATCAAGTATCGAAAATATCAAGGGTTTTCTTAAGCTTTTAAGAAGCAAAAGAATCGTAAGCATTAAATTTTGTGGGCTCATTTTATGCCTCTTGTCAATTTGAATGGCGCTCTTTGCGCATCTTTTGATTTTTGATACACTTTAAGTATATTTTTCAATTTGTCGTCTTTGCGCATCTTTTAATTTTGGCATCATTGGCCAATTTTTTTTAAATATGCAACCTTTCTAAAAACTCAAAAACAAAAGTAAACCCATCCTATTGATAAAGCGAATACTTGATTAAGAAAATTATGAGTTAGATTCAACAACTTGCAAAAGATCTCATTGAGATAAATAAAATATAGCGAGAGAAAAAATTTTAGTTTCAAAGACTAATTTAAAATATGAAAAATATTTTAAATCAAAAGTAGAATAAGCTCTTTCAGAAAATACAGATTGAGAGTAAAAAACATGAGTTTCCTTCCTTTGACTATTTTTAGAGAAGTCAATCACGACTTACCAAAGATTTCAAGAAAAAATAAGAAGTAGATTTTTCATTTTTAGAAAAGTGAATGTGTGTGTTGATCAGCTAAAGAATTTCACGAAATAAAAAAAAAATAAAGAATAAACAAAGATAAAAATATAAAATAAAAATGAAATAAAACAAAAAAAATAACAAAAAACAAAAAACAACATAAACACATAAATAAGGCTTTTAATCATTATCTCTCTCCTAGTCCGATACTTCAGAAACCAGGTCTGGCCAGGATATTTTTTGCTTTACATTATTTCCCCAATTTAAAATTTGCATCGCTTTACCCTTTTCTTTCGCAGGAACAATTCTTAAATTAGGCCACTAATTTTTCATATGTCCAGGCTTCATACATCGAAAGCAAATAATGTCAGAAGAAATTTTAACATCCTTACCATTTTTACCTTTCTTCCATTTTTGTTGATGCTTATGCTTTGGTGAGTTTTTTAATTTTATTGTCAAGTCATTGTTTTCGTCACCAACTAAGCTATCTTTTTCCGTATCTTCAGCTTTTAGAACAATCGTTTCACCTGTATCCAAAAGTCTTTGACCCAAACTTTGCTCGTAGGCAATGAGTGAGCCAATCAAATTATCAATAGAATAATCATTCAAATTTTTTGATTCATAAATAGCAATAATTTTAGCATCAAACTTATCTAGTAGACAACGAAGAATTTTGTTAACTTTTTCAAAATTTGAAAATTCTTTTCCTAAAGCATGCAATGATGTCATAATTTGAATAAACCTAGTATACATGTCTTAGATCATCTCATAAAGTTTCATGGAAAATAGTTGAAAATCATGCATTAACATATTCAACTTAGATTGCTTGATTTCACTAGTGCCTTCGTATATGGGGTGTAGTTTATCTCAAATTTCCTTACCATTAGTGCACGTGGATACTAACATAAAATCTTTAGAATTTAAAACAGTGAAAAAGCAATTTAAAGATTTTGCATTCAATTGAACATCGATTCGTTCATCTCTATTCCATTGACTAAAAGGAATGTAAGTTTTAATTCCATCTAAAATATGTGACGATAATGAATAACCAATTAAAATCATATGCCACATGCAAAAATCAATCGATTGCAAAAAAAATAGACATGCAAATTTTTCAAAAATCAAATATAAGATTTTCAAATAAAGGTGGTCTGGTGATTGAATAACCTTCCAAAATATTATGATTTATAAAATTAGCCATTGATCGAAATTCAAAAGCTTTTAAAAACTATATCTTATTAATACTGCTCTGATACCACTTGAAAGTTTGTTAGGGATGTTAGGCCCTATGAACTGGCGCAAAGCTAATTAAAAGAGAGAGGTGAATTAGAAAAGAAGAATCTTTAAATCAAAGCAAATAAACTAATATCACCACAAAGAAAACCAAATATGGAAATTAAATACGTAAGTAATAAAGTAAAGAACACACCAGATTTATAGTGGTTCGGTCAAATCTTGACCTACGTCCACTCCTTGGAGGCACCCTCCAAGTATTGCACTAAACTAAGTGTTTCTCCTTTTAGCCCCCACAGTTTACTTCCATCTTCCCTGGTGCAGTGGAGTCGTCGGGTCCTTTGACACCAAAGAGATCTTCTTCTTTGGTGAACTTCCCTCGAGACAAGCCTTGAATCCGACAGTATTCTGGTGCGAGCTTACCGGAGCAACTATTTGGAACCCCCTCCACACTCCCTTGAGTCCCCCCTCACAAGATCTTCTCCCTCTCTCAAACTCTACTATTTCCTCACTCCCTTTTAATCTCTCTCTTCAAGTTTCGCTCAAAAGAACGAAGCTATAATGGCTGCCAAAGATACTTACAAAGTGTCATGTCATAGCTTAAATAGAAGATCTCAAAATGAGCTCATTAATGCAAGTTGCCGACATTATCATCTAGGACGATACTAATATCGTCCTGTATGATCCATAGAATTTAAGCCCAATCAGCCGGGACAATTTGAGATGTTCAGAAGAAATTTATTCTTATCGTCCAGGATGATAATATATCATCCTAAATTATTAGTATAAATTATGGAATATTATCCTGAACATCGCCCTGGAAAAGAGCTACCAATGTCCAATTTCCAGCATATCGGCCGGGACAATCTGGTGATTATCTAGGATGATTTGATTGTGCAATCAAGTCATAATTGCTTTCCATAAATTCCAGAGAAATTTTTGAAAAATTGCCCTGGATCGTCCTGGATGATATTTTATAGTCCTGGACGATCACCCGGACGATGTCCAAAAATAAGTAATACTTAAATAAATCTGGCGGCAATTTTTTTCTATTTTGAGCCCATCATCCTGGCCGATACAAAATCATCCAGGACGATGTGTTTTGCATAATGACGCCTGCTTTAATGAGGATGCGCTAATTAGGGTTTCTGCTTCTGAACAGATCATCCAGGTCGATATAAATATTATCCCGAATGATGTTACCAAAAATTGTAAACTCTAGGGAACAGTTAGAAAATCTTCCAAGTTATAAAGCATCAGGAGCCACACCAAATATAATAGACTCAAGAAAGGAAAAAGTGTACAAACTGACTCAGGCCTAGTCTACCCAATCTTTAGTTAATTCCAAATTGCAGTTTGATTGTGTGAACCTGAAATGTCAGTAGATAAGGTAGCTGTAGAGAAAAAAAAATATTTGCTATCTTCAAAATCATAAGCCATAGATCCGCAACAGTTTAGTGTGTGCCTCTATGTACCCAAAAGACTCCCACTTGACTGTTATCAACAGAATGCTTAGATATCTATTAAGCACCCAAAACATAGAAATTTGGTATACTAAACACAACAACTCTTTTGAAATATTAAGGTATTCAGATTTTGATTTTTTAGGGTGTAGGGTGGATAGAAAAAGCATATCTTGAACATGTCAATTCGTAAAACAATCATTAGTTTCCTTATATTATAGAAAGAAAAATTCAATAGCCCTTTCCATGACTGAGGTAGAATATATAGCAGTAGGAAGATATGTTGCGACAATTTTAATTTCCTAATCAAATTGAAACAATAACTTTTAGATCTCAGAATACTTGTAGGAACCATCCCAATTATGTATGATAACACTAGTGCAATTTATATGTCCAAAAATCCAATTCATCACTCTTGCACAAAACATATAGACATCACTTCATAAGAGATCATATAGCCAAAGGAGATATAGAATTATACCATATAGTTACAGGAGATTAATTTGCAGACATATTCATGAAACAACTAGCCTATGACACCTTTATCACCTTGAAGACAAAACTGTTGGGTCTAGTAATTAGGATGTTAAGCCTAAGTGAATGTCCCAAGGCTAACCAAGAGGGGGGTGAATTGGCAATTTAAAAAATGTAACTTCAACTCTTGGAATTTTAGAAAACCTTTTGAATTATTGATGCAAGTTAAAATTAAAGTTTAAAATAAACTTTTCAACCAGAGTAAACAACTTGCAATGAAATTAAATGCAGAATAAAAAATAAGAAAGAACACACCAGATTTATAGTGGTTCGGTCAAACCTTGACCTACATCCACTCCCCAGAGGCACCCTCTGAGTATTGCACTAATACCACAAAGTGACTCTCCTTTTGCTCCCACAGCAAGGCGGAGAAGCCTATACAAAATCACTTTCACCTTCCCCGGTGCGGCGGAGTAGCCGGGTTCTTTAACACCAAAGAGATCTTCTTCTTGCCAAAACTTCCCTCAAGACGACCCTTGAATCCGATGGTAATGAGGTGCAAGTTCGCCGGAGCAACTGTGTGAATATCCCCTTCACACTCCCTTGAAATCCCCTTCAAGGATCTTCTCCCTCTCAAACTCCACCCTTTCCTCTCTCCCTTTCAAGTTCTCTCTTCAAGTTTTCTCCACAAGAACGAAGACACAATGACTGTCAAAGATACACTTTGTCATCCTTTTACACTTCTCCAAGTGTCGGCAGAGAACCGGACCGATGTTGTTGAACTTCACTTGAGAGCCTTCGCCGGAGCAACCGTGTGAATATCCCCTCCACACTCCCTTGAAATCCCCTCCAAGGATCTTCTCCCTCTCAAACTCCACCCTTTCCTCTCTCCCTTTCAAGTTCTCTCTTCAAGTTTTCTCCACAAGAACAAAGACACAATGACTGCAAAGACACACTTTGTCGTCCTTTTACACTTCTCCAAGTGTCGGCAAAGAACCGGACCGATGTTGTTGAACTTCACTTGAGAGCCTTCGCCGGAGCAACCGTGTGAATATCCCCTCCACACTCCCTTGAAATCCCCTCCAAGGATCTTCTCCCTCTCAATGATCCCTCTCAAGAGAAAACAACTCCAAAGGCATTTGTAATAGTTTCTAGGACTCCTTATATAGAAAGGAGAAGAAAAACCGTCCAAAAAACTGCAAATTTCCAATTCTGTACGCAGTGGATCGTCCTGTACGATCCTGGATCGTCCTAGACAATTTTACTTAAACGATCT
>NW_021319451.1:2309477-2391903 GCF_001605985.2 Dendrobium catenatum
TATATATATATATATATATATATATATATATATATATACATAATCTTGTCTATCAACTAACCTTATTTGACAAAAAAAAAATGGGGAGATTATTTCAATCCAGGATCCCTGTATGTGATTTTGATGATTACAAATAATCTTTATTGAATTATTTCTTTCTTTATTAAATATTTTAGATGTTAGTTTTTACCTTGAGTGCTAACATTTTAGGGAGATCACACATTGCTCAAGACTACTTAAGACATAAGACTTTGTACAATAGGATGTGGAAGAGACTGTAATTTTTACTTTCTTTATTTTTTTACTTCTTGAGTTTGGTCACAAAAGTGTGTATGCAGATTAAGTGACCATGCACATAAACATAGGGAGAGTTTTGTCTTAGGTTCAAAAAAAAAATTATATAAATCGCACTATATGATTTTAGATCATACTCTATTACATTTATTGGGAAAAAGGCTTAACTGCTACTTCAAAATCATTTTTATGAACTAATTATACTTTACGATCTCAATTGTACTATACAATTTCTTTTCATCCTCAAACCCTAGATGGAAGATTAATTTAAGTAATATTTTAAACTTGAAAATTTTAAAACATCATACTAAATGAAAATTTAAAATCTTACTAAAATTAACCATATGATTAGAAAATTAAGTCATCATTTTGTTAATTATTAATGATCATAATGTATAAATGAGATCATATCGTACAATGAACATAGATGAAATTTGGTCATTCCAAAGATTGTACCAAATAAAATCTTAATTTTTGAACTAATCATATTGTACGATGAATTCATTATACAAGATGAATTGCATAAACTCAACTATTCATACTATACGATTAAACTTTACGGGATGATGAACAGAGCAATTTTCTATCATCCCAGCATTTGTGTCGTATGGACAAAAAAAATAAAGTAGATCTTTTTGAATGATATTCATATTATACTTTATAATGTATTAAGAAATTATGACCTATTTGTCATAATTCATACTAGGATGGGAGTTGTTTTGAACTTATTATACTATATAATTTGGGATAGTACAATATAAATAATAATGGATAATTTAAATTTTTAGGGTTTATTGAAGCCTATTATATGCTTTTATTCACTAAAAGAATAAGAGAGGATCATGACAGCTAAAGTAACTCTAGAGGGGGAGGTTTTGAAGTTATTTAGGCTTGTGAGAGGAAGGATCACATGGTTTCTTTGATCTTGCTGCATGCTTTCTCCTCCTATAGCCTTGGTGAGTCTTGTGAGAGCACTCTACGGAGAGAGGGTTCTAGGTAACCAGGTGGGAAAAAATGAGAAGGTCTGCTGACGTGACTGGTAGGGTGACATAGCATCCGACAATCCACCACACGAGGGAAGGTGAAAGTGAGTTTTGTAAAGGTTTATCCGCCTTATTATGGGAGCATAAGGAGAGTCCCTTTTGAGTAGTGAAACTCTCAGAATGGAGGACTCTAGGGAGTGGATGCAAGTCAAGATTGACCAAACCATAATAAAAATTTTTGGTGTGTTTTTTAGTTTTTTGCATTTTACTTTCTTGCTTTTAATTTTCAGTATAACTACATTGTGAAAATTAAAAAATAATTATTTTTTTATGACAACTGAAATTTCATCATCATTATTTTTAAGGCATATTTAATTTGATTTCTTATGCATTCAAAAATAAAAAATGGCTTATTTCAAAAGTATTTTGAAAAGTAAAAAAAAGAAGCACTTTTTTAGGATTAATTTTTAAATATACCAATTCACCCTCCCACCTCTTGGAGCATTTTATACTTTCATTAATAAGGTTTAAATTTTCCTTCTTTATAATCAATCTATGACTAGGTTATAGATCCACTTATTCAAGAATAGATCTCTCTCCGGAGTATTTTTCTTGGTCTCGAATTGATCTTCCACTAAAAGATTAATCTCACCTTTCTAATAATTGATCTATAAATCATATTATGAATCCACTCATTCAGAAATCAATATGAGTATTTAATTGAGTCAAGAAATTGATCTTTCAGATATGGTTTAAATTCTACTTTTCGATTATCGATCAATTGGACAGGCATTAAATCAACTTATTTGGGAATCAATCTCCTATCTTTGTATTTCACATTATCTGGAACTTGATCTTACATTCAAACTTTATATTTACCTTTCTGATAATTGATCTATAAGTTAGGTTCTAAATCCACTCATTAAGTAATCAATCTCAAGTTTGAGTATTTTTCTTTTTTTTTTGGAAATAATCTTCTAATTAAAGTTTGAATTTAACCTTTTTAATAATTAATGTATCAGTGAGGTTCTAAATCCACTCATTCAAGAATCAATATCTTTTCTGAGTATTCCACTTTTTTGGAAATTAATCTTAAATAGTTAACATTTAAATTCACCTTTCTGATAATCAGTTTAATGATTAGGTTCTAAATCCACTTATTCAGGAATCAATCTCTCTTAGGAATATCTTGCTTTGTCAAGAAATTGATCTTTTAGTCAAAGTTTGAATTTCACAAATTTGATAATCAATATATTATCCAAGTTCTTAATTTCACATATTCGATAATCGATCTATTAGCCAAGTTCTAAAACCACTCAATGATAAATTGATCACATATATGTGTATTTTTCTTTGTCAAGAAATCAATCTTCCAGATAAGGTTTAAATTATCCTTTTTGATAATTGATCTGTTAGTCATGTTTCAAGTCCCTCAATTGGGAATCAATCTCCCTTTTAAGTATTTTACTATCTAGATATTAATCTTCCAGTCAAAGTTTAAATTCACCTTTTTAATTGTCCATCTATTAGTCATGTTCTAAATTTGCTCATTCAGGACTCAATCCCTCGTCTGAGTATCTTACCTTATATTGAAATCATTCTAGAAGTCATAGTTTAAATTAACCTTTTTGATAATTCATCCATTAGTTAAGTTCTAAATAACCTTATTATAGAATTGATCTCTTGTCTAGTATCCCTTTTTTGCTTAGAAATCGGTCATTTAATCAAAGTTTAAATTGACCTTTTATAGAATTGATCTATCATTCAGGTTCTAAATCATCACATTCATAATCAACCTTCTGTATGAGTATTCTGCTTTGTCTAGAAATTTATCCTCTTTTAAAAGTTTGAATATCACTTTTCTAAAATTTTATCAATCGGTTTATTCCTAGATCAACTAATTTAGGAATTGATCTTTCCCCTGAGTGTTATGTTTTTTCCCAAAATAATTATTCTTGTTAGGGTTTGAATTTCACCCTTCTGATATCAATCTATTAGTATGATTAAAATTTATTCTTTTGGGAACTAATCTCTTATATATTTATTTTATTTTATTTTGAAATCAATCTTTAATACAATGTTTAATTTCACCTTTTCAAGAATCTTCTTATCAGTAAGGTTCTAAACCACTCATTTGTGAATCAATGTCCTATCTAAGCTTTTTGCTTTGTCTGGAAATCAATCTTCCAGTCAAAGCTTAAAATCACCCTTTTGATAATAAATATATTAGTTAGGTTCTAAATCCACTCATTTAGTAATCGATCTCCTATCTAAGTATTCATCTTTATCTAGAAATAGATGTTTTAGATACGGTTTAAATTTGTCTTTCTTGTAATTAATCTATTTGCCTAATTCTAAATCCACTTTTTTAGGAAACAATTTTTCATCTGATTAATTCACTATATATTGAAATTGATCTCTCACTCAAAGTTTAAATTCACTTTTACGATAATCAATCTATCGGTCAACTTCTAAATCTACTTATTCCAAAATCAACTACCCATCTAAGTATTTTAATTTGTCTTAAAATTGATCTTGTAGTCAAAGTTTTAATTCACCTTTCCAATAAATGATCTATCAATCAAATAATAATAAATTTACTCATTCTAGAATCAACCTCACATCTAAGTATTCCACTTTATCTAAAAATTAATCATTTTTGTAAAAGTTCTAATTAACCTTTCCAATAATTGATCTCTCTGTTAGGTTCTAAATCCACTCATTAGAGAATCAATCTCCCATCTGATTATTCTACTTTATTTGGAAATTGTTCTTCCAGTCAATGTTTAAATTCACTATTCTAAAAATTAATTTATCAGTTAGGTTATAAATTTACTAATTTGGGAATAGATATCCCATTTGAGTATTATGCTTGTTTAGAAATTGATCTTATTTATAATGTTAAAATTTGCTTGTCAGATAATCAATGTATCGACCAGGTTTAAAATCCACTTATTTCAAAATTGGTCTCTAGTTTGAGTATTTCACTTTGTCTAGAAATTGATCTTCCACTCAAACTTTAAATTTACCTTTCTAATAATCGATCAATAAGTTAGGTCTAAATTCATTCATATAAGAGATGACATCCCGTACGAGTACTCTATAATATCTAATAATCAATCTTCCAGGCCAGGTTTAAATTCTTCGCTCTGATAATTGATCTATAAGTTAAGTTTTAAATCCACTTATTCAGTATTCCATATATAGTCTTTGTATTTCACTTTGTTTAAAAATTATTCTTCCATTAAAACTTTATATTGACCTTTTTGATAATTAATCTATAAGTCAGCTTCTAAATCTAGTCATTCTGGAATCAATCTTCCATTTCAGTACTTTGCTTTGTCTGGAAATCAATCTTCTAGTCAAATTTTGAATATCACCTTTCCAATAATCAATCTATCAGTTAGGTACTAATTACACTCATTCAGGAATCTATCTCCTATTTGATTATTTTGCTTTGTTTTAAATTTCTCTTAAATAGTCAACTCATTTAAATTAACCTTTCATATAATTGATATATAAATTATGAGCCAAATCCATTCATTTGGGAATTGATATCCCATTAGAGTATCCCACTTAGTCTGGAAATTGATCTTCCTATTAATGATTAAATTTAAAATCATCGAAAATCAAACTATCATCCAAATTCTATATATACTCATTCGAGATTTGATCACCTATTAGGTTGGTTGTTTGCTGTTAACATTGGGGAGCTGTGCGATTATGTCTAGGAGTTTTTCTGTCTCTTTGGTGTTGTGGAGCATTTCTTCATAAACTATTGGAGTTTCCTTACGTGCTAGATGATTAAGGGTGATATCCCTCCTTTTTTATCTGATATATTTTTCGTAAATATTATATTTTACCTTTATATTTTTTCGTGTTTTAGATTTTTTTGTGTAGCTGCATTGATTTACAGGTTGATTTGTAGATGGCAGTGCTTAAGGTTTTTTACAGAAAGATTAGGTTTCATGGGTTTATCCGTATCTTTCCTTTTGGACGCTTGGCTTTAGCATCTTTAAATTGTACATAGGATTGTTGCAGATCTATGGCTTATAATTTTGATGATAGCAAACATTCTTTTTCTCTACAACTGCCTTATGTACTGACATTTCAGGTTCACACGATCGGACTACAAGATTGGGTAGACTAGGTCTGAGTCAGTTTGTAATCTTTTTCCTTTCTTGAGTCTGTTGTATTTGGTGTGGCATCTGATGATTTGTAACTTGAAAGATTTTCTGTTGTGCCCTAAAAGATTTCTATTTTTGGTAACATCATCCCCAATGATATTTATATCGTCCTGGACGATCTGACAAAAATAGAAACCCTAATTAGAGCATCCTCATTAAAGCAGCCATCTTTATACAAAACACATCGTCCTAGACGATTTTGTATCGGCCAGGACGATCGGCTCAATTCAGCAAGAATCTGCCGCCATATCTATTAAGAAATAACCTATTTTTGGACATCGTTCATAGGATCGGCCTGGACTATAAAATATCATTCAGGACGATCCAGGACAATTTTTCCAAAATTTCTCAGGCAATTTTGGAAAGCAATTAATGGGGATTTCGTTCGGGCCGATCACAAGATCATCCGGGATGATTAGACATTGTCCAGCTTCATTTTAGGGCGATATTCAGGATGATTTTCCTCATATTTGAGCTAATCGGCCATGATGATATGCCTATCATCTTGGACGATAATGGCGGCAACTTGCATTAATGAGCTTGTTTTGAGAGCTTTTATTTAAGCTATGGAAAGGTACTTTGTAAGAGTCTTTGGCAGCCATTGTAGCTTCGTTCTTATGGGGAAAACTTGAAAAGAGAGCTTGAAAGGTAGTGAGCAAAGGGTGTAGTTTGAGAGAGGGAGAAGATCCTGTGAGGGGGGACTCAAGGGAGTGTGGTGGGAGGATTCACACGGTTGCTCCGGCAAGCTCGCACATGAATACCTTCGGATTCAAGGCTTGTCTTAAGGGAAGTTCACCAAAGAAGAAGATCTCTTTGGTGTCAAAGGACCCGGCAACTCCGCCGCACCGGTGAAGGTGGAAGTGATTTTGTAAGGGCTTCTCCGCCTAGCTGCGGGGGCTAAAGGAGATACACTTGTTTTAGTGCAATACTTGGAGGGTGCCTCTAAGGAGTGGACGTAGGTCAAGGTTTGACCGAACCACTATAAATTTGATGTGTTCTTTCTTATTATCGCTTTCGCATTTATTTTTCTTCTGCACTTTGTTTGTGGGGATTTTGGTTAGGGTTTTAAAGTTTTCCAATTCACCTCTCTCTTGGTTAGCTTGGGCCAGTTCTATAGGGCTTAACATCCCTAACGAACTTTCAAGTGGTATCAGAGCACTTTCAAGGATATCTTTTATTTTGGATTAGTGGATACTATCGGCTCGTAGGTTTTCTTTTATTTTGTATTGTAGCTCTTTTGAGCATTTGTGTGCTAACGATCCCTCTTAAGGTCCTTGTAATTATTTTTTATATTAACGCGTTGGTCCTCTTGTGGGTTTTAATTAAAAAAAAATCTTCTACATAAAGTTTAAATTCAACTTTCTGATAATAGATCATTAGCCAAGCTTTAAATCCACTAATTCGAGAATTTATCTCCCATCAGAGTATTTCACTTTGTCTAGAAATTGATCATCCACTCAAAGTTTAAATTCACCATTCCAATAATCAATCTATAGGTCAGGCTTTAAATCTACTCATTCAGGAATAAATCTCTTGTTTAAGCTTTCTACTTTGCTGGAAATAATTCTCCTAGTCAAAGTTTGAATTTCACCTTTCAGATAATTGATCTATCGGTCAGGTTCTAAATACACTTATTCTAGAATCAATCTCCCGTCTTAGTATTTTATTTTGTTTGGAAATCAATCTTCCATTAAAAATTTTTATTCACCTTTCTTATAGTCGTTCAATATGTTAGGTTCCAAATCTATTCATTTGAGAATAGACCTCCCATCTGAGTATTCTACTTTTTCTGGAAATCTATTTTTCAGTCATGGTTTGAATTCCACCTTTTTGATAATCTATCAATTATTCAGGTTCTAAATCCACTCATTCAGGAATAAATCTCCCATCTGAGCTTTCTAGTTTATCTTGAAATTGATCTTCTAGTCAACATTTAAATTCACCTTTTTGATAATCGTTCAACAAATATGGTTTTAAATACTCTAATTCTAAAACATATCTTCTATCTGATTATCCGACTCTGTCTGTAAATTGCTCTTTAACTCCAAGTTTGAATTTCAACTTTTTGAGAATCGATATATCATGCAAGTTCTAAATCCACTAATTCTAGAATTGATCTTCCATTTGAGTATTTAGATTTGTCATGAAATTAATCTTCCATATATGTTTTAAATTCTCCTTTCCTATAATCAATCTATCGGTCAGGTTTTAAATCCACTTTTTTAGGAATCAATCACTTGTCTGAGTATTTCACTTTATGTAAAAATTTATTATCTATTCAAACTAAATTAAGATTATTTATCATCAATTTATAGGTCAGGTTCTAAATCCACTCATTTAATAATTGATCTCCTATCTGAGTATTCAACACTACCTAGAAATTGATCTTCCAAATAAGTTTTAAATTCTCATTTGAGATAATCGACTTATGAAACATGTTGAAAAACTACTTATTTGGGAATCGATCTCTCGTCTGAGCATTCGCTTAGTTTAGAAATTGATCGTCCATTCAAATTTTGAATTTTTCCTTTCTGATAATTGATCTATCAATTAGGTTAAAAATCCACTCATTTGGGAATTGATCTCCTAAGTATTCTATTTTGTCTGGAAATAGATATTCATGTCAAAGTTTAAATTCACCTTTCATATAATTTATCTACTAGTCATGTTCTAAATCCACTCCTTTGGAAATCAATCTATTGTATGAGTATTTCAATTATTCTTGAAATTAATCTTTCCATCAATGTTTAAATTCATGTTTTCGATAATCAATCTATCAATCAAGTTCTAAATCCTCTCATTCAGGAATCAACCTCCCATTTGATATTCTATATTTTCCATAAATGGATCTTCCTTGCAAGGTCTAAATTAACTTTTTAAATATTCCATTTACCAGTCAAGATATACATCCACTCATTTGTGAATCAATCTAGCTTTTGAGTATTTTACTTTATGGAATTTGATCTTCTAGTCAAAGTTTAAATTCATCTTTCCAATAATTCATCTATCAGTTAGGTTTTGATTCCACTCATTTGGTAAACAATCTCTCATCTATGTATTCAGCTTTCTCTCCAAATTAATCTTCTTGTGAAAGTTTAAATCCATCTTTTTAATAAATGATCTATTAGTCAGGTTCTAAATCCACTCATTTGGGAATCAATCTCCCATAAGAGTTTCCCACTTTGTCTAGAAATTGATCTTCTAGTGAAAGTTTAAATTAACCTTTCTGATCATAGATCTGTCTGTCAGGTTCTAAATCCACCAATTTGATAATCGATCACCCATCGAAGCATTCCACTTTGTCTAGAAATTGATCGTCAAGTTAAATATTTAACTTCACTATTTTGATAATTGATCTAACAGTTAGGTTATAAATCCACCAATTCGTGAATTGAGTTCACATCTTAATATTTATATTGTTTAGAAATCAATCTTCTAATTAAAGTTTAAATTTATCCTTTTTGATAAATAATCTATCAGTCTGGTAAAAAATCCACTCCTTTGGGATTCGATCTCCTGTCTTAATATTTCATTTTTTTTTTTTGGAAATTGATCTTCTAGGAAATGTTTAAATTCATCTTTTTGATAATCAACCTATGAATCAGGTTCTAAATCTTTCATCTAAGTACTCCACTTTGTTTAAAAATTAATCTTTTAGATAAGGTTTAATATCTTTTTTCTAATAAATGAACAACAAACTAGTTTTTAAATCCACTTATTCTAGAATTGATCTCCTATTTGAGTATTTCACATAGTTTAGAAATTGATCTACCACTCAAAATTTAAATTCAACTTTTCAATAATCAATCTATTAGACTAACTATAAATCCCTCATTCAAGAATTGATCTCCTATATGAGTATTCTGCTTTATCTAGAAATTTATCTTCTAGACAATGTTTAAATTCTACTTTTTGATAATTGATTAATCAGCCATGTTCTAAATTCACTTTTGAGAATCAATCTTGCATCTTAGTATTTCACTTTTTTTTGGAAATTGACCTTTTATTCAAACTTACTGTTCACCTTTTTAATAATTGATTTATAAGTCAGGTTCTAAATCCACTCTTTAAAAAAATGATCTCCCAATTGATTATTTTATTTTGTCTCGAAATTAATCTTCTAGTCAAAGTTTAAATTAAACTCTTCAATAATCTATCTAATGGTCAAGTTCTAAATCCACCTATTCGAGAATAGTTTTGTTTCATCAGTAATCCACTTTATCTATAAATTGATCATCTAGACAAGGTTTAAATTCACCTTTCTAATAATCAATTTGTTGGTCTTTCTCTAAATACACTCATTCAAGAATAAATCTCCAGTATGAGCATTCTACTTTGTACAAAAATCAATCTTCGCATCAAAGTTTTAAGTCACCAATTTAATAATAAATTTATTGATCAGGTTCTAAATCTACTCATTCATGAATAGATATGTTGTCAGAGTATTGTGCTTTGTCTAGAAATTGATCTTGCAAATAAGGTTTAAATTTGCCTTTCCAATAATAGATCTATTGACCAAGTTTTAATTCTACTTATCCAGGAATTGATCTCCGGCTGAGTATTTGACTATGTCTAGAAATTGGTCTTTCTTTAAAAGTTTAATTTGACCTTTCTAATAATAAATCTATAGTTCAGTTTCTAAATCCACTCCTTAAAGAAATAATCACCCGTATAAGTATTCTATTTTGTCTAGAAGGTTCAAATTCTCATTTGTGATAATCGATCTATCAGCCATGTTTTAAATCCATTTATTTTGGAATCAAACTCCCTTCTTTGTATTTCATATTGTCTAGAAATCGATCTTTCATTAAAATTTTATATTCACCTTTCTGATAATTGATCTATAGGACAAGTTTCAAATCTACTCATTCCATATTAATATGCCATTTGCTTATTTCTCTTTGTCTAGAAATATTCTTCAGTTCAAGTTTGAATTTCATCTTTCTCATAATCAATTAATAAGTTAGGTACTAATTCCACTTGCTTAGGAATTAATCTCCTAATTGATTATTTCGCTCTTTCTAAAATTCAATCTAAAGTAAACAACATTTAAATTCACCTTTTTGATAATCAATTTATCAATTTGGTTCTAAATTCACTCATTTAGGAATCGATCTTTCATATAAGTATCCTTCTTTATTTGGAAGTCAATCTTCCAATCAAAGTATGAATTTCACTTATTCAATAATTGATCTACATGCCAGGTGTTAAATCCACTCAACTGGGAATCGATCTCCTAGCAGTGTATTTCACTTTGCCAAGAAATTAATCTTCTAAAAAAGATTTAAATTCTCCCTTCTAATAATTTATCTATCGGTCAAGTTCAAAATCTACTCAATAAGGAATCAATCTCCCTTCTAAGTATTTCACCGTGAGGAAATTGATATTCCAGTCAAAGTTTAAATTTGTCTTTTTAATAATTAATCTATCGGTCAGTTTCTAAATTCACTCATTTAAGAATAAATCCCCCATCTTAGTATCCCGCCTTATATGGAAATCATTCTTGTATTCATTATTTAAATTCACCTTTTTGATAATTGATCTATTAGTTAAGTTTGAAATCAACTCATTCTAGAATCTATCTCTCGCATGAGTATCCATCTTTATTTGAAAATTGATCATTCAATCAAATTTTAAATTGACCTTTTTGAGAATTAATCTATCATTCAGGTTTTAAATCATATCATTCAGAATCAATCTTCTATATGAGTATTCTGCTTTGTTTAGAAATTGATACTATATTCAAAGTTTGAATTTCACCATTCTAAAACTTTATCTATCAGTTTTATCTTAAACCCACTCATTGAGGAATTGATCTCTCGCCTAAGTATTCTTCTTTATTTGGAAACCAATATTTTTGTCATGGTTTGAATTTCACCTTTGTAATAATCAGTCTATCTTTATGTTCAAAATTTATTCTTTGGGAATCAATCTCCTATCTGATTATTTTATTTTGTCTAGAATCAATCTTCTAGTCAATGTTAAATTTCACCTTTTCAAGAATCAATCTATCAGTAAGGATCTAAACCACTCATTTGGGATTCGATCTCCCATCTAAGTATTCTACTTTGTCTGGAAATCAATCTTTGAGTCAAAGTTTAAATAACATTTTCAATAATTAATTTATTAGTTAGGCTCTAAATCCACTTGTTCAGCAAACGATCTCCTATCTGAGTATTTAGTTTAATCTAGAAATTTATCTTCCAAACAAGGCTTAAAATAACCTTTCAAATATTTAATCTATTGGCCTAGCTCTAAATCCACTTATTTGGTAGTCAATCTCTCGTCTGAGTATTTCACTACGTATAGAGATCGATCTTCCACTCAAAGTTTAAATCACTCTTTGGATAATCTATCTATCAGCCAAGATCTAAACCCACTTTTTCTAAAATCAACTTCCCATCTGAGTATTTCACTTTGTCTTGAAATCGATCTTCTAATCAATTTTTAAATTCACCTTTCCAATAATCAATTTATTGGTTAGGTACTATATCCACTCATTCGAGAATAAAAATCTAGTCTAAGCATTCGATTTGTCTATAAATAATCGTCTTATAAAAGTTTAAATTAAACTTTCTAATAATTGATCT
Source organism: Dendrobium catenatum (assembly GCF_001605985.2). NCBI lineage: Eukaryota > Viridiplantae > Streptophyta > Magnoliopsida > Asparagales > Orchidaceae > Dendrobium > Dendrobium catenatum. Next base: position 2,321,532 of record NW_021319451.1, read on the forward strand.
ATTTATTAGGTTCTAAATCCACTCATTTGGGAATCAATCTCTCATTTAAGTTTCCCACTTTATCTAGAAATTGATTTTCTAGTCAAACTTTAAATTTACATTTCTGATAATTGATCTAATAGTCAAGTTCTAAATCCACTGATTTTGGAATCGATCTCTTATATGCGTATTCCACTTTATCTAGAAATTAATCTTCTAATTAATGTTTGAACTTCACCTTTTTGATAACCAAACTATCAATCATGTTTTATATCCACTCCTTCGAAAATTATTCTCTCTTCTATGCATTTTTCTATCTTGAAGTCTATCTTTTTGTCGAAGTTTTAATTTCATGTTTCCGATAATCAATCTGTCAATCTAGTTAAAAATCCACTCCATTGGGAATATATCTCCTTTCTGTGTATTTCACTTTATTTTGAAGTTGATATTCTAATCAAAGTTTAAATTTACCTTTTTGATAATTAATTTTTCTATTAGGTTCTTAATCCACTTATTAAGGAATAGATCTCTCATTTGAGTATTCCTCTTTGTCTAGAAAAAAAATCTTTTATATAAGGTTTAATTCTCTTTTCCAATAATCCATCTATCGGCTAGGTTTTAAATCTAGTTATTTGGGAATTGATAAATTATTTGAGTATTTCACATTGTTTAGAAATTGATCTTCCACTCAAAATTTAAAATTACATTTCCAATAATTGATCAATAGGTCAGTTTCTAAATCCTTTATTTCAGGAAAACGATCTCCTAGTTGAGTAATCTATTTTGTCTGAAAATCATCTTTTCAATCAAAGTTTTAATTCACCTTTTGATTATCTATATAATGGTAAGGTTCGAAATCCAGCTATTTGGGAATAGTTCTCTTATATGATAACTCCGCTTTTCTAGAATATAATCTTCTATATAATGTTTAAATTCACTTTTTTAATAATTGATCTATCAAAAAAGTTTTAAATCCACACATTCATGAATAGATCTCTAGTCTGAGTATTTTGCTTTGTCATGAAATCAATCTTCCAGTATAAGTTTAAATTCATTATTTTTATAATTGATTTATCAGTAAGGTTATAAATCCACTCATTTGGGAATAGATATCTCAACTTAGTATTTTTCTTTATATAGAAATTGATCTTCTATATGAGGTTTAAATTTGTCTATCCAATAATTGAATTGTTGGCTAGTTTTTAAATCCATTTATTTGGGAGTTTGTCTTCCATCTTAGTAGTTCACTTTGTCTAAAAATTGATCTTCCACCCAAAGTTTTATTAAACCTTTCCGATAATCAATTTATAGGTCAGGTTCTAAATCCACTCATTCAAGAATCGATCACACGTATGCCTATTTTGCGTTTTCTAGAAATCTATCTACCAAATAAGGTTTAATTTCTCCTTTCTAATAAATAATCTATCGATGAAGTTTTAAATCCACTTATTTGGGATTTGATCTCCCATCTTTGTATTTCACTTTGTCTTGAAATCGATCTTTCATTCAAACTTTATATTCACCTTTCAAATAATTGATCTTAGGTTAGGTTGTAAATCTACTCATTCAGGAATCGATCTCCCATTTGAGTTTTTTGCTTTGTCTAGAAATGAATCTTTTAGTCAAAATTTGAACTTCAACTTTCCAATATGTTGCAAATCTATGAATTATGATTTTGATGATATCAAACACTCTTGTTTCTCTACGACTGCCTTTCCTACTAACATTTCTGGTCCACAAGATCAGACGGCAAGTGGAACCAGCTCAAGATTGGGTTGACTAAGTCCAAGTCACTTTGTACACTTTTCCTTTTCATGAGTCTATTGTAAAAGAAGTGGCTCCAAATGCTAAGTAACCTTACACACACACACCTTGGGAGAATTTCTGACTGTTTCTTAGAGTTTAATATTTTTGGTAACATCAACTGGACTGATATTTATATCGGCTTTGACGATCGATTCAATAATAGAAACCCTAATTAGGGCATCATGGTTAAGGCATCCATCATTAAGCCGATCGGCCTGGATTATATTTTATCGGCCGGGACGATAGGCTCAAATCAGAAAGAATCAACCACCATGATCCATTTAGGTATTCTTTATTTTAGGACATCATCCAGGATGATATCTGATTGGCCTGGATGATGCAGTACAATTGTGACTAAATTAATATGGTAACTAAGATAAGAAATTAAGGCTGATTACGCGATCACATCGGTCGGGCCGTCGCAGGATCGATTAGGATGATGGAGTGGATGATTAACATTGGCCTACTTCTATTCAGGGCAATGTTCAGGATGATTTTCCTTGGATTCGAACTAATCGATCAGGATAATATTCTATCGTCCTGGACGATGTGACCAAACTTACTCTATTTATCCCAAACTGATAGGGCTAATTGAGCAAAATTTACGTTGATCGGCCAGGATGATACCCCTATCAGCCTGGATGATAAAGTCAGTTTGTATAAAATAAGAGCTATTTTGAAGCTCCTCTATTTAAGATCTCTTGCTCTACCCTAGAGAAAATCTTTTGGTGCTATCTTGACCTAAGAAAGCCTAGAGGAGAGGGAGAGAGAGAGAGATGATTTTGTGAGGGGGAGCTTGTGAGGGAATTTCATAAGGGTTGCTCCAAGAATTGTTCCACTTCTTCTTCTTCCACTAGATTTTCTTGCCCTTGGAGGGATGAGAGAGATTTTCTTTAGCAATTGATTAAGGTTCTCTGCTTGCTTTAGGAGAGAGCAAAAAGTGTTGGGTTCTCTTCCTCGCTGGGGTCGGCAAAAAGGAGTTTTTATGAGGGCTTCTCCGCCTTGATGTGGGAGAAAAAGGAGAGTCACGGTGTTTAGTGCAATACCCGGAGGACGCCTTCTGGGAGTGGACATAGGTTGAGTTGATCGAACCATAATAAATTTTTGTTTTCTTTTCTTATTAATCTTTCGCATTTATTTCTTCCGCACTTTGATTTTTTTGTTGTGGTGATTTTGGTTTGTGATTGTGTTTAATTTCAAATCAGTTTTTTAAAATACCAATTCACCCCCCTCTTGGTTAGCCTGGGGCTAATTCATAAGGACATAACATCCCTAACAAACTTTCAAGTGGTATCAGAGCAGGATTCATAAAAAATAAGTTTCAAAACTTTTTGAATTTTGATCCATGGCTAATTTTGGTAATCATAATACTGTAGAAGGGTATTCCATTACTCGGCCACCTTTTTTTGGTAATATTATATTTGATTTTTGAAAAACTTGCATGTCTATCTTTTTACAATCGATTGGCTATCGCATGTGGATGCTTGTTAAGGATGATTATACACCTCCAACAAATAAACTCAATGGCATTACTGTTCCATTTCCTTTTACTGAATGGACTCTCGATGATAGTAATTTAGCACAGCTTAATGTAAAATGTTTGATTTTTTTTGTGCTTTAAAATCTGAAGATTACATGCGTGTTTCAACTTGCACAACTGGTAAAGAAATTTGAGATAAATTGTGTATTACTTATGAAGGAACTAAAGAAGTTAAGCAATCTCGACTAAATATTTTGTTGCATGATTTCGAACTTTTTCGTAGGAAACCATCTGAATCTATATTTTTGAAATGTAAATAAGGCTTACTCAAATTGTAACTTCTTTGCATACCTTAGGAAGAGAACTCACTAACTATGAAAATATGAATAAAATTTTGAGATGCCTTCCTTCCTCTTTTGATGCTAAAATCACTGCAGTTACTGAATCTAAGGATTTGAATACTTATTCAATTGATAACTTACTTGGCTCACTCATTGCTTACAACCAAGGGATGAATAAAAGAAATCTTGACGCAGAAGAGAAAAATAAAGAGAAATTTGTGGCACTAAAGGCCAATAACACGGACACTGAATCTTTCAGGTCTAAAAGCGATGATGTTGCCTTAATCATAAGGCAATTTAAAAGCTTTCTAAGGAAGAAACAAAAGAACCATAATAAGTGGAATAAAGGTAGGGGAAATAAAAATTTAAAGAGTTCTAATGATGTTATTTATTTTGAATGCAGGAAGTCAGGACATGTTAATGCTGATTGCCCTACCCTCAAGTCTCACCCAAGTAAGGAAAAGGGTGAGGAGAAACCCAAGTATAAGAAGGACAGAAAAGATTCCAAAATGTATTTTGAGTGGATTCTGCATTTGACTCCTCTAAGACCAAACCTTAAGAGAAGATAACAAACTTGTGCTTAATGGCAGAAGACAATCTTGGTCATGGTGACCAAGAAGCGGTATGTGAACTAACTTCTGAGCAGCTACTTGAAGTTTTAGAATAAATTTATGCATCATACAGGAATCTTAAGATAACACATGCCAACTTAAAATTGGAATTTTTAAATTTATAAAAGAGCATGAAATTCTTCTTAAAAATTATTCTAAAATTAATAGCAATCACATGTCTTTATTTGATGAGTTTGATGCACTAAACAAAAAGCTTACTGAATTATCTGATGCACATGATTCATTAAAATCATCTCATGCTGAGTTAGAAAAAGAGTTTAAAAATTTAGAAAATCTAAAAACTTTTGAAAATAAAATACCATCATTGTATGCATCATATAAAAAGAAGCATCACCACATGAGAAGATTAGTGCAGCTGTTTCCTAGAGTTAGATGTTTTTTATATGGCATGCTAGGACACATAGCACACACTTGCACCATTCACCATTGTTCACATTAGATTTGGAGACCCAAGTTATATGATTCATAGCATGCATTGCATTCTACTTTCCGTAAGAAGGAACCCAAACATGTTTGGGTTCCTAAATCTTACATTTGATAATTTTGTAGGTAAGCTCTCATTAAAGGCCTCATAAGAGCATGTGGTACCTGGACAGTGGATGTTCTCGACATATGACTGGTGATGCCAATCAATTCATTTTACAGGAGACCAGGATATGAGACAAGTTTACTCTTGGAGACAACACCACTAGGAAGGTGGTTGGCTCAGGTATAATTGGAAATTCCAAGAACCTTCTGATTGAAAAAGTTTTCTTGTAGATGGACTGAAACATAATTTGCTTAGCATCAGTCAGCTTTGTGATAAGGGAATCATCATAAATTTTTTTGGCAAATTCATGCATTATCAGCTTAAATAATAATACTATTTTGCAGGGAAAGCGGATCAATAATGTTTACATGCTTGATTTAAATAATATCAAATGTGCTGCTTCATTTTGCTTAAAAATTATTATTGATGATTCATGGTTGTGGTATAGGAGATTATGTCATGCCAGTATAAAAACTCTTAGGAAAGTAACTTAGAAAGACTTAGTTTGAGGTGTCCCCAAGCTTAAGTTTTCAAAAGACCACCTTTGTGATGTCTGCCAATTAGGAAAGCAAGTCCACTCCATTTTTCACTCCATTAAGGACATTAGCACTTCTAGACCTTTAGAAGTCCTTCACATGGATTTGTTTGGACCCATTATCACTACTAGCTTAGGAGGGAAAGTCAATGGTTTTTTTATTGTTGATAACTACTCGAGCTTCACTTGGACTAGATTTTTATCACACAAGAATGAGTCTTTTGGTGAGTTTAGAACCTTTTTTACTTGGATCCAAAAAAATCTAGTTTGTGAGACTTTGACCATCCATAGTGACCATGGAGGAGAGTTGGAAAATGAGAGGTTTTGAAACTTTTGTGAGGATAAGGGATTAGCAACAACTTCTCAGCTCCTAGTACCCCTCAGTAGAACGGGCTAGCTGAAAGAAAGAACTGAACCTTAGTGCAAGCTGCTAGAGCCATGCTCGCTGAGTATTCAGTTCCAAACTACTTTTGGGCTTAAGCGGTTAACACAGCTAGTTATGTGTTGAATAGGGTGAATGCTAGATACAAATTAGATAAGACACCCTATGAGATTCTTAAGGGTAGAACACCAAATATTTCCCACCTTCATGTCTTTGGTTGTAAGGTTTTCATTTATAATAATGGTAAGTATCTCTTAGCAAAATTTGACCCAAAATCTGATGAATGAGTGTTCTTAGGATATTCTATTGTTGGGAAGTCTTTTAGGGTGTTTAATAAGAGGATATTGGCGGTGGAGGAGACTACTCATGTAGTTTTTGATGAATCTGATCCTAGGAAGCCTAGAGTTGAGGATAATGATGATGTTAGAGAGATTACCACTGGAGTAGAAAATTTGGAGAAGAAGGTTGACCCCCAAAACTCTGAAGGAGTATGAGAGATTACCTAAGGAGCATAATATAAAGATCTTGAGGAAAGGGTTGAACCCACACACACTTTGCCTAGAGATTGGAGATACTCTTCGAGTCACCCCAAAGAATTGATCTTAGGAGACCCTTTTGAAGGAGTTAGAACTAAGCATGGACTTAGGAAGGTAGTGAATAACTCTGCCTTTATCTCAATGAGTAAACCCACCAACATTAATCAAGCAATTTCTGATGAGTTTTGGATCTTAGCCATGCAAGAGGAGTTGAACCAATTTAGTATGAATGATGTTTGGAAGCTTGTAGAAAGACCAAAGGGATAAAGTGTAGTTGGAACCAAATGGGACTTTTAGAATAAGATGAATGAATCTGGTGTGGCAGTTAGGAATAAAACAAGAATAGTGGCTAAGAGGTACAACCAAATAGAAGGGATAGATTTTGAGAAAACTTTTGCCCCTGTAGCTAGATTGGAAGCCATTAGAGTGTTACTAGCCTTTCCCTGTTATGAGAGATTTAAGCTTTTCCAAATGGACATTAAGAGTGACTTTTTAAATGGGGTAATAAAAGAGGATGTGTTTATGGAACAACCCCCAGGTTTTGAGAGTTCCTAATTTCCAAATCATGTTTTCAAATTGAAAAATGCCTTATATGTATTAAAGTAGGCACTTAGAGCTTGGTTTGAGAGGCTTAGCATATTTTTACTAGAGAGGGAGTTTGTTAAGGGGAGTGAAGACACCACCCTTTTCCTGATGAAAGTTGGAGATGATTTACTCATTGTTCAGATCTATGTCGATGATATACCTTTTGGATCTTTTGATAAAAGGCTATGTGATAATTTTTCTTAAATAATGAGTAAGGAAGTTGAGATAAGCATGATGGGAGAGCTGTCCTAGTTTTTGGAGTTTAGCATAAGACAATTGGATGATTGAACCTTTCTGAATCAATTAAAGTATATAAAGGACATCTTGAAAAAATATGAAATGGATAAAGCCAAGACAATTAATACGCCCATGACCTCAGGTGTTCAGTTGGATAAGGACCCTAATGGAAAATTAGTTGATCAAAAGAATTACAGATGGATGATTAGATCTTTACTTTACCTGACTGCTAGCAGAACCTGATATTATGTTTAGCATTTGTCTTTGTGCTAGATTTCAAGCTGATCCTAAGGAATCCCACCTGACTGCAGTAAAGAGAATTCTTAGATACCTTTTAGGGACCCAAAACTTAGGAATCAGGTACCCTAGGCACAACACTTCTTTTGAGATTATTAGATATTTTGATTCTGATTTTGCAGGATGTAAGGCGTATAGAAAAAGCACTTCAGGGACTTGCCAATTCATAAGATTGTCTTCAGTCTCCTGGTCTAGTAGAAATCAAAACTCTGTTACACTTTCCATTTCTGAAGATGAGTACATTGCTTTAGGAAGTTGTGTGGCCAAAGTTCTTTGGTTGAAATAACAAGTTCTGGATTTAGGATTACTTGTAGGCATAATTCCAATTCTTTGTGACAACACTAGTGCCATCTATATTTCTAAGAATATTATCCAACATTGAAGGACAAAGCACATAGTCATTAGACATCACTTCATTAAAGATCATGAGACCAAGGGAGATATTGAGTTACACCATGTGCCAACTGAAAATCAACTAGCTGACATCTTTACTAAACCAGTAGCCTTCGATACTTTCAGAACTTAAAGGTCCAGATTGGGTGTGATTGATATAAATACATGAACTTGATTTCCTACTGATTTCTGATATGTTTTCCATTGTTTACTTTTTATTGTTTTAACTTTTTCCTGCTAATTTTACTACTTTATTCCTATTTTTTTATTTAGAAATCATCGCTGAAATTGATATTTTATGCCTTATTTTTTATCTTGAACTTTTGTGACTCAATGTTTTTACATCTCTTAATCTATGAAATGGTGAAAACATCGATGATTGGGTCTCTTTCTCTAACATCTTTTAGTGGTGTAATCTTCTTCTCTAAACAAAAATCTATTTCAAATTTACAAATGGTTTTTTAAACTGAGATCTTTTTAATCTAGCTATAGTAATCTATTTTATAAATATAAAGTTCAAAGTCTTTATTTTACTTTCAGATTTTTGTAATTTTGTCATTGAATTTATCATATAATTTTTTATTCTGCTTTGTGATTCTATTCAGGGCAATGTTCAGGATGATTTTCCTTGGAATTTTGTAATTTTATTCTGTTTGTGATTTTTTATTCTTCTTTTTAATCTCCTTATATTAGAGAGTGAGTTTTTCTTCTCTAATATTTAGAAGATAAAATCATAACTAAGAATATTTAAGAATTTTTAAAAGGAATCTAACTTGCATAAAAGTTAATGAAAAAAGTGGCTAATGATGCAAAAAACAAAAGATGCGCAATGATGCGAAATTGAATATATATATATACACACACACACACACACACACACACACACAAAGAATATCAAAAATAAAAAGATGCACAAAGTGCCAATCAAATTGACAAGAGGCATAATATGAGCCCATCAAAAAGCAAGCTTCTTCTCCTTTTAATTTTTTTTTAAATCATAGAAGACTTCATGTCTCACATGATATTTTTCAAAGACTTGATTTTGAATTTCTAATTGTAACAAATTATTTTGATATATTATTCTATAAAATATTTTTCTGGAAAAAAGTTTTTGAATGGATCTCCTTTTTTAAACCATTTGGCTTTTCTGATTTAGATTTTTTGTTTTCAAAAGATGGTTTACCCTTAAGATGACTGAGATAAGGTTAGCAGGATCGGTTATTCTTACTATTTTACAGATTTTGGCAATGTTAACTCAATGATCCTTATAAAATTTTAAAATCAATCACATGGAGACTATATCATATTCATGCCTTGATATAAAGAAAATCCTTATTTTTGTTTATGTTTATGATTTTTTCATATTATATTTTCATCATTTCACTAGTTTTCTTTTAGTCTATTTCTTTTTATTATTAGTTTCTATTTTTCTTCAGTTGTTTAGTTTCTACATTGTTTTTATTTTTCTCCTCCATTTTGAGATGTCAAAAGGGGGAGTAGTATGTTTATATTTGTACTATTCTATTCTGATATTTGATGTTCTCTATATTTTGTACTATTTCCAGTACACAGTTGTCTTAAGTACTTATAATTATTCATTGTTTTTTCTATCATCAAAAAGGTAGAGACTAAGTCTGAATCACTTTTGAAAGTTCGTTAGGGATGTTAGTCCCTATATGAACTGGCCCAAGGCTATTAAAGAGAGAGGTGACTTGGAAAAGAAGAATCTTTTAAACAAAGACAAAAACTCAAACCAAAATCACCACAAAAAAGTGCGGAAGAAAAAATAAATGTGGAAGCAAATAATAAGAAAAGAACACACCTGATTTATAGTGGTTCGATCAGAACTTGACCTACGTCCACTCCTTGGAGGCACCCTCCAAGTATTGAACTAAAACAAGTGTCTCTCCTTTAGCCCCCACAGCTAGACGGAGAAGCCCTTACAAAATCACTTCCACCTTCCCCGGTGCGGCGGAGTCGCCGGGTCCTTTGACACCAAAAAGATCTTCTTCTTTGGTGAACTTATCTCGAGACAAGCCTTGAATTCGATGGCACTAAGGTGCAAGTTCTCCGGAGCAACCATGTGGATCCCCCACCACACTCCCTTGAGTTCCTCCTCCTCACAGGATCTTCTCCCTCTCAAACTCCACCCTTTCCTCTCTCCCTTTCAAGCTCTCTCTTCAATTTTCCCCTACAAGAACGAAGCTACAATGGCTGCCAAAGACTCTTACAAAGTGCCTTGTCATAGCTTAAATAGAAGAGCTAAAAATGAGCTCAGTAATGCAAGTTGCCAACATTATCGTCCAAGACGATAGGTATATCGTCCTGGCCGATCAGTACAAATTCAGCTCATCAGCCCGGGGCGATTTGGGATGATAAGAAGAAAATTGGTTACATTGTCCTGGTCGATATCATGATCGTCCAGGCCGATTATTTAAAACCAATTTCAATTATCTTGATCATCACCCTGAATTCGATCTGTCCGATGTAGATCATCCAGGACATCGTCCCGGCCAATCAGGCGATCATCTCAGCCGATGTGATCGTATCAATAAACCATTAATGCTTTACAAATATACCAGATCAATTTAGGCATAATAGAGTTAGATCATCCTGGATGATATAAATATCGTCCTGTCCGATTTCCTAAAACAAAGAATTCCTAAATTGATTATGGCGGTTGATTCTTTTTGAATTAAGACTATCGTCCTGGCCGATACATGTATTGTCCAGGCTGATATCAATGACGGCTGCCTTAATGAGGAAGCCCTAATTAGGGTTTCTGATATTGGACATATCGTCCAGGACGATATAAATATCATCCCGACCGATATTACCAAAAATAGAAATTGGTAATAGAGAAATAAGGAATGTTTGCTATCATCAAAATCATAAACCATGATCTACAATAATCTCCCCCTTTTTGATGATGGCAAACAATTCAATTTGAATTTAAAAAAAAAAACAATTTCTCCTAATCTCCCCCTCACTAGAATAACACTTAAAAAAAACAAAAATAGGGGAGATGAAAAAAATTTTTTGTTGTTTTTAATTTTTTGAAAACAAGATACAAAACACGATAACAGTACAAAAATTCAATAATACGTTCTCCCCCTTTGACATTATTAAAAAGAGAGAAGGCACAAACAAAATCAAATTTTTCTTAAAATGATAAAGTTGCCTCTTGTTTTAATCAAAATCATAGTAGAATCGAATTTGATAATGCATAGCCCAGAATGGTTAGAAACTCAGAGATTGATAATCCAAACTCAAGTCCTTTAAAAAGGCCAAAAAACTTTTTAATTCGAGATCTAAATCAAGGAATAAATTAGAGAAAGAAACAATAATTTTTCAAAAACTCCTTCCATAAAATATATCTAATAGAAAATCAATGCATAAATTTTTGAATCAAGAATCAAGATTTTCAAACTCAAGTATCGAAAGTATCAAGGGTTTTCTTAAGCTTTTTAAGAAGTATAAGAATGGTAAGCATTAACTTTGTGGGCTCATTTTATGCCTCTTGACAATTGGTTGGCGCAGTGCGCATCTTTTGATACACTTTGTGTATTATATATTTTAAATTTGGCGTCTTTGCGCATCTTTTATTTTTGGCATCATTGACCATTTTTTTTTAATATGCTTCCTTTCTTAACTCTTAAAAACAAAGGAAATCCATCTTCGTGATAAAGCGAATTGCTTGATTAAGAAAATTATGAGTTAGATTCAAAAACTTGCAAAAGATTCCTATGTGATAAATAAAACGTAAGGAGATAAAAAATTTGTTTCAAAAACAAATTTAAAAGATGAAAAAGATTTTAAAACAAAAGTAGGATAACCTCTTTTAGAAACTAAAAGTTGAGTGTTAAAAATAAATGAGTTTCCTTCTATTGACTGTTTTATAGAAGTCAAACAAAACTTACCAAAGATTTCAAGAAAAATTAGGAAGTATATTTTTCATTTTTAGAAAAGTGAGTGTGTGTATTGATGAGAGAAAAAAAATTCACAGAAACAAAATGGGATAAACAAAAATGAGAAAGCACAAAATAAAAATGAAAAACATAAAAACAAAAACACAACAAAAAAAAACACGAAAGGCTCTTAACCATTATCTCTCTCCTGGTCCGATGCTTCAGAGACAAGATCTGCCCATGAGATTTTTTGCCTTTTATTATTTTCCCAGTTTAAATTTTGCATCGCCTTGCCCTTTTCTTTTGTAGGAAGAATTCTTAAATTAGGGGACTGATTTTTCATATGTCCAGGCTTCCTGCATCGAAAGCAAATAACGTCAGAAGAAATATGGACATCCTTACCACTTTTACCTTATTTCCACTTTTGCTTATGCTTAGGTGAGCTTTGTGATTTGCTTGACACGTCATTGCCTTCATCACCAACTAGGCTATCTCTTTTTGTATCTCCAACTTTTAGAACAATAATTTCACCTGCATCCAAAAGTCTTTGACCCAAACTTTGCTCGTAGGCAATGAGTGAGCCAATCAAATTATCAATAGAATAATCATTCAAATCTTTTGATTCACAAATAGCAACAACTTTGGCATCAAATTTTTCAAGTAAACAACGAAGAATTTTATTGACTTTTTCAAAATTTGAAAAATCTTTTCCAAAAGCATGTAATGAGTTTATAATTTGAATGAATCTGGTATGCATGTCTAAGATCGTTTCAAAAGCTTTCATGAAAAATAATTCAAAATCATGCATTAACAAATTCAACTTGGATTGCTTGATTTCACTAGTGCCTTCGTATATGGTGTGCAATTTATCACAAACTTCCTTACCGGTAGTGCACGTGGATACTAACATGAAATCATCTGAATTTAAGGCACAGAAAAAATAATTTAAAGATTTTGCATTCAATTGAGCATTGATTTGTTCTTCCTTACTCCATTGATTAAAAGGAATACCAATTTTAATTCCATCTAAAACTCGTGACCGTGAAGAATAACCATTTAAAATCATATGCCACATATGGAAATCTATCGATTGCAAGAAAATAGACATTCGAGTTTTCCAAAAATCAAATGATATATTTTCAAATAAAGGAGGTCTGGTGATTGAATATCCTTCCGCAACATTACGATTTGAAAAATTAGCCATGGATCAAAATTCAAAAGCTTTCAAACTTAAATTTTCGAATCCCGCTCTGATACCACTTGAAAGTTTGTTAGGGATGTTAGGCCCTATATGAACTGGCCCAAGGCTAATAAAGAGAGAGGTGATTTGGAAAAGAAGAATCTTTTAAACAAAGACAAAAACCCAAACCAAAATCACCATAAAAAGTGCGGAAGAAAAAATAAACGCGGAAGTAAATAATAAGAAAAGAACACACCGAATTTATAGTGGTTCGGTCAAACCTTGACCTACGTGCACTCCTTGGAGGCACCCTCTAAGTATTGCACTAAAATAAGTGTCTTTCCTTTAGCCCCCACAACTAGGCGGAGAAGCCCTTACAAAATCACTTCCACCTTCCCCGGTGCGGCGGAGTCGCCGGGTCCTTTGACACCTTCGTCGGAGCAACCGTGTGGTTCCCCCACCACACTCCCTTTTGTTCCTCCCCCTCACAGGATCTTCTCCATCTCAAACTCCACCCTTTCCTCTCTCCCTTTCAAGCTCTCTCTTCAAGTTTCCCCCACAAGAACGAAGCTACAATGGCTGCCAAAGACTCTTACAAAGTGCCTTGTCATATCTTAAATAAAAGAGCTAAAAACGAGCTCATTAATGCAAGTTGCTGACATTATCGTCCAGGACGATAAGTATATCATCCTGTCCGATCAGTACAAACTCAGCTCATCAGCACGGGACGATTTGGGACGATCAGAAGAAAATTGGTTACATCGTCCTGGCCGATATCACGATCGTCCAGGCCGATTAGTTTAAAACCAATTTCAATCATCCTGATCATCGCCCTGAATTCGAGCTATCCGATGTAGATTGTCCAGGTCATCATCCTGGCCGATCAGGCGAACCTCCCGGCCGATGTGATCATATCAATCAACCATTAATGCTTTCCAAAGATACCAGATCAATTTAGGCATAATTGAGCTAGATCATCCTGGACGATATAAATATCGTCCTGGCCAATTTCCTAAAATAAAGAATTCCTAAACTGATTATGGCGGTTGATTCTTTCTGAATTAAGACTATCGTCCTGGCCGATATATGTATCGTCCAGGCCGATATCAATGATGGCTGCCTTAATGAGGATGCCTTAATTAGGGTTTTTTATTTTGGACATATCGTCCAGGACCATATAAATATCGTCCCCGTCGATATTACCAAAAATAGAAATCTTATAGGGAATAACAGAAATCTTCTAAGTTACAAATCAACATATCTCACACCAAATACAACAGACTCAAGAAAGAAAAAAGATTAAAAACTAACACAGACCTAGTCTACCCAATCTTGAGCTGGTTCCAAATTGCAGTCTGATCGTGTGGACCTGAAACGTTAGTAAAAAAGGCAATCGTAGAGAAATAAGGAATGTTTTCTATCATCAAAATCATAAACCATGATCCGCAACAACTTTGTACACGTTTCTTTTTCTTGAGTCTATTATAAAAGATGTGGCTCCTAATACTAAGTAACATTGCACACACACACCTTGGAAAAATTTTTGACTGTTTGTTAGAGTTTACTATTTTTGGTAACAGCGGGCAGATATTTATATCGACCTGGATCGGTTCAAAAATAGAAACCCTAATCAGGGCATCATGGTTAAGGCAGCCGTTAGTAAGCCAATCGGCCTGGATTATATTATATCGGCCTGGATGATGTATGGTTGGATGATGTATCGATCGGGACGATATGCTCAAATAAGAATGAATCAACCACCATGTTCTATTTAGGTATTCTTTATTTTAGGACATCATTCCGGACGATATCTTATAGGCCTGAATGATGTAGCATAATTATGCTTAAGTTATTTATGTAATTAAGGAAATCAATTAAGGTTGATTGCATGATCACATCGATCGGGCCGATCGCAAGATCGGCCGGGATGATGGCGTGCATAATTGACATTGGCCTACTTCTATTTAGGGTGATGTTCAGGATAATTTTCCTTGTATTTGAACTAATTGGCCTTCTATCATCCTGGATGATGTGACAAAAATTACTCAAATAATCCCAAACTGACCAGACTGATTGAGCAAAATTTACGCTGATCGGTCACTCTGATACCCCTATCAGCCTGGACGATAAAGTCAGTTTATATAAAATAAGAGCTATTCTGAAGCTCTTCTATTTAAGATATCTTTCTCTACCATAGAGGAAATCATTTGCTACTTTCTTGACCTGATAAAGCCTAGAGGTGAGGGAGAGAGAGAGAGAGAGAGAGAGGATTTTGTGAGGGGGGCATGTGAGGGAATTTCACAAGGGTTGCTCCAAGCATTGATCCACTTCTTCTTCCACTAGAGTCTTTTATCATTGGAGGGTTAAGTGAGGTCTTCTTCAGCAATCAATCAAGTTTGTCTGCCTGCTTCAAAAGGAAGTGAAAGGAGTTGGATTCTCTGCCTCGCCTGGGTCGGCAGAAAGGAGTTTTTGTGAGGGCTTCTCTGCCTTACTGTGGGAGCAAAAGGAGAGTCACGGTTTTTAGTGAAATACCCGGAGGGCGCCTCCAGGGAGTGGACGTTGGTCGACTTCGCCGAACCACTATAAATTTATGTGTTCTTTTCTTATTAATCTTCTGAATTTATTTCTTCCACACTTTGATATTTTTGTTGTGGTGATTTTGGTTTATGATTGTGTTTTATTTCAAAATAATTTTTAAAATACTAATTCACCCCCCCTCTTTGTTTGCCTTGGGCTAGTTCATAAGGGCTTAACATCCTAACAAACTTTTACAATAATAAATATATCAGTTAAGTACTAATTTTACTCATTCAGGAATAGATCTCCCAATTTATTATTTTGTTTTATTTGAAACTTATGTTAAATAGATGACATTTAAATTTAATTTTCATATAATCAATTTATAAATTAGGTGCTAAATCCACTCATTTGGGAATTGATCTCTCATTTGAGTATCCCACTTTGTCTTGAAATTGATCAACCAGTCAAAGTTTGAATTTCACCCATTTGATAGTTGACCTATGAGCCAAATTATAAATCCACTCATTTGAGAATCAATCTCCTATTAGAGTATTTCACTTTGTGTAGAAATTTATCTTTTAGACAAGGTTTAAATTTTCCATTTCCATAATTGGTCCATCATTCATGTTCTAAATCCACTCATTCGAGAATTAATATCCTTTTTGAGCATTTCATTATCTAAAAATTAATCTACTAGTCAAAGTTTAAATTCACCTTTCTAAACCGATTAGGTTATAAATCAACTCGTTTAGGAATCCATCTGATGTTTGAGTATTCCTCTTTGTGTGTAAATCAATCTTGTAGTCATAGTTTAAATTTTCCTTTTAGAAAGTAGATATATCGGTTAGGTTCTAAATTAACTCATTTTAGAATTGTTCACTCACTGAGTATCACTCCTTATTTGGAAATTGATCATTTAGTCAATGTTTAGATTAACCTTTTTGATATTAATCTATTAGTCAGGATTTAAATCATTTCATTCGAGAATTGATCTTCTGTAAGAGTATACTACTTTGTTTGGAAATTAATCCTCCAATCTAAGTTTGAATTTCACCTTTCTCATGTTTGATCTATTAATTTGGTTCTAAATCCTCTCATTCAGGAATTGACCTCTTATTTGAGTATTTCACTTTGTCTAGATAAAGGTTGAATTTCACCTTTCTAATAATCAATATATCAGTATGTTAAAAATCCATTCATTTGGAAATTGATATCAAGTCTTATTATTTTACTTTGTCTAGAGATCGATCTTCCAGTCAAAGTTTAATTTCACCTTTTTGATAATCAATCTGTAGGTCATGTTCTAAGCCACTTATTCGAGAATCAATCTCCCATCAGAGCATTTTGCTTTGTCTGGAAATCAATCTTCCAGTCAAATTTTAAATTAACCTTTTCAATAATTGATATGATGGTCAGGTTCTAAATCCACTGATTTAACAATTGATCTCGCTTGTGAATATTTGGTTTTATCTAGAAATTGATCTTACAAATATGGTTTAAATTTGTCTTTCTATGAATTGATTTATCGGCCTTGATTAAAATCCACTTATTTGAGAATTGATCTCTTTTCTGAGTAATTCATTATGTCTGTAAATAAATCTTCCACTCTTTCTTTTTAGAAAAGCAATTCGATTGCATTAAAAACTAAGGAAACTTTTACAAACTAATACCCATAATCTGATTCCTCCTTTAATAATTGAAAAAAAGAAGGAGGAATCTTATTTGAACTAAAATCATACCAACTAAAATTTCTAAAAAGAGCATAGTTAACACATAAGTTTGCTAACTTATTCCAATCTCTATTTACCCAATTAAAAACAACAAATTTAAATTCTTTTAAGAATGTAAGATCTTCCTTTCAATTACATCCTAATTGTTGTAGAAATTTGATAATGTTTTAATTGTCTCTTTGTACTCTTCCATAAAATCTTTTTTAATATCTTTTAAAATCAGGATGGCCAAAAGCTCAAGCTATGAAATTTCCCAATGAATACAAGAATGTCCATAAGCAAGAAAAAATATTCCTTTACAATCTTGGATTACACCTCCAACTCCTGCTTTATATGACTTTAGAAAAGATGCATCCACATTTAATTTGATCCAATTGGAAGGGGGAGGGTACCAATGATCCAGTAGTCTATATAATTGATTAGTACTCTAGTTGCCCGGTTTGTTTCTATCATCAATAAAAGATATAGAAGCAAAGCTTACAAAATTTAACGGAATCACCATAGCACTTTCATCCTTCCCTCCATGAACATATTTGTTCCTATCACACCATTTTAGAAATATTGAATTATAATAAACATTGATAATGAATTTTTTTTTATCAACACTTTTATCCATCCTTTCAAAGATTTCATTAAATGAATCAAAATTTGGAATGCCAAATCCCCAAGTGTTATGATAATTCAATACCTCCCGCAGTTTTGCACATTTGACCAAAATATGATCCAGATCCTCTCTAGCATTACATCCTCTCGGGCATCAAAATTCATCCTGCAATCTTCTTTGATATAGGAAATTGAAGGTAGGGATCACAATGTTAAAGAATCGCCATGAAAAAACTTCCACTCGAGGGATCAATTTAAGTTTTTTTAATTATTTCCCGGTGATCACCAGAGTAATCATCCCTCACCTTAGCTTTATAAGCTATAGAAGTAATAGAAAGTCATGACTTGAAGAATGAGCTCCATAACATCTTCCTTCTTATCCACAAGTATTGGAATTTTACAGA
The DNA here is from genome assembly GCF_001605985.2 of Dendrobium catenatum. NCBI lineage: Eukaryota > Viridiplantae > Streptophyta > Magnoliopsida > Asparagales > Orchidaceae > Dendrobium > Dendrobium catenatum. The sequence continues at coordinate 2,339,609 of NW_021319451.1, forward strand.
TAATGCAAACTAGCTTATCCCCAAATAAATTATTTAATTCCTCTACTCCTTCAGCAATTAGCTTTTCCACCTTCAATTCATTATGTTCAGGATTTGTCATGAATGTTGACCATTTGTTTAGACATTTGTCCAAAATCCATATATCATTTTAAACTTTAATAGAACTACCTGATCCAACCTTCCATCTGATTAGCTGATTAATGAAGTCCATACCATTTGCAATGATTTTAAAAGAAGAACTACCTTTACTGCCACTAAAGACTCCACCTTGAACTCCATATTTCACTCCTAGCATTTTGAATAATAATAATTCTTTGTCTTGTAGAATTTTCCACGCCAACTTAGCTCTTAAAGGACCAACCATTTCCTAACATGAACAAAGACCTCCTCCTCCACAACATGTAGGTTTGCATAGATTACTCCAACTTACATAATGTATGCCAAATTTGCCATCATTTTTATTCCAAATGAAATTCATACAAATTTTATCCAACTCCTTCAACACAGTTTTTGGAACTAGAGCAAGTGTGCAATAAAAATTTGGATTGATAAGAATATAGTCTTGATAAGATTGAACTTCCCCGCTAAAGATATAAGTTTAGTTCCTCAAATATGACCTAACCTCAAAGCTTTTTCAATAATGAAGTGAAATTATTCTGCCACCAACCTTCTCAAAGCCACCTTAATACCAAGATAATTAAACTCTTTAACTACCTTGAAACCCATAATCCTTTCAATTGATTTTTCTTCTTCTTTCTCACATGTTTCCCAAAAAGGATAGTTGATTTAGTAGCATTGATTTTTTGACCAGTCCAACCACAAAAAATTGATAGAATTTTTTTAATTTCCTTTTACATCTTTCATTTTTGCTTCAAAAAATTTAAAATGTCATCTGCAAATAAAAGATGAGAGATCCTTTGCCCATTTTATATTATCCGAATCCCCAAAGACAATTCCGTTTGTTGAAGCACATTGGAAAGTAATTAAGAACAAAGAATGAATATATTAGTTGATAATGGACAACCTTGTCAAAATCCATTCTTTCCATCAACCCATCTAGAAAGCCTTCCATTTATCACAGAGAAAATCTTGGATCAATTACGCACTCCATAATCCAACCAGCAAACAATTGGGGAAATCCAAACATTTCCAAAACTTTCCTTAAAGTCTTTCGGCACATGCTATCATATGCTTGCTCTATGTCAATTTTAAAAGAAACCATACCTTTGGATGCTTTAGAAACCCTAAATTTATGAAAAATCTCATGTGCAACAAGGATGTGATCTTCAAGAGTTCTACCATTTAGGAAGGTAGCTTGTTCTATTAAAATCAATTTGGAAATACCAAATTTCATTTTATTAAGAAGAATCTTTGCTACCAATTTGTAAATAGTCCTAGATAGACTAATCAGCCTGAACTGATTAAGAGTAGCTAGATTTTCTAATTTAGGAAACAACACTATCGATGTTTCTTTTAATTCATGATTCATCACTCCTGATTTGAAAAAGAGATTTATAGCATTCCAAAGATCATCTAATTTTATGCACCAATAATTTATCACAAAAGAGTAAGGTATACCATCATTACCTAGAGATATATTACTGCCAGTTTGATACACCACAACTTCCACTTCTTTCATTTCTAGATTCATGTTTTAGCTACATTTGTCATTATCATCCATTGTACATATAGCAGTCGGCCATCCATCTAGATTGCAGGGCATGTCTCTCCATTTCCACATGAAAGAATATAGAAAAACATTCTCAATTTGGTCTGGATCTTCCACCTCCGTCCCGTCTCTATCACTGAATTTATGAATCAAATTTGAATTCCTTCTCGCTGAATCAAAAAAGTGATGAAAAAATTAATTTGAATCAATATCAGACAACCATTTCACCTTGGCCCTTTTCTTCCACCAAGTGTTCAGCTGAGCCATAACAGAATTTAGTTCATTCACATTTGCTTTGAGTCTCCTCATTTCTTCTTCCAAAAGCCAGCCAGCATTTGATTTATTCATCTAAAGCTACATGTTACTTTGCTTTAGTTCTTCCTTTTGAGTACTAAGATCTCGGTGTTTTTCTTTACTCCAAAAGAACAAAGATTTTAAAGTTCTCTTAAATTTTTTATTCAATATTTCAGCACAATCACCTTCAATTTTCCTGTTCCAAACAGATTTCCCAATTGCCTCCCATACCTCTTTAAACTTGATAATCCTTTTCAATTTGAACTTTTGGTTCAAGAAGTTTAATAAAATAGGAAAAAAGGTCCAAAGCAACACTTGCCAGATACCTTACCACTGTTTGATTAGAAGAATTCAGATCTTTGACATTTAACTAACATCTTTCTAATCTTTCCAGTATCTCAGCTCCTCTAACCTTATTGTTACACCATGTGAATTTGGGACCAATAAAAATAATCTCATGGAAGTCATTATTCACTAAGAAAGATTTCATCTCTTTCGAAGCTTGATTAAACTGAAATCTCCTACCACCCCTCTTATCATCCTTGGATAGCAAACAACTGAAATCCCCTCCTACTACCATAGGAATATTGTTTGAGTTAAATTTCTAATTTCTCCCAAAGAAATCTCTTTTGAACCGCATCCTTGCTGCCATAAATTGTAGCAATTCTCCAACTCCCTTTATTAGCCAAAATAAGGTCCCCAATCACAAATTGTTGAGAAGAATCAACTATAGAAATGGATATAATCTTTCTCTTCCAAGGAATAAGAATTCCACTAGAGATACCATTCGAATGTACTTGAAAAAATTCCTAACTATCTCCAATCAATTTATTAACTTTTACTCTACTAATTGTGGAATTTTTTTTCTTTAGCAATCCCACAAAAAACACATCATTTGTCTTTAACCACTTCTTTAATATATAGAGAAACTTGTTTCTTTCGAGCTCCTCTACAATTCCAAAACATCATAGAAGTCATTATGAAAGTAGAGGGGAATGATTCCCTACCCTTTCATTACCATCTCAATATTTTTTTCTGCTTCTAGAAAAAAGCTTGATAGGACCCAAACTCTTTAGTTCTTTGGCTAATTTGACTTTAACATCTGCTGAATAACCTTCCACTTTTGTCTTTACATTTATAATTTTATAAATTTAATCAACTGGAGAGCTGGATGCTTTGGCTATATTCACCTTTCCAACTATTACTCCTTCTGACCCCCCTGGTACTTCCAGTTCCATTCTAATCTCTTTGTTAACTTCATTAGATTATTCTATTTCTTCTTCTTCAAGCAGATCTGATAACACCACAAAATTATTCATCCCTTTAAGAATAGATTTAGAATTCATGGTAGCATCAATTACTTTCTCCAGACTATTTTCATCTTGACTATTAATTGCAATTTTCCCGTCCTTTGATAAACCTCCTCTTTGGATTGGCGTAGGAATCATGTTACCTGTAGCTTCCTTATTATTCTCAACAATAGATTTGGCCATATATATCTGTATATTATATTTCCTTCTTTGAATGTATGAATCCCTTTGATTAAAGACCTTCTTCCTCCCATAATTGACATTGATTCAGTGTCCATAAGAAGAATTAACTTCCTTGGATCTTTCATCCTCCTTACCTTCAGAGTTTGTAGGATAAGTATTAACACCTTGCATATTCATCCTCTCTCCATTATCATTTAGTTTAGATTTACCCCGAATTGAATTTATAACAATTTCTTGACATTTGCTAGTTGAGTGACCAATTCTTCCACATTTAAAGCAAAGATCAGGAATCCTCTCATATTCAAATCTCTTAAAAAATCTTCTTGAATTCCCTTCCACCCAAGCACCCAGAGGTAATTTATTATCTAGTTGAATATGGACACAAACTCTTGCAAACACCCTTCATCCCCATTGGAACATATTGTCATCTATTAAATAAGGTTTTCCCACTTTTGATGCAATCCTGCAAATATTAATATCATCCCAGTAATGTAGTGGAAAACTAGGCATTTTAATCCATATTGGTACCATTAGACCCTTTAATGAATTCAGAGAGAATGAAGGAGACCACTTCTCCACACTAATTATTTGACCCTTAACATACCATGGTCCATTAGAAAGAACCAATTCCATTGTTTCCTCACTTCAAAGCACAAAGCATCCATCTCTTGCCAAGCCAAGTGAGATTAAATTTTCCTAAATAAAACCATTGCCTCCTCAATTCTGAATTTATTACATATGAAGGAATGTTCTCACAAAACACTTTTACCACTAAAGCATTTTAGAGTTTTCTTGTGTTTTCTAACACATTCTTCTAATACAACTTGATAGTTTCCCCATCTTCCATCATGCAATTCCCAATTCCCAAATTAGCAACACTTTTATTAGGCTTCTTGCTCCAGAACATAGCCAAACCATTACCTTCAGGTTCTTTTGCTTTGGAACATTCAAGTTTATCGTTAGATTTCTTGCAAGATCATGATCTCCCAAAATTCATTGTTGAACCACCTCCAGATCTTCAATTGAATCAGTTCTATTTATCCCATCTGATGCAATAGGAAAGATTACTACCAAATTTTAGCAAATTCATCTTCTTCTTAATTTGAATTCCCTACTGATTTATAAGCTAAATTTTCATTTTCAATAATCACCTCAGTCTTCTTTACAGATTCATTTAAAATAGATAATAGAGCAGAGCTAAAACAAATTTTAGACTTCATTTTTCTTTTGAATTTTGAAATCATCTTTGAACATTACACTCTTGCCTTTTGCAAAATCCTGACTAACCTTCTTCATTTTTAACAAACCACCTTCATTGATCATTAAGGGCTTACCTTTATTGGCATTAAGACGAACACCATTAGAAGCATCAACTCCCAGCATGGAAATTCCTGAAAAAGTGGGAGGTGATTATTTACAAAATCCTTGTACTTGTGATGCAGGGCCTCCATGAGGTAGTTTACGATTTGACCTTAAGACTTCATATGATGATAGGCGAACAATCTCCATCACTGGCAAGACTTGCCGATAAGACAATTTGATTTTTTGAACGAATAGTTTCTCTCTCTAGAAAATCCCACAGTTTCTCTCTTTAGCATTTCTCCACCTAAAGTTTGCCTCAACCTAAAATTGAAATAAATCTTCCACTCAAAGTATAAATATATCTTTTTGATAATCGATTTATCTGTCAGGTTTTGAATAAACTTATTCTGAAATCAACCTACATCTGAGCATTTCACTTTTTCTTGAAATCAATCTTTCACTCAAAGTTTAAATTCACTTTTCGATAATCATTGTATAGGTCAAGTTGTAAATCCAGTCATTCGAGAATCAATATCTCAACCAAGAAATTGGGTTTGTTTAAATATTAATATTTTAAACAAGGTTTAGAATCCCCTTTCTCATAATTGATCTTTCGATTAAGATCTAAATCCACACATTTTGGAATTGATCTCTTGTCTAAGTTTTCTATTTTGTCTAGAAATAAATCTTCCAATCAATATTAAAATTTACCTTTTTGATAGTCAATATATCGGTTAAGTTCTAAATGCACTCTTTTGTGAATATATGTTTTGTATGAGTATTCAGCTTTGCCCTGAAATCAATCTTTTAGATAAGGTTTAAATTTGGCTTTCAGATAATTGATCATCGACCATGTTTTAAATCTACTTGTTCAGGAATTGATCTCCTATCAGAGTATTTCTTGTCTAGAAATTAACCATCCACTCGTAGTTCAAATTCACCTTTCTGATAATCAATCTATAGGTCAGGATCTAAATACACTAAATTAGCAATAAATCTCATGTCTAAGAATTTTGTTTTTTTCTAAAATCATTCTTCTTATCAAAGTTTGAATTTTACCTTTCTGATAATAAATCTATTGATTAGGTTCTAAATCTACTTATTTAGGAATCAATTACCCATCTTGGTATTTTAGTTTTTTTATAATTTGATCCTCCATTAAAACATTACATTCACCTTTCTTATAATCGATCAATATGTCAAGTTTTAAATATACTCATTTTGGAATAGATATCCCATCTATGTATTCTTCTTTGTCTAGAGATCTATCTTCCAGACATGATTTGAATTACAACTTTCTTATAATTGATATATTGTTCATGTTCTAAATTTACTCATTCATAAATCAATAACCCATCTCAGTTTACTGGTTTGTCTTAAAATTCATCTTCCAGTTAATATTTAAACTCATCTTTTTCGTAATTGATATATTCATCACATTTTAAATACACTCATTCTAGAACCAATCTCCTATCTAATTATCCTTCTTTATTTGGAAATTGATCTTTAATTCAAAGTTTAAATTTCATCTTTTTGAGAATCGATCTATCATGAAAGTTCTAAATCCACACATTCAGGATGTTATCTCTTATTTTAGTATTCCGCTTTGTCTAGAAATCAATCTTCTACCTAGGGTTTAAGTTTTCCATTCCTATAATCTATCTATCAACTACATTCTAAATCCATCATTTAGGAATATATCTCTTGTTTGAGTATTTTACTTAGTCTGAAAATTAATTATTAATTCAAAGTTTAAATTAACATTTTTGATCATCAAAATAAAGGTTAGGGTCTAAATCAACTCATTTAAGAATTGATCTCTCATCTAAGTATTTAGCTCTGTTTAGAAATTGATCTTCCAAATAAGGTTTAAATTCTCCATTAGGATAATTAATCTATTGGACAGGTTCAAAAACCACTTATTCAAGAATATATATCTTGTCTAAGCATTTTCTTTGTCTAGAAATTGATCTTCCTGTCAAAATTTTACTTTCACCTTTCCAATAATTGATCTATCAATCATATTAAAAATTCGCTCATTTTGGAATAGATCACTTGTCTGAGTATTCCATATTTATGGATATAGATATTCCTATGAAAGTTCAAATTTACTTTTCAAATAATTGATCTATTAGTTAGGTTCTAAATCCAATCATTTAATAAACAATCACCTATATTAGTATTGCACTTTATCTCAAAATTAATCTTCCAATTAAAGTTTAAATTCACCTTTTTTATGATTAGTTTATCAGTTAAGTTCTAAATCCTCTCATTCATGAATCAATCTCCCATTTGAGTATTTTATGTTGTCCATAAATGGATCTTGTAGGTCAGGTTTAAATTCACCTTTCTATTAATGGATATATCGATGAGGTTCTAAATCCACTAATTCGGGAATCAATCTACCTTATGAGTATTTCACTTTCTAGAAATCAATATTCTAATTAAAGTTTAAATTTAACTTACCAATAATTGATCTATCGGTCAAGTTCTAAATCCAATCATTTGAGAATAAATCTCCCATCCAATTATTCCACTTACTCTCAAAATTATTCTTATAAAAGTTTAAATTCATCTTTTGATAAAAGATCTATCAATCATGTTCTAAACTCACTCATTTGGTAATAAATTTCCTTTATGAGTATCCCACTTTGTCTGGATAATGATCTTCAAGCAAAAGTTTTAATTCATATTTCTAATAATCTATCTATCTATTAGGATCTAAATCCATTAATTTGGCAATCAATCACCATCCAAGTATTCCACATTAATTGATCTTCTAATTTAATATTAAACTTCCCCTTTTCAATAAATGATCTATCGTTCAAGTTATAAGTCCACTCATTTCAAAATTAGTCACTTGTCTCAGCATTTTACATTCTCCAGAAATCAATCTTCTAGTCAAATTTTGAATTTCAGCTTTCCAATAAATGATGTGTAAGTTAGGTTAAAAATTCACTACTTTGGGAATTGATCTCCTGCCTAAGTATTATGCCTTGTCTGGAAATTAATATTCTAGTCAAAGTTTAAATTCACATTTTCAATAATTAATCTATTAATCTATTTCTAAATCCTCCCATTAAGGAATAGATCTCTCATGCTCAAATCATGGCGATTCAATATACCAGCTGTTTCTTCTCTTAGTCAGTGCATTGCTGAACTGAAAGTTTTATCTAGTAATAGTAGATTCAATGGTAATTTATACTGTTCTTTGGTTTTTATCTCTTGGAAAAAAATAAATCGGTTTAAGCATGGAGATGTTGAATTCAGTGCTAGTTTCAATGCTTCCCAGGCTATCAGGATGTCTTCCAATGCATTGAACTTTGGCATTATCTCAAGAATCTGAGGTTCTAACTAGCTTCAGCTGATCCATTCACATTGGAACCCCCCTCCACCTGAGTGGATTAAATTTAATTTTGATGCAGCCTTGTCACAATCTTATATGGCAGGTATTGGTGGTGTGTTTAGAGACCATAAAGGAGGTTTCTCTCAGCTTTTGGGGTCAAATGCTCTCATTGGGATATAGGAGCTTTGGAATTAGCTTCTTTTTAGCATTTGAAGGTGGTAATCACAGATAGCATGTTGGAAGCCAAAGGAATTATCATAGAAGGTGACAATTTTAATGTCATCCAACATCTACAAAAATCAGTGGAAAGGTTGAATGGGAGCTATAGGGAAATTAATTTTGAAGATTTATCTTTTCTCAAAGATTTTGGTACTGTCACTTTTTATTTTTGTTATAGAAATGCTAATAAGTTGGCACATTGTTGTGCTAAATTAGCTTTAGAAGGGAATTATTTTTGGGATGATCTCACTTGTAATAATGTGCCTCCTTGCTTTATATCGGTTTTGATGGAGGACGGTGATAGGTGTGCTATCACCTAGTAGTTTGTATCTAGGTTTATTTCCTCTTTGTCTTTAATGCATTTGGCATTTTCTTCCAAAAAAAAAGAATAGATCGCTCATCTCAGTATTCCACTTTGTCTAGAAATCAATCTTTTAAATAAGGTTTAAATTCTCCTTTCTAATAATTGATCTATCAGCTTGGTCTTAAATCTTGTTCGAGAATGGATCACCTATTTGAGTATTTCACTTTTTTAAAATGGATCTTACACTTAAAATTTAAATTCACCTTTTAGATAATTGATCTATTCGTTAGACTCTAAATGCACTCATTCAAAAATCGATCTTGCATTTGAGTATTCTGCTTTGTATAGAAATTGATCTTCAAGACAATGTTTAAATTCTACTTTCTTATAATCGATCGATTCCGGTTTAAATCCACTTATTTGAGAATCAAACTCCCATCTTAGTATTTCAGTTTTCTTGGAATTTAATCTTCTATTTAAACTTTATATTCATTTTTCTGATAATCAATCTTTATGTTATGTTCTAAATCTTCTCTTTCAATAAACAATCTCTCAGCTGAGTAATATATTTTGTCTAGAAATAAATCTTCCTGTAAAAGTTTAAATTCACCCTTATGATAATCTATCGATTGTTCATGTTCTAAATATATCTATTTAGGAATAATTCTCTTATATGAGTACTCCGATTTATCTAAAAATTGATCTTCTAGACAAGGTTTAAATTCTCCTTTCTAATAATCAATCTATCAATCATGTTCTAATTCCACTCATTCAAATATAGATCTCTAGTTTGAGTATTTTGCTTTGCCTAGAAATGAATCTTCCCGTTAAAATTTAAATTCAACATTTTGATAATCAATGTATCGGTTAGGTTCTAAATCCACTCATTCGAGAATATATATCTCATCTGGGTATTGTGCTTTGTCTAGAAATTGATCTTCTAAACAAGGATTAAATTTTCATTTTGGATAATCAAACTATCAGTTAGGTTTTAGCTTCTCTTATTCAGAAATTGATCTCCCACCTGAGTATTTCACTTTGTTTAGAAATTGATCTTCCACTAAAAGTTTAATTTCACCTTTTTTATAATGTATAGGTTAGGTTCTAAATCTACTTATTAGGTTATCGATCTCCCATTTATGTTTTTTTCTTTGACTAGAAATAATCTTCTAGTTAAAGTTTAAATTTTACCTTTTTGATAATTGATATGTAGGTCAGGTACTAATTAAACTCGTTTGACTTAAATATCCTATTTAAGTATTCCTCTTTGTCTGGAAATCAATCTTAATATGTCAAAATTTAAATTCACCTTTTTTTTAAAATAAAACCCACAGAGGGGCCTATGCATTAATATAAAAAATAGGTTACAAAGTCTTTATAGGAGATCATCAGCTCACTAATGCTCTTACAAGATACAAAAAAGGTAAAAAAAAAAACAACATACGAGCCAATTGTTTTCACTACAAAAAATTACACTGAACCCTAGTAACAATATAATTATGCTATAGAAAAGCATCCAAAAAAGAAAGATAATCTGATTACAATTAAGCCCAGTCTTTCTACCAAAAAATTTGAAAACATTCCTAATTTGCTCCACCTGCAAAAAAGAAAAGATGCAAAAGAAAAAATTACTCCAACACAAAAGATTAGTAGAATAATTCCAAAAAATGGAGTTGGTGCTAGAGAAAAAGAAACAAAAAATAAGAATGTTTCAAGTAAAGCCAGTCTTAGAGTTCATACTAATAGAGCTCAAAATACTCTCATTAATACTAGCCTCATTAGGAAAGTCCACAAGCCACTCAATCCTACCAGGGGAGACATCCAAAATCACCACAGATAACTTCAACCAGATCATCCCCAGAATACCAAAAGCATAGGACGAGTTAACTAGAAGCCAAATAGTGATAATCAAGGCAAAACACCACACCCAGCTAAACACATAGAACCAACCAACAAAAATATCAACAATTAAATTCTGGAAAGCACAGTTCCCCCCAGCAACCCAGTAGAGAACCAAGAAAGAGCACGGGTTATGCAAATTGCTAGAAAATAAGGCAAAACCATAATACAACCAGCAACTGCACTTAACAAACCCACCAATAGAAGATAAAATCCCAGCCATATCCCCACCATTACCCCCAACACCCAACCAATTAGAAGAGTAATAATGGGACCGACCTTAAGCAACAAAACCATAAAAATCATTGCTCCAGTCAAAATCTATAAAGACAATACATAATTAACGATACCCATCAATATGCCAGTCATCAATAACCCAAACTTGAGAATACCAAGTGCTACAGTAGCAGCACATAATGCCCTAAAGATAGGAAAGAGGCACAACTAACAAAGAAAAAATATCAATCCAGCAATGCACCCCAATAGCAAAAAAGAAAATGAGCCTCCAACAATACCAACAGAAGATAGGATAACAAAAATAGCTCCAGCCAACAAAAGAAAAGCCCCAAAGAGAACTAGGAAGAAACAAAAAAATCCACAAGACCAACTAATATGTTCATGATTGCCAGAAAGTCAAAAAAGCCCAACTAACACAAAAATCAAGGGAGAAGACCAACCAGGACACCGAAAAATAAGAAAAGCAGTCAAGTACTAACATAAGGAATCCCACACGCATCCAGGTAATGCAAACCTTTAAGAGGGCCAAGAATAGTAGATGGAAAAACATCAGTAAAGTAGCCAAGACTACAACCCCAATTAGCTAGCAAAGAGGCACAAGAATTATCAGCCTTACAAACTTGGAAAAAAGATTAATTCACAAACAACAAAAGCCTTTTATTTTCCTAATATGATAGCAGTTATTCGGGTAGAAACACACCTCCACATCCTAAAAAGGAATAATGTTCACACCAGAATTAACTTTAATATACAAATTAGTTAAATTAAGAGGGATGCATAATTGAATACCATAAAGAATAGCCCCAATAAGAGCAGAAATAGCATTACCATTTTGAACTGGGCCCACAAAGGCAACAATAAGATGGCCACAACTATATCGAATAAGGCCACCACAGCTAGCCACAAAATTAGAGAAAACACCATCAACATTCAATTTAAAGAAATTAGGAGGGGGCTTAATCCAATAGATAACATTAAGAGCAAAAGGAGCTCTCTCCCAACTAACCCCTAAAGTAGTGCTAACATCGTAATAGTTTTTAAACTCTTAATAGAAACCAAGTTAACAGCCACAAGAGCTAAAATCTTATCCTCCACCCTTTGAATAACATTTAGATGGTTCATTCTCACTCCATTGAAAATGGAGTTATTCCTTTCCAACCAAAGAAACCAAAGAATTAAGGAAGGTATAGCATTGTGAATGTGACCTTTAGTATCAATAAAATAATACATAAGTAAAAAATAAAGGGAAAGGTGAGCATTAAAACAATTTAGCTGAAACATATGATCAAAATAAACCCACGTTCTAACAACCACATGGCCAGAAACAAAAAACATGATGCATATTCTCCATGTGAAAATAACATTGACACTTAGAAGCTAAACTGAAACACTTTTAATTAGATTGTCCTCTATAAGAATAAATCTATGTAAAACTCTTCACACAAACATAGAAACTATAGAATGGATGCTCTTATGTCAGATCTTAAAAAAATATTGTCAATGTTGCCTTTCTCTCTAAAGGAATGCCACACATTCTTAAGGTGAAAACACCATCTTTGTATAAGTCACATATCTTTAGAAGTAGTATTAAGAGGAAGGTTTAAAATATGGTGAATAATAAAGTCAAGAATCATAGTAGAAAGTTTATTATTATCCTAACAACTCTCATTGAAAATAATATTAACTTTTACCGATGAAGAAGAAGTAGAATTCAGAATAGAATCAATAGAATCTTTACCTAACAATTTATCTTGCCAGAAAAAATGTTACCTTCACCAAGCCCCCAAGAAATAAAGGGCTCAACCTCCCATTTGACCTTGAAAAGCCTTTTCCAAACTTTAGAGTCACCAATTTGAGGAGAGATATTAGTCGGATGGATACCCACATAATATTTAGAGATCATAAAGTTAGCCCATAGATTCACTTTAGTGCGTAAATTATACCAAAGTTTAAAGGAAAAGACCTTAGCAAGGTCATGTAAAGTTTTGCAACCAAGACCACCTTCAGTCTAAACACCACAACACTTATCCCAAGCAGCCTAAGAAATTTTAGAAGAAGTGGAAGTACCTTTATTAATAAGCTTGTGAATCCTACTGCAAACATCATGAGCAGGAAAAATGTTTTGAAACATATAAACAGGTAAAGCACAAAGAACAATTTGGATCAGAGACACTCTACCACCAAAACTAAGAAAATTAAAATCCCAAGATAAGAGCTTATTCTGAACAAAAGCAATAAAATCGTCAAACAAAAATGTCTGTCTTCTACCTTTAAACAGAAGAACACCAAGATACTTAATATGCAAGTTAAAAAGAGTAAAACCAGTAGCATCTTTAATAGATAAAATACTCTCATTGGAGATTCTCTTAGAAGCAATATAGCAGCATTTATTTTTTACTTAAAGAAAGGTAACTAACCATTTCAAAGAGATTGAAAAACTCCATAATTTTATGAATTCTATTAATAGTCGCGTTAGTAAAAATAATAAAGTCACCAGTAAAGCATAAATGGGATAAATTGAAGCCACCCAAAGTTCCAAAGTAAAGACCAGAATTCAACTCAAATAAATTAGAGAGACCCCTAGACATAAACTCTGCCACAATAACAAAAAGGGTGTGGGAAATAGGATCACCCTACCTTAAGCCATGAGAAGACTTGAAGAAAGCATAATTGGTGCCTTTAAGAATGATGGAAAAATAAATATTTTCAATACAATTCTTAATAAGATTAATAAACATAGATTTAAAGCCAAAAAGCTCAAGAATAAAGTAAATGAAATTCCAATTAATGTTGTCATAAGCCTTAGCAATATCAAGTTTCAAAATCTTATTTCCCCCTCTTAGCCGGACATCCAAATCATAACTTAATTCCTGAGCCAAAAGAATATTCTCCGTGATAGCCCAACCTTTCATAAAACCCATTTTGTTAGGAGAAGTAATTTTAGATAAAATGGAAGAAAGATGATTCAAAATAATTTTAGAAACCAATTAGTTGAAGAGAGTACAAAGTCTAATAGGACGGAAGTCATTCCAAGTTTGAACATAATTATTTTTAGGAATATGCACTAATGAGGTAGAAGTAAAAAAATTTGGGAATAGGATTACTAGCAAAAAAAATTAAAAATAGAAGAAAAAATATCATTATGAATAATGCGCCAACATTTTTTAAAGAAAAGAGTCGTGAAACCATCAAGACTCGCCACAGAATCACTATTCAAGCCCAACAAAGTATCTTTAACCTCCTCAAAAGAGGGGGGCCTAGAAAGAAAAGCATTCTCCTCAAGGGATAGAAGGTTGGGAATAAAAAGAGTGGTCCATAACCAGAATAGGATTGAAAACTTTATTAAAATAGTTTTGAAAATGAAGCACAGCTAAATTAGCAATCTCAACAAGGTTATCAGAATAGGCGCCATCCTCTCTTTGGATGTTGTTGATACTATTCTTAATCCTTTTTCTCTTAGTTAAGGTATGGAAGTACTTAGTATTATTATCACCCACAACTAAGTGCTTATTAGTAGCTTTCTGCATCCAAAAGACCTCTTCCTGAACTTAAAAGTTAAAAAGATCAAGCTTGGACTGCTTTAACAAAGAAAAATTAGCATCTGAAGGATCATCCTGACATAAATTATCATTAGCATTCACACATTATTCAGTTTGTAAAATATTAGAAAAGATATTTCTGAACACATTGTGATTCCACGAATTCAGAACTTTCTTCAACCTCTTAAGCTTAAACCAAAGTCTTTTCATACCAACAATAGAATTATGAGGATATAAAGCTTGCCAGTTATAATTAACAACATCAAAAAAGGAATTATTAAGTAACTATATTTTATGGAATCTGAAGTTAGAAGAGGCATTACATCATTTATTGTTAATGTTGATAAGCAGAGGAGAATGTTAGACAAGGTTATACTAAGATGCTGCACATTATTGAAACTAATAGAATTAATCCAATAATCATTAAAGAGCACACGGTCAAGCCTTTACCATAAGTGACCCCTATTCCAGGTAAAGTTATTGCCAACAAACCCAATATCAATCAAATTATACGACAAAATTATATTATTAAAATCAGACATAGAACGATAAGAAGGTGAAGACCCCCCAATTCGTTGAAAAGGGGTAGTGATAGCATTAAAGTCACCACCAACCAACCAAGGCAAATGACATATACTATGAAAATTCGTAAGCTGATCCCATAACAATTTTCTAATGTAAAGGGAAGATGTAGTATACACAAAAGATCCACAATAATGAAAATTAAAGCATCAATTTTACAATGCATGACTTGAATAAAATCTCCAATTACATCAATTTTAATAGGATTTTTCCAAAAAACCCAGATTTTGTTAGCCACATTCGCAGTGGCATGATTAAAATCCAGAAAATGAGAGATACTAAGCAACCTAGAACCAGGGATAAGGGGTTCCGGTAAGATAAGAATAGAAATGTTATGAACACGACATAAATTTTTAACATGAATCCCAAAAGACGGACAACCAGTGCCCCTAACATTCCAAATAATGGTACTAAACAAAAAGACATATTAATGAGAAGTATTTAGACGAGTATTTCTAGAAGTGTTTCTATGTAGTTGCAAAGAGATATGCTTTGACTTCCACCTTCTTTTACTATGAATTTAAATAAAACTAGTATCATTATCATCTTTGGCAAAACATTTAGCAGCAATATGCATTTCCTCGGTATCAATAAGAGCTTCACTATTATAATTAAAAGTTGAACGAGTCCTACTATCATTTGAATGATCCATGTGTAAATTAGGACAATCATTCTCCATAAACCTACTATCATCCTCCCATTTATCAGTAGCCTTAATGACCGGTTCTTTAAAGCTGGTTGAAGGTATCTGACAGTGATCTATTGACATAAATTCTCCATCCTCTAAAGCCATGTCATTCTTCTCACCTTAAATAACAACCAGTTGATCATCAAAATTATTTACCTTCATGGATTCCTGAATAATTAATGGATTAGGAAACATAATATCACTAGCATCAGATATATTGTGGTTAAAGAAAGAGATGTTTCAACATTATGTAAAGCATGGTCCACAATTTTCTCATAATGAGTAGAAGAAACATTTAAAAGAACAACTCCTTGATTTTGAGGCACATTAAAATAATCATTTAAACCAACAGGTAGATGGTCTTTCTCAATTCCCACCAATGGATTCTCACAGAGGGGAGTGGCTAGAGTTAATATCCACCCATGGTATTGAATTAAGTTGAGGATCATTTGTAGGTACAATAGGATCCATTTCAGTAACTTTATCCCAATTAGATTGTTTCAAAGAATTCTGAACAGAACACAGGTGAGTGTGTTTCCAAAAACATTCATTTAAAGCATGCTCGTGCATTTTACAGAAAGGGCAAAAGATAGGTAAATTCTCAAACTCAATTTTTGGAAATAGCCTTTGATTTTGGACCCAATCCAAATTTCATTTGGCTGTTTCTTAGAAACATCCTATTCAACCAACACCCTAGCAACTAATAGCCTCGAAACAAAAGCAGTAGCTTGATCAGTCTATAAGGGATGGCTGAAGATAGAAGCCATACCAAAGAATTTGATAGTTAAAAAAATGCAAACGCAAATTAAGAAATGATGTCCAAACCGGAGCAATAGGAGACTCCTCCCTAACGTCAAAATCTGGAGTCCATTTCAATAATCGCATTTGACTCGCTTGAATATAATACGATCTTCTAACAAAAATTTAACTATAGTCAAGGTCATCGGCCAGTCCAATGGAAACATTCCTTTGATTGAGTAAACTAACATGAAATGATCTAGAGAGCTTAGGATTAACGAAGAACTTTTGAATGACATCATTATTAGGCATTATCAAGATAAAATTACCAACCAAAGTTAAGGCATAAGGAGCAGTTAGTCATTTCGCTACTGAATCCTCAAAAAGAAAATCCAGACAGCCCTTAAATGATGACTAAACAAACTTAAATTTTGGAGATAATGAGGAAGATCTAGTGAGAGCCTCTTTGAAAGATCTAGTTTTTCCCTCAAAACTAGAGGAAGAAATAGGGTTCGATAACGACGAGGTCTTTATCGCCCCACTCAAAAAAAAAAAAAAAAAGAGAAAAACAAACACAAAGCATGATAGAGATCCAGTAAAGAAGATCAACAAAAAATAATAAAAACCACAAAAAAACTAAGCCAGGAGGGCCAGAATCGAGGCATGAGGAGGAGACCTAAAATCGCCCAGAAAGCCTCAAAGAAAAGAGATGTTGAGGGCTAGGATTTGATTTATCTTGCTTTGTTTGTAATTAATCTAAAAAATTCACCTTTCTGATATATCGACATTGAGGAGACCAAAATTCACCTTTATGATAATCAATTTATCAATTGGGTTCTAAATTTACTCATTCAGGAATCGATATCTTATCTGAATATCTTGCTTTATTTGGAAATTAATCTTTTAGTCAAAGTTTGAATTTTTCCTATTCTAGAATAAATATATCGGCCAAGTTCTAAATCCACTCATTGAAAAATTGATCTCATATAAGAGATATTCTCCTTATCAAGAAATAAATCTCTAGAATAATTTTAAATTCTCCTTTCCGATAATTGATCTATCGTTTAGGTTATAAACCCACTCATTCAGAAATTGATCTCCCTTCAAAGTATATCATTATATGGAAATTGATTATCTAGTCAAAGTTTAAATTCAGTATTTTAATAATCAATATATTTGTTAGGTTCTAGATTCACTCATTTAGGAATAAATGTCCCGTCTAAGTATCCTGCCTTATATTGAAATCATTCTTGCATTCATAGTTTAAATTTACCTTTTTAATAATTGATCTATCAGTTAGGATCTAATTAACTCAATCTAGAATCAATCTCATGTTCGAGTATCCCTACTTAATTGGAAATTGATCGTTCAGTTAATGTCTAAATTGGCCTTTTTGATAATTGATGTATATGTCAGGTTTTAAATTAACTAATTTGGTTATTAATCTTTTATATGAGTATTCCACTTTCTTTAGAAATTGATCCTCCAATCTAAGTTTGAGTTTTACCTTTTTGATATTTGATCTATAGATTTGGTCCCAAATCAAACAACTCAATAATTAATCTCTTGATTGACTATTCTGTATTATTTGGAAATCAATCTTCTCCTCAAAGTTTTTATTTCGCCTTTTTGATAATCAAGCTATTAGTATGATTAAAATCCATTCTTTTGGGAATCGATCTCCCATCTGATTATTTTATTTTATTTTGAAATCAATCTTCTAATCAAAGTTTAAATTTATCTTTTTAATAATTGATATATTGTTAAGGTTCTAAATCACTCATTCGGGAATCAATCCCCCCTCTAAGTATTCTTCTTTGTTTGGAAATCAACCATGAAAATAATATTTAAAATTACTTTTTTGATAATTGATCAATTGGTTTGGTTCTAAATTTACTCATTTAGCAATTGATCTCATGTCTAACTATTTGGTTTTATCTAGAAATTGATCTTCTGAATAAGGTTTAAATTTGCCTTTTTAAATATTAATCTATCGATCTGGTTCTAAATCCACTTATCCAGGAATATATCTCCTGTCTGAGTATTTTACAATATATAGAAAATGATCTTCCACTCAAAGTTTAACTTCACCTTTCTGATAATTGATCAATCAGCTAAGTTCTAAATCCACTTATTCCAAAATTGACCTCCCATCTTTCTTTTTCACTATGTCAATCTTCTAGTCAAACTTTAAATTCACGTTTCTAATAATTAATCTATTTGTGAGGTCCTAAATCTACTCATTCAGGAATCAATCTCCCATCTAAGTATTTTGCTTTATCTAGAAATTGATCTTCTTGCAAAATTTTAAATTCAACTTTCATAAAATTGATCTATCGATTAGGTTCTAAATCCATTCATTCAGGAAACATTATCTCATCTAAGTATCCCACATTGTAAAGAAATTGATCTTCATGTCAAAGGTTAAATTTACCTTTCTGATAATCGATATATCTGTTAAGTTTTAAATCTACTAAGTTGTGAATCAATCTCTCATCTGAGTATTCTAACTTATCTAGAAATCGATGTTCCAGTCAAAGTTTATATTCACCTTTTCAATAATGAATCTATCAATAATGTTCTATATCCACTCATTTAGGAATAGATCTCTGATCTAAGTATTCCTTTTTTTTAGAAATCAAATATTTAGACAAGGTTTAAATTCTCCTTTCGAATAATTAATTTATTGGCTAGGTTTTAAATCGACTTGCTTTGAAATTGTTCTCCTATCCAAGTATTTAACTTTGTTTAGAAATTAATCTTCCACTTAAAATTTAAATTCACCTTTTAATAAAAGTTATATTTGTGAGACTATAAATCCACTCATTCAAAAATCTAACTCTTATTTGAGCATTACGCTTTGTTTAGGAATTAATCATCTAAATAATGTTTAAAGTCTCTATTCTGATAATCGATCGATCAGCCGGTTCTAAATCTAGTTACTCGAGAATTGATCTCTGATCTTAATATTTCACTTTTTTTAGAAATTTATATTTAACTCAAACTTTATATTCACCTTTCTAATAATAAATGTATAGGTTAGGTTCTAAATCCACTCTTTCAAGAAAATGATCTCCTAGTTGAGTATTCTATTTCTTCTGGAAATCAAACTTCCGATAAAAGTTTATATTCACCTTTTCAATAATCGATCTAATGGCCAGGTTCTAAATCCACTTATTCGGTAATAGTTCTCCCATCATATTACTCATCTTTATGTAAAAATTTATCTTCTATATAAGGTTTAAATTCACCTTGTTGACATTCAATCTAGTTGTCAGGTTCTATACCCACTCATTCAGAAATTGATCTCCAATCTATGTATTGTGCTTTATATAGTAATGAATCTTGTAGTTGAATTTTAAAATTACCATTTTGATAATCATTTTATTGGTCAGGTTATAAATACACTCATTCAAGAATAGATATCACTCACAAGTATTGTGCATTATCTTGAAATTTATTACCTAGACAAGGTTTAATTTTCCAGGTTCCAAATTCAATTATTTCAAAATTAACCTCCCATCTCAAAAATTTTCACAATGTCTGGAAATCAATCTTCCACTCAAAGTTTAAATTCATCTTTTGATAGTCAATCTATATGTCAGGTTGTAAATTGATCTTTCATATGAGTATTCCACTTTGTCTAAAAATTGATATTTTAAATAAGGCTTAAATTATTCTTTTTGATAATCGATAAATCGGCCATGTTCTGAATCTGCTAATTCAGGAATCAATATATAGTCTAAAAATTATATTTTGTCTAAAAATTAATCTTCTAGTCAATGTTTAAATTCACCTTCTTTATTATCAAATATACTGCTAAAGTTCTCAAAGCACTCTTTTGTAAATATAACTCTTGTATGAGTATTCAGCATTATCTAGAAATTGATCTTTTAGATAAGTTTTGATTTTGCTTTCTGATAATTGATCATCATCCAAGTTTTACATACACTTATTTGGGAATTAATCTCCTATCAGAGTGTTTCACTTTGTCTAGAAATTGATCATTCGCTCAAAGTTTAAATTCACTTTTCTGATAGTCAATCTATATGAGAGGTTATAAATCCACTGATTTATAAATCAATTCATGTCTAAGTATTCTACTTTTTTCTAAAAAAACAATCTTCTAGTCAATGTTTGAATATCACCATTTTAATAATTAATCTATCATATAGGTTCTAAATCTACTTATTTGGGAATCAATCTCCCATCTTAGTATTTTACCTTGTCCGAAAATTGATCTTCCATTAAAAATTTATATTCGCCTTTCTTATAATATATCAATAGGCCTGATTTTAAATCTATTCATTTTGGGAAAATATCTCCCATATGAGTATTTTTCTTCTTCTGTAAATTTGATCTTCAAATAAAAGTTTGAATTCCACCATTTCTGATGATCGATCTATTGGTCAATTTCTAAATCCACTCATTCAGGAATCAATCTCCCATTTGAGTTTTTGCTTTGTCTGGAAATTGATCATGTTGTCGACATTTAAATTCACCTTTCTGATAATCAATCTATTTATCACGTTCTAAATACACTCATTCACGAATTGATCTCCCTTTTGAGTATCCTGCTTTGTCTTGAAATTGATCTTCAAATTAAAGTTTGAATTTAATATTTTTGAGAATTGATCTATCAGCCAATTTCTAAATCCACTCATTAAGGAAGTAGTCTTCCATTAAGGAAGTAATCTCCCATTTGAGAATTGATCTTCCATATAAGGTTTAAAGTATCACTCATATGAGGATTTCTCTTGGTCTAAAAATTAATTATGTAGTCAAACATTAAATTCACCTGTTTGATAATCAATCTTTAGGTAAAGTTCTAAGTTAACTCATTCAATAACTGATTTCTCATATGAGTATTCAGCTCTTTCTTGAAATCAATCTTCTTGACAAGATATGAGTACCAATTCTATTAAGCCTTTAAAGTATCAGATCCACTCCTTTTGAATTTTGCACCAAGTGAATTTTAGTCCACATATTCAATTTCATGAAAATCATTGCAAGATATTAAATTCTTCATTTCTTTTGGTACAAGGGAAAATTTAAATCTTTACTTGTCCTCCTTAGAAAGAATGCAATTAAAATCTCCTTCTATCACCATAGGCAAATCCTTCGAGGAATAATTTCCCAAGCTATCCCAAAGACTTCTCCTTTTATAAACATCCTTGTTACTATCCCAAAGACTTCTCCTTCTATAAATATCCTTGTTACCATAAATAGTAGAAATCCTCAATTTGCCCTCTTTTTTTTTTGAAGAAAATGCATCAAATTGCATTAAAAAAACTAGGAACTTATTTCAACTCTAATGACTCGTAACAATTAATTCCCCCTTTAACACAGGCATAAATAAACGAGGAACCTTATTCATTCTAACATCATCCCAAATAAAAGAACTCAAAATACCATAGTTATCACATAATTAAGCTAACTTATTGCAACATCTATCAACACAATTGAAAATGGTGTTATTAAACTCATTTAATAGATGAATATCTTCATACCTTATGCTCCATTTTGTTTAAGCTTCTTCAAGAATTTCATGACATTGATATTGTCACTTTCAATAAAGATTCCTTTGTATTTAAACATTCAATCTTTCAACATCTCCTTAATAGTTTGAGTTGCCAATAATTCCAAAGAAGATATGTCCCAATGTATATACAGTTTCCCAAATGCTAGTAGGAATCTTCCTTTGTGGTCACGAAAAACTCCTCCAATGCCAGCATTATATGAGGAAAGTAATACAGCATCCATGTTTACATTAAGCCAATCGGGTGGAGGGGTATGCCAATGAAGGTTAGACAACCTAGAAGGTTTGTTGGCATCCCATATATCTGAGAATCTTCCTATCCCTTGAGGAAAAATTGAAGCATAGCTCATTGCATTAGAAGCAATAATCAAAGTGTTATCTTCCTTCCCATTATGTGTAAATTTATTTCTTGACTTCCAAGTTAAATAAACCACATAACAGTAAAGATTAATCAAAAAGGGACTTTGAGATGAGAGTCACTTATAGCAATCTGACAATGAATCAAATTCATGAAAAGCAAAGCCCCGTTCCTTGATTTGTTTAAGGACATCCTTCAGTTTCTTGCATTTTGCTACAACATGGTCTGTATCTTCAATTACATTACAACTCCTTGGGCAAGGATTATCCCTTTGCAATCTTCTATGTTTAAGGAATTCATTAGTAGGCAGGCCATTATTGAAAATTCTCCACCATAATGTTTCCACCATCGGGTTAAGCTTGGCTTTCTTGAGCTAGCTCCAAAATAGCTCCTTTTCTTATTGATTCACCGAATTCTCATATACCATGGAAGATAAAGATCTCCCATTGTTCTAAAACATAAGTTCCATTCTATCTTCATCCAACCCACTTCGAATATTGGTTTGTAAGATTTGACTTATAAGATCTTCCCCCATGATTCTTCTTGTATACTCCACATTCCAACTCCCACTATATAAGAAATTAGAAACTATAAATTTTCTGCATTCTTGAGGAGTAATAAAGGTTGGCCACTTGCTAATTCTTTTGTCTAAGATCCATATATCATTGAATACATCGATGTATTTCCCATTTTCAACCCTCCATTTCATAAATGGCCTTAAAGATTTGCCTCCCATCATAATGACTTTCCAAGATGAAGATCCTGTTCTTTTATTGTCTACCTTTTCCAATAGATTTCCATACTTTGGATAGAAAACTTTATGTAGAAAGGAATCTTTGTCAGTCATATATTTCCATGCATTTTTGGATCTCAACAGACCAACTTTAGTAGAGCAAGAGTATAGAGCTCTACCTCCTCCTTTGGTTGGCAAGCACATAGTAAACCAATTTACATAATGTATATCGTGTCTTCCATTAGATTTGTTTTTGGATTTAAGATTGTGTTTGTTTTAAATACTGATTCACCTCTCTATCTTTTTATTTAGCTGTGGGTTTGTTCTATAGGGCTTAACATCCCTAATGAACTTTCTAGTGCCATCAGAGCACTTTTAAGTGGTATCAGAGCAGGATTCATAAAATAAGTTTTTAAAAGCTTTTAAATTTTGATCCGTGGCTAATTTTTCAAATCGTACTATTGCGGAAGGTTATTCTATCACCAGACCACCTTTATTTAAAAATACTAATTTTGATTTTTGGAAAACTCGCATGTCTACTTTCTTGCAATCAATTGATTTTCGCATGTGGCATATGATTTTAACTGGTTATTCATCACCGTCACGTATTGTTAATGGAGTTAAAATTGATATTCCTTTTAATCAATGAAATAGGGAAGAATAACTCAATGCTCAATTGAGTGCAAAATCATTAAATTGCTTTTTCTGTGCTTTAAATTTTGAAGATTTTATGTTAGTATCCACGTGCACTACTGGTTAGGAATTTTGGGATAAACAACACACCATATACGAAGGCATTAATGAAATCAAGCAATCCAAGTTGAATATGTTAATGCATGATTTTAAACTATTTTCCATGAAACCTTTTGAAACGATCTTAGACATGTATATCTAATTCATTCATATTGTAACATCATTACATGCTTTAGAAAAGGAGTTTTCAAATTTTGAAAAAGTCAATAAAATTCTTCGTTGTTTACTTGACAAAATTGATGCCAAAGTTATTTCTATTTGTGAATCAAAAGATTTGAATGAATATTCTATTGATAATTTGATTGGCTCACTCATTGCCTACGAGCAAAGTTTTGGTCAAAGACTTTTGGATGCAAATGAAGCGATAGTGCTCAAAGCTGAAAATATGGAAAGAGATTGCTTAGTTGGTGATGAATTCAATGACTTGTCAAGCAAATCATAAAGCTCACCAAAGTATAAGCAAAAGTGGAAAAAAGGTAAAAATGGTAAGGATGTTCATATTCCTTCTAACGTTATTTGCTTTCAATGTAGGAAACCTGGACATAAGAAAAATCAATGCCCTAATTTAAAAATTCTTCCTATAAAAGAAAAGGGAAAGGCGAAGCAAAATTTACACTAGGGAAATAATGAAAGGCAAAAAATCTCATGGACAGAACTGGTTTCTGAAGCATCGGACCATGAGAGAGATAATGGTTAAAAGCCTTTCGTGTTTTTGTGTTTTTCTTTTTTATTTTTGTGTTTTAGTTTTGTTTATTCTTTGAAATCTTTGTTTTCTTGAAAGTTTTTTTCTGATCAAGACACACATTCACTTTTCTAAAAATAAAAAATCAACTTCCTATTTTTTCTTGAAA
Organism: Dendrobium catenatum; assembly: GCF_001605985.2. Lineage (NCBI taxonomy): Eukaryota > Viridiplantae > Streptophyta > Magnoliopsida > Asparagales > Orchidaceae > Dendrobium > Dendrobium catenatum. The sequence continues at coordinate 2,364,153 of NW_021319451.1, forward strand.
TCTTTGGTAAGTTGTGTTAAGTTGTGTTTGACTTCTCTAAAACAGTCAAAGGAAGAAAACTCATGTTTTTTACTCTCAATCTCTATTTCCAACAAGAGGTTATTCTACTTTTGATTTAAAATCTTTTTCATCTTTTAAATTAGTCTTTGAAACTAAATTTTTTATCTCCCTACATTTTATTTATCGCATAAGGATCTTTTGCAAGTTGTTGAATCTAACTCCTAATTTTCTTAATCAAGAATTTGCTTTATCAATGGGATGGGTTTAGTTTTGTTTTTCAGACTTTAGAAAGGTAGCATATTAAATAAAAAAAATTGGCCAATGATGCCAAAAATAAAAGATGCGCAATGATGCCAAATTAAAAAATATACACAAAAGTGCATCAAAAATCAAAAGATGCATAGTGCGCCAACCAATTTTCAAGAGGCAAAAAATAAGCCCATAAAGTTTAATGCTTACCATTCTTGTACTTCTTAAAAGCTTAAGAAAATCCTTTATACTTTCGATACTTGAGTTTGAAAATCTTGATTTCTGATTCAACAATTCGTGCATTAATCTTCTATTAGATATATTTTATGGAAAGAGTTTTGAAAAATAATTGTTTCTTTCTCTAATTTATTCTTTGAATTAGATATTGAATTAAAAAGGTTTTGAGCCTTTTAAAAGAACTTGAGTTTGGATGATCAAATTTTGGATTTCTAACTTTTTCTAGGCTATGCGTTGTCAATCCAATTCTACTAAGTTTTTGATTAAAACCAAGAGGTAACTTTCTCATTTTAAGAATATTTATTTTTTCACTAGATCAGGGAACATTTTTGTCTTTTGTTCGTATTATTTTTTGTTTGTGCCTCCTCTCTTTTTAATAATGTCAAAGGGAGAGAATGTAATGTTGAATTTGTATCCTTTTTTTTCTTTTCAAAAAAATTTTAAACAACAAAATTTTTTTATCTCCCCTATTTTTTAAAAGGGTTTATTCTAGTGAGGGGGAGATTAGGAGAAATTTTTTTTTTAAAATTCAAATTGAATTATTTGCTATCATCAAAAAGGGGGAGATTGTTACAGATCAATGGTTTATGATTTTGATGATAGCAAACATTTTTATTTCTCTACGACTGCCTTATGTACTAACATTTCACGTTCACACGATCGGACTGCAATTTGGAAACAGCTCAAGATTGGGTAGACTACATCTGAGTCAGTTTGTACCCTTTTTCCTTTCTGGAGTCTATTATATTTATTGTGGCTCCTGATGCTTTGTAATGTATAGGAGTTTCTGACTGTTCCCTAGAGTTTATTATTTTTAGTAACATCGTCCTGGACGATATTTATATTGGCCCGGACGATCTGTCCAAAAGCATAAACCCTAATTAAGACATCCTCATTAAAGAAGTCATCATTATGCAAAACACATCATCCTGGACAATTTTGTATCGGCCAGGACGATAGGCTCAATTCAGAAAGAATCTGCCTCCAGATCTACTTAGGAAATTCTTATTTTTGGATATCGGCCTGATTGATCGGCCTGGACTATAAAATATCGGCCAGGACGATCCATGACAATTTTTCCAAAATTTCTCTGGCAATTTTGGAAAGCAATTATTGGTGATTTCATCCGGGCCGATCGCAAGATCGTCTGGGCCGACTAGATATCGGCCCGCTTCATTTTAGGGCGATATTCAGGACGATTTTCCTCATATTTGAACTAATTGGCCAGGACGATATGTCTTTCATCCTGGACGATAAAGTTGACAACTTGCATTAATGAGCTCATTTTTAGCTCTTCTATTTAAGCTATGACATGACACTTTGTAAGTGTCTTTGGCAGCCATTGTAGCTTCATTTTTATGGGGGAAACTTGAAGATAAATCTTGAAAGGGAGTGAGGAACAGGTGAAGTCTGAGAGAGGGAGAAGATCCTGAGAGGGGAGACTCAAGGGAGTGTGGAGGGGGATTCCACACGGTTGCTCCGGCAGGCTTGCATCTTAATCATGTCAGATTCAAGGCTTGTCTCAAGGAAAGTTCACCAAAGAAGAAGTTCACTTTGGTGTCAAAGGACCCGGCAACTCCGCCGCACCGTGGAAGGTGGAAGTGATTTTGTAAGGGCTTCTCCGCCAAGCTGTGTGGGCTAAAAGAGAGACACTTGTTTTAGTGCAATACTTGGAGGGTGCCTCCAAGGAGTGGACGTAGGTCAAAGTTTGACCGAACCACTATAAATCTGGTGTGTTCTTTTCTTATTATTGCTTACACATTTAATTTCCGCATCGTTGGTTTTGATTGTGGAGAATCTTGTTTTTGGATTTAATATTGTGTTTGTTTTAAATACTGATTCACCTCTCTATCTCTTTATTTAGCCTTGGGCTAGCTTTATAGGGCTTAACATCCCTAACAAACTTTCTAGTGCCATAAGAGCACTTTTAGATCGCCTGTATCTAATCATCCCAAATGATATATGATCATCCTGGACGATCAGACTGTCTTTTTGACCAATCGGCATGTTCACAATAACTACACTGGATCATCCTGGACAATCTTGTGAATGGCGTGGATGATCCAGCCGATCCTTTAAATTTAGAGCCTTCCAGCCAATATTTCTCACTTCAATCTTCTTCTCCTCTCTTGTTTACTTTCTGTTTGCTTGCTAATGCCTGGCAAAAAGCGTGCTCATCAGACGTCTGGCAGCTCCTCGAGGGGCACGCTGGACCCTCATTTTCAGGAGGCAGGCTATTAGGCTTCCTACCATCGTTACAAAGAGTCCAACATTACTCTTTCCCGAACAATCAATCTAGCCTATCTCTCCTAACCGATACTTGATCTTTTCACTCACACCTCTCTTTGCTTTATTCTCACCCTCTCAGTCCGCTTTAGTTATGAAATTCTTTTTTAATTTTATGCAAACCTCTGCATAAATTCTTCCTATACTACTCTCACTTCTTATGTGAATCGACATCCAGTCGAGATCACATATCAGGATTGTATTAAACTATTATAGCTGTCCACAACTGGGATAAGCTACATACCCTTGTCTCTGATCCTGGCTTTGACTGGTCCACTACAAATCACTTTCTTCACCACACCAATGAACCCTTTCATGTTGGAGAGACTAACTCTTTACTTAAAGATGCTAGGATGATTTAGCACGTCCTTCGCACCTCTGTGATTCCCAAAGATGGCGACCGAATCCATATCACTTCACTACTTTCACTCACTAATTTTTACATTCTGGCACATAGTGAATTTAATGCCATAGACCTAATCTTTCACTACATCGAGCATTTGACTACCATTTAAGATTCAGGTCATAGAAGAAAGCCTAATCTTGCTCTAGGACACATCATTGCATATGTTCTATAATATAAATACAACCTTTAATATCCTTCTCCTCCCAACCATCCGCCACCCTTTTACTCAAACAATTCCTTCAATGGCCTTCACAGTAATCGTCTCCACCCAGGGGATGGGGAAGCTCAGGGGACCGAGGAGGAGGAGGCTCCCGCTCCTATTCCTGAACCTGTTCCTCTCCACCAGCACTCTCAGATGGATCAATTGAATGAGAGATTTGATCAGTAGGAGACCCGTTTCAATTCCTATGTTTCACACCAGCCGTAATATCACGAACAGGACATGAACTGGTTTGGTGCACAGTTCGCTACGCTCTCTAGTTACTTACAGCAGCCACCACAACCACCTTCTCCTTCTTAAGTTGATCAGGGGCCCTCATTTTACTTATTTTTTTGTTTTTTTTTCTCTCTAGTTTGTTTTTCTCTATTTTATTTCTCTTTTAGTTTTAGTTGCTTTAGTTCGCTTTTAGTTTCCCCCACCTTTTTGTGATGTCAAAAGGGGGGGTAGTCTGATGTATCTTGTACTTTTAATTCTTGAACTTAGTGAACTGCTTTTTCGTCACACTATTTTTACTGAACTGCCACAACTGCTTAGAATTCTCTGTTTATGTTTGTCATCATCAAAAAGGGGGAGATTGTTGTGAATCTGAGATTATGGATTAGACTTTGATGATTGCAAATATTCATGTTTTTTTATGACTGTCTTGCCTACTAATTTTTTAGGTCCACAAGATCAAACACAACTCAAGACCAGCTAAAGATTAAGTAGATTTAGGTTGAGTCAGTCTGTAATATTTTTCTTTTTCTTGTGTCAATTATAAAAGTGGTTCCTGATGCTAAGTAACCTTGCACACACACAGTTGAGAGGTTTCCTGAGTTTTTCTATTTTGAGTACATTGGCCTGGCTGATGTTCATATCAGTTAGAACAATCCAACTAAAAATAAAAACCCTAATTAGGGTATCCCTGTCAAGCAGCCATCATTAAGCAATTCATCCTGGATGATCCTTATATCGGCCAGAATGATAGGCTCAAATTAGAAAGAATCATCCACCATGATCAATTTAGATATTCTTTATTTTAAAACATCAGCCAAAACAAACTCACAATCGGCCTGGACGATGCAGCATAATTATACCTAAATTAATCTGGCAATTATAAAAAGCAATTAAGGCTGATTGATACAATCACATCAGCTGTGCCGATTGCATAATCGGTAAGGATGATGGACTGGATGATTAACATAGTCCAGAATCTATTCAGGGCGATGTTCAAGAAGATTTACCTCGGATTTGAACTAATCGCCCAGGATGATATGGTATCAGCCTGGACGATGTAACCAATTTTCTTCTGATCGTCCAAAATCATCCCGACTGATTGAGCTTACTTTGTATTGATTGTCCAGGACGATATTCCTATTATCCTGGATGATAATGTTGGTTCTTGAAATTCTATATAAAGGACCCAAATTTTCTCATGTAAAAAGACCTTGAGTGCTGTTGTCTTGACCTGAGAGATCCTTGGGTGAGGGAGAGAGAGAGAGAGAGAGAGAGAGAGAGAGAGAGAGAGAGAGAGAGGAACTTATGAGGGGGTGTTTGTGAGAGGGTTAACAAAGGTTGCTCCAATAAAGGTTCCAAGTTGTGATCTCTGTTCTTCGTCCTTCATGCTTGGGAGGTTCTTCGGAGGTCTACTTCAGCAAAAGGTAGGGGTTCTCTGCCCGCTTAAGGAGGAAGCAAAAGGAGTCGGTTCTCTGCTGCACCGAGGTTTGTGAAAAGGAGTCTGTTATAAAGGCTTCTCCGCCTAGCTGTGGGAGCTAAAGGAGAGACACTTAGTTAGTGCAATACTTAGAGGGTGCCTCTTAGGAGTGGACGTAGGTCAAGGTTTGACCGAACCACTATAAATCCAGTGTTATCTTTCTTTGTTTTACTTCCGCATTTAATTTCCACATCCTCTACTCTTGTGGTGAATTATTTTTGTTTTAATTTTGTGCTTTACCTAAAGAAAAAAAATTTAAAATACCAATTCACGCCCCCCCTCTCGGTTAGCCTCGGGCTGGTTCTTAAGGGCTTAACATCCCTAGAGAACTTTCATTAGGAACCTCTAAATCCCCCACAATGTATTGTGATGATGATTCTAAAACTTGAAATGTAGCCATATTTGATCTCCATATCACAAGAATACCCCATTCTTTGGCAAACTACATTCCTGGATAAGCCTTCTGAAGGAACACAAAAAAATTCCCATTCAGAGCCAATAAGTTGATCCACCTCTTTTCTTTCAAAAGAAGTGATTTTTGTTTCCAATAAACCAATTAAAAAAACCCCATATTCTTTGGCAAACTCCTTCAAGTATAGAGAAGCTCTTCTCTTCCTAGCTCCTCTATAATTGTAAAATGATTTGGTTGAATTCATTAAATCAAAGGGGATGAGGACCCCATATTATATTTTTTTTTTTTAGCTTCATCCCTCCTACTGCAAGGAGCTATGTTAATTGGACCCAATCCTTTTAACTGTTTAGTACCTTCTTCAAATTCTCTCTGCTGTTGATAAGCTCTTGTTTTGAGTCTTTGATTGATCCTTTCATTTCTTCACACAAGTTGTTCTCAACCACATCTATAAATATAATTTCTCCTTCCTCTAATAATTCATCTAGGATACTAAATTTTTTAACAGAGATAAAGCTAGAGGAATGAACATTCATACCTTTATCAACCTTGTTTTCTCAGTAGGTCTCATTGTTCTGAATTTGAATGTTCTCAGTTTATGGATCTATATTGACTTCCTCTGTATGAGTAACCAGTTCCTCCACATTTAATATCTTCACAGTTTCCATTGCCTTCCTAACTAGCCTATTATTGACAGCTACAGCTCTATTTTCAGCATTTTTTTTTTGTCCCGAGAGATGGGATTTCTGATAGCATTTTTAAAAATCCTTTTTTCCTACCATAATTGACCTCAAGCCAAGGGCCATAACCAATCTTTTCTGCATTTTGAGCTATAGTATTTATTGCATTGTTGAGTTTTGAGTTGCCTTCTACCAACTTCTTTGTAGTTTTCCCATCCTCCTTTGAAACAGTGATATAATTTGATGATTTTTCCAAGTAGTTGTTCTTGATGTGACCAAAATTCCCACAACAAAAATAAAAAAATGGAAGCCTTTCATATTCTATCTTTTGAAAGGACTTGCCCGAGCTCCCTTCCACCCAAACTCCTATTGATAAGTTAGTGTCCAAATTGATACGAACACAAACCCTTCCAAACTCCCAGCTTTTAGAATTTGTTCCACCACTTAGAATACTGAATTTATCTCCCAGCATCTTGTACTGCAACGAATCTCTATTTTGGATGATTTTTCAAGCCAACCTGGCTCTCAAAGGTCTAGCTCAATCCAAGTTATAATAAAAACCTCTCCCTCCCCAATAGATTGGTTTACATAGATTATCCCAACTCAGATAGTGTATACCAAGATTACCATCCTTTTTGTCCCAAATAAATTTTCTATAATTTTTATCCAATACTTTCAACACACTTTTAGGAACAAAAGAAAGAGAGAAATAGAAACACGATATAGAAAGGAATGTAGATTTAATGTGAGAAAATTTTTCTGCCAATGATAAGAGTTTATATCACCAAATATGAATCAACCTCATTGCCTTATCAAAGATAAATTGATAGTCTTCAGCCATTATTGTTCTCATGGACACTTTAATACAGAGATAATTGAATTGCTTCACCACCTTGAAGCCCATAATCCTTTCAATAGATCTTCACTTCCTATTCTTCACATGGTTTCAAAAAAGAATGGTTGATTTTCTTGCATTGATCTTTTATCCTATCCAAAAACAAAAATTAGATAAATATTTTTAATTTTCTTCACATCTTATTTCTTTGCTTTAGAGAAAATTAGAATATCTTCTGCAAAAAGAATATGAGTAACACTGGGTCCATTATGCATAATCTGAATACCCATCAAACTTTCTTTCTGTTTGAACACATTAGAAAGAAGTTGAGAGAAAATAATGAAGTGGTATGGAGATAAGAGACATCCTTGTCAAAATCCATTCCTGGATTTATTCTATTTGGAAAGTGTTCCATTTACAAATACTGAAAATTTAGGATCAACAAAGTACTCCATGATCCAGCCAAGAAATTTTTGATGAAAACCAAAAATTTCCAAAACTTTCTCTAACGTTTTCCAGCACATGTTATCATCGCTTGTTCCATGTCAATTTTGAAAAAAAAAACAATTCCTTTTGATGCTTTGGAAAATCTGAACTTTTGAAAAACCTCCTAAGCTACAAGAATATGATCTTCAAGAGACCTACCATTAATGAAGGCTGCTTTCTCTATAGATACTTGCTTATGAATAGTTGGTTTCATCCTGTTTAAGATAGTTATTTCTATAACCTTGTAAATTGTCCTACAAAGGCTAGTTGGTCTGAATTCGCTTAGAGTAGATGGATTTTCAGGTTTAGGAATAAGATTCTTAATGTTTCTTTCCATTCGTCATTAATTGATCCCAATTTGAAAAAAAAAAAATCTATTGCATTCCTAAAATCATATTTAATAATGTGCTAATAGTATCTTAAAAAGGAGTAGCTTATACCATCATTCCCAGGTGAGATGCACCCCTCGGTTTGAAGGACCACTGCTTCCACTTCCACCATCACAAGTTCCTTATTCAAGCACACCTTGTCATTTTCATCCAGCGAATAAAAAAGATTAATCCATCCATCAAAATTATAGGATCTATCCTTCCATTTTCACTCAAAAAATTGCAATAAAATATCTTCAATTTGTTCTTTATCAATGAATACTGCCCCAGAGCTATCCTTGATTTTGTAAATCCAGTTGGAATTCCTTCAAGTTGAAGCAAATGAGTGAAATAATTTAGAGTCAGAATCACCATCAGACAGCCACTTTACTTGGCTCTTGCTTCCACCATGTATATAAATGTGCCTAGATCGAATTGAGTTCATTCACTTTAGATTTTAGAAGCCAGCTTTCCTCCTCCGATATCCACCCAGCCTTAACCACCTTCAATTGTAGCACCAATATAATTTCCTTCAGCTCATCTTTATGCACCAAGAAGTTCTTATGCTTTGCTCTACTCCAAAAAACATTAACTTTTTAAGGATGTTAAACTTTTTATTCAATAATTCTACACAATAACCTCCTATTTTAGTTCTCCAAGCTGATTTAATAATAGTTAAAGATGAAGGATAGGACACCCATACCTCTTCAAATTCGATTATTTTTTATGATTTGAATCTATGATCCAGCAAATTCAACAACATTGGACTATAATCTGATGCAACTCTAGCTAGATGTCTCACCTCCATATTTTTTGAAGAATTTAATGTAGCCATATTTAAAAAAAATATCTATCAAGTCTTTCCAAGATGCGAGCACCTCCAACCTTGTTGTTACACAAGTAAATTTTGGCTCAGCAAAATAAATCTCATGAAGTTGATTGTTCACTATGAAGGATTTCATTTCTTTAGAAGCTAGAGAGAAACGAAATAACTTTCCTCTCCTTTTATCCTCTTTAGACAACAAACAATTATAATCCCCTCTTATAACCATAGGAATACTATTGGTGTAAAAATCTTCCAAACCAAAGTAATATCCTTTGAACCACCTCCTTGCTGCTGTAAACTAAAGCTATCCTCCAAACTCCTTTATTAATAACCATAAGATCCTCGATCACCACTTGTTGAGAATAATTCATGGAAAAGGAAGAAACCTTACTTTGCAAAAGTATGAGAATTCATCCTGACATTCCTTCTAAAGGAACCTAAAGAAGTCCCAAGAATCACTAATAAGATTATTAACATCTTCCCTGCTGATATTGAAAATTTTTGTCTCAAGAAGCCTCACAAAAAAAACTCCATTATCTTTTACTATCTCTTTTAGGTATAGAGAAGCTTGTTTTTTCCTAACTCCTCTACAATTCCAAAACATAATTGAAGTCATTGAATAATCAAAGGTGAATGGATCCCCACACTTTAATTACCATCTCCATCCTTCTTTCTACTCCTTGATAATAATTTGATAGGTCCAAAACTTTTCAACACTTAAGCTAATTTAACGTTATAGTTCACAGAGCTATATTCCTATTTCCCTGCAACCTTTGCAGCTTTTGGATGAGGAATTGGCGAATAGGTTCCTTCATGATAATTAGTTATTTCATTTGTAATTTCTTCAAACTCTCTAAAAATCACCTAATCATCACAACTGTTATTAATAACAGGGATCAATTCTCCTTCCTCTGGCAATACAGACAGCACTGAAAATTTGTGCACGCCTATATTGGAACACATTTTATCAAAATCAAAAAAATAAACTTGCTTTGTAGTATTATCAGTTGGCTTAGCTCCAATAGCATAATCTTCCTTGGATGAAATCTCAGCTTGAATAGAGACAAATATTGCATTTGCAATAGTTTGTTTCTTCTTATCTTCAACATGCTTATGCATATATTCCTTTACAGTAGTTTTCTTTTTTGAATGGCAGGATTCCTTTTATTGAAAATTTTTTTCTTACCAGAATTTACATGTATCGAAGGCCCATAATTAGAGTTTATCTCCTTAGCCATTTCTCCCATAATTTCCTTAGAAGTTTTATGTGAGCTATTCCCTCTATGTAAAGATTCATTATCTCCTTTTTCAATATTTTTAAGTCCTTCCAGATTTGCTCGTAAGTCCACCTCTTGAAAATTGTTGTTTAAGTGGACAATCTTACCACAGTGAAAACAAAGATTTGGAATTCTCTCATACTCAAATTATTTGGAAGATTTATCTTGAACTTCCTTACACCCAGACTCTAAGGGGTAGTTTGTTCCCAAGTTGGATATGCACACAAATCCTTGCAAACTCTCTCCTCCCCCACTGGAACATATTATCATCTATTAAATAAGGCTTGCTAATTTTTGAAGCAATCCTAAATACATTAATCTCATTCCAGCATGTAAATGTTAAGCTTAGCTTTCTAATCCAAATTGGTGCAGTTAATCATTCTAATGAATCCAGTGAAAATGAAGTAGACCACTTCACACCAATTATATGTTCCTTTATAAACTAAGGTCCTTTAGAAAGTACAAAATTGAAAGCTTCCTCATCATCAAATAAACACAGAATCCATCCTTTCCCAAGCCATTTAACAATAAATTTCCCTAGATTCGACCATTGTCTATAGATTTCATAATTGATAACATAAGCCCGGTATATTATCTACAAATACTTTTATAACTAGAGAATTTTGCAGCTTCTTGGTATTCTCCATTACATTTTCCACATATAGCTTTATAGTTTCATCATCTTCCATCAGGAAATTACCAATGTCCAAATCAGCAATTCTCCTGTTAGATTTCTTATGCCAAACGTTTGACATACCATTGCCTTCATATCTAACACCCTTTGAGCTTTAAGCTTCTTCAACCAAATGGTTGCATGAATAATGTTCCTCTGATACACATTGCCAAACTACCTCAAAATTTTCAATAACCTTATTCTTATTAGTTCCATCAGGAGCCATTATAGCAATAACTCCATAGTTTCCAACAATAATGTCTTCTTTACTTGATATCTCCCTTGAATTCTGAATGCATTTATCACTAACCATTCCAATATTTACAGCATCTTCTTTTTGAGCTGCCAGTAACGCATATCCAAATAAATTTTTTATGTTCTCCCGCTTATCAAACAATTTAAATTCTTCATCAAACATGACTTTCTTTCCTTTCCCAATATCCTGAAACTCTTCTTGGTTTATAACAATCCACCTTCATTTATAGTTGAAGGTTTACCTTTATTGACATTCAAACAAATACCTTTTGTTCCAGATTCTTCGGTCATGGAAGAAATTCTAGCAAATGCTAGAGGAGAAGATTTAAAAAACCCTTGTCGATGAATAGCAGAGTCTCCAATTGGTAATTTTTGCTCCAACTTTGAATCAATCTCAGACGATGTCCAACGATCAGTCGCCATCATAAAAAATTCAAAACATCGTGCCAATTTGTTTTTTTTTAAATCAGTTTCTCTGTCTAGAAATTCCTACAGCTTCTCTCTCTAGAGTATTCCTCTTTTTCTTCAAAGCAATCTTTCAATCAATATTTAAATTCAGGTTTTTAATAATCAATCTATTAGTTAGGTTCTCAATCCACTCATTCAGGAATTGATCTCCCATTTGAAATTATACACTGCTCATAAATAAATCATCAAGACAATGTTTAAATTCATTTTTCTCATAATTGATCGCCTTGTCAGGTTATAAATCCACTCAATCGGGAAGTAATCTACCTTATTAGTATTTCACTCTCTAGAAATCAATCTTCCATTCAAAGTTTAAATTCATCTTTAAAAAAAATCTGCGGAGGGGCCAAGCGTTGAAGAAAAGGGAAAATACAACTCCTTAAAGATCCATAAGCTCATCTAAGAATATATCCTTCAAAGTAAAACCTAAGAGCTATTGGATAATAACAATTAAACAAGAGAATAAATAAAAAACTAAAGCCAGCCCAAAGATTGAACCAACCTAAGGGGCAATAGCCTGCATCCACCAAAACTAAGGAGATCCACATAAAGTAGGAAACCCACCCTAAGTCTAACATTCAACAGTCACAACCAGTCAAAATTTGAATTTTTTTTCCAATAATCGATCTCCTAGTTAGGTTATAAATCCACTTCTTTAGGAATCATTCTCTCTTTTGAGTATTTTATTTTATCTAAAAAAAAAATCTTCTTGTCAAAGTTTTTATTCACCTTTTTAAAAATTGATCTATCGATCAAGTTCAAAATTCACTGATTATGGAATCGATCTACTATTTGCGTATCTTTCCTTATCATAAAATCAATCTATAAGTCAAAGTATAAATTCACCATTTTAATAATTGATCTATCAGTCAGGTTCTAAATTCACTCATTTTGCAATCAATCTCCCATATGAGTTTTAAGCTTTGTGTGGAAATCAATCTTCTAGTCAAAGTTTAAATTCACATTTTTTACAATCAACCTATTAGTAAGGTTTTAATTTTACTTATCTAGGAAAATATTTCTCATTCAAACATTTAAGCTTTGGTTTGAAATCAATCTTATAGAAAAATATTAAATTCACATTTCTAATAATTGATCTATCAGCCAGGTTCTAAATCCATTCATTTGAGAATTGATCTCCCATCTTAGTATTCTCCTTTATCTAGAAGTTGATCTTCCAATCAAAGTTTGACTTTCACTCCTTTGATAATAGATCTATTGATCATATTTTGAAACCAATCATTCAGGAATCAATATACTGTCATAGTTGTCCATTTTGTTTGGAAATTGATCTTTCAATCAACATTTAGATTTTCCTTTCCGATAATCAATCTAGTGATCAAGTTCAAAATCCATTGATTCGGGAATTGATATCTCATCTAAGTATCCCACTTTATATGGAAATTGATCTTCCAATAAATTTTTTTATTTTTCATTCTCAACGATCGATCTATCTTGTTTAAGTATTCTTGTTTGTCTAGATATTGATATTCAAGACAATGTATAAACTTGCCTTTCTGATAATCAATCAATTGGTTTGCCCCTAAAACCACTCATTCAGGAATTGATCTCCCTTCAGAGCATTTCTTTCTTAGGAAATTTATCTTCAAGTCAAAGTTTAATTCACCTTTCTAATAATTGACCTATAAGTTAGGTTCTAAATCCACTCATTCGGGAATCAATCTTGAGTCTTAATATTCAACTTTTTTTAGAATTCATTCATCCAATCAATTTTTAAATTTACCTTTCTAATAATTGACCTATCGGTTTGGTTCTAAATCACTCATTCAAGAATCATTCTCCCATTTGAGTATCCCGCATTTACCATAAATTAATCTTTCAGTCAAAGATAAAATTCACCTTCTTATTAATATATTTAAAGGTCTGGTTTTAACTCCACTTATTCTAGAATAGATCTCCCTTCTAATTATTTTACTATCTAAAAAGCAATCCTCTAGTTAAAGTTTAAATTCACATATCCAATAATTTATCTATCGGTCAGGTTCTAAATCCACTCATTCAGAATCAATTTCTAGTTAAAGTATTCCACTTTATCTTTAACGTGTTCTTGTAATCAAAGTTTAAATTTAGCTTTCTGATAATATATCTATTATTTAGGTTCCAAATCCACTCATTTAGGAATAGATCTCCCGTTTGAGTATCCCGCACTATCTTGAATTCAATCATTCAGTCGAAGTTTAAATTCACCTTTTTAATAATTAATCTATCAGTCAAGAACTAAATCCCCTTATTTTTGAATTGCTCTCATGTTAGTGTATTCCACTTTGTTGGGAATTTCATCTTCTAGTCAATGTTTGAATTTCACCATTTCAAAAATTGATGTTTTGATGAGGTTCCAAATCCACTCATGTCACAATCGAACTCTTATCTTAGTATTCTACATGTCTAGAAATTGATCTTCCATTCAAAATTTGAATTTCACCTTTTTGATAATAAATCTATTAGTCAGGTTCAAAATCCACTCTTTGGGAAATCAATTTTTGTATGAGTATTCTGATTGGTCTAGAAATATATCTTCGAGTCATGGTATTTCACTAAGTCACGAATTTGTTCTTCCATAAAAACTTTAAATTCACTTTTTTTTATAATCAATATATAGGTCACGTTCTAAATCCACTCATTTAAAGTTTAAATTAACATTTTTGATAATTCATTTATAGGTTAGGTTCTAAATTCACTCAATTGAGAATTGATCTCTAGTATGTGTATTTCTCTTTGTCCTGATATCAATCTTTAATTCAAAGTTTAAATTCACTTTTTCAATAATTAATCTATAGATCAGGTTCTAAATTCACTCATTTGGGAATCGATCTCCTGCATGAATATTATTCTTTGTCTAGAAATCTATCTTCCAGTAAAAGTTTGAATTTCACCTTTTGGATAATTCATCACTCAGTCTTTTCTATTTCTTAATCCTTTTCTAAATCCACAAATTCAGGAATCAATCTCACATCTGATTAGTAATCTACTTTTCCTAAAAATAATTCTTCTACATAAAGTTCATATCCACCTTTCTTATAATCGATTTATATAAGTTTTAAATCTACACATTAAAGAGTCGATATCTTTATGCATATTCTTATTTGTCTTGAAATTGATCTTCTAAATAATGTTTAAATTCTTCTTTTCGATAATCAATCTATCAACCAGGTTCTAAATTAACTTATTCAAAATCAAACTCCCATGTGAGTATTTCACTTAGTATGGAAAATGATCTTCCATTCGAAATTTAAATTCACTTTTTGATTATATATATATAAGTCAGGTTTTGAATCCACTCATTATGGAATCTATCACCTATTTGAGTTTCCCACTTTATCTAGAAATCGATCTCAATGACAAAGTTTAGATTTACCTTTTTAATAATTGAACTATTGGTCATGTATTAAATCTACTCATTTGGTAATTGACCTCATGTATTGGTATTCAGCTTTGTTTGGAAATGAATCTTCCATTCAAAACTTGAATTTTACTTTTTTGATAATTGATCTAAATATCTTATTTTAACTCCACTCATTCGAGAATCAATCTCCCATATGATATTTCCTCTTTATTTGGAATTTGATTTCGTAATCAATATTTAAATTTGCCTTTTTAATAATCGATCTATTGACTAGGTTCTAAATCCACTCATTCAAAATTTGATCTCCTATATGAGTATCTAACTTTGTCTATAAATTTATATTCCACTCAATGTTTAAATTTTTCCTTTTTGATAATTTATCTATCAGCCAGGTTCTAAATCAAATAATTCAAGAACTGATCTCCCATTTGAGTATTCCACTTTTTCTAGACATTGATATTCATATAAGGTTTGAATTTTTCTTTCTAATAATCATTCTTTTGATAAGCTTCTTAATTCACTCATTCAAGAATCGATACCCCTTATGAGTATTTTACTATCTTAAAATTGATATTCATGTCAAAGTTTAAATTCACCTTTCTAATAATTGATATATTAGTTAGGTTCTAAATTCACTCATTTGGGAATCAATTTTAGGTTTGAGTCCGCTTTGTCTAGAAAACATTCTTCCAATAAAAGTTTAAATTCACCTTTCTAATAATCAATCTATCTGTTTCATTCTAAATCCACTCATTAAGGAATTGATTTCCTGTCTGAGTATCCCTTTTTTTTTTTAGAAATTGATCTTTCAGTCAAAATTTATATTCTCCTTTTGGATAATCAATTTTCCTGCCAGGTTCTAAATCCACTCATTTAGGAATCAATCTCCTTTCTGAGTATTCACTTTATTAAATTAATCTTCCAACCATTATTAAAATGTATATTTCCAATAATTTATCAATCGGTCAGCTTCTAATCAATTCATCAGGAATCAATCAGCGGTCTTAATATTTCGCTTTTTCATAAAATCATTCTTCCAATCAAAGTTTAAATTCATCTTTCTAACATTTTGACCTATTGGTCAAGTTCTAAATACACTCATTCGGGAATCGATCTTCCATCTCAGTATCAAACTTTATCGAAAATCAATCTTTCAATCAAAGTTTAAATTGCCATTTTTTGATAATTGAACTATAAGTTAGGATCTAAATCCCCTCATTTGGGAATTAATATCCTGAATAATTATTCTGCTTTTTCTTGAATTTGATATTCAAGTTAATTTTTGAATTTCTTCTTTTTGATAATCAGTCTATCACTTAGATTCTAAATCCACTCATTCGAGAATTGATCTTCCAATCAATGTTTGAATTTCACCTTTTGGATAATAAATCTATCAGTCAGGTTTAAAAATCCACTCTTTTGGGATTAAATTTCCCATCCGAATATTTTGAATTGTCTAAAAATTTATCTTCAAGTCAAATTTTAAATTCACCTTTTAAATAATTGGTCTATTGGTCTGAATCTAAATCCATTCATTCGAGAATTGATCTCCCACCTAAGTATTCTAGTTTGTATAAAAACAAATCTTTCAATCATAGTTTTAACTAACCTTTTTGATAATCGATCTATCAATTAAGTTCTAAATCCACTCATTCGTGAATTGATCTCCCATTTGAGTATTCTTCTATATCTAGAAATTTATCTTTCAGATAAGGTTTAAAGTTACGTTACCAATAATAGATCTATCGGTGAGGTTCTAAATCAACTTATTTTGGAATCGATCTCCCATATGAGTATTTCACTTAGTCAGGAAATTAGGAATTGATCTCCTGTCTATTTATTTCGCATTGTCTTGAAATTGATTTTCAACTCAAAGTTTAAATTTACCTTTATGATAATCAATCTATAGGTTAGGTTCTAAATCCACTCATTTGGCAATTGATATCCCGTATGAGTATTCTACTATTTTTTTCTTTGAGAAGATACATATAACATTAAAAAAAAAAGGGAAGCTATTACAAACTAGAATAGAAAAACTAGGCAATCCTTTCAAAATAGTAAAAGGAAGCCTTATTAAAAAGCAATTTAAGCATAATAAAGGTATTAAAAAAATTGGAAATGTCATAATGAAAATAAGACCCTCTACTTATCATTTTAAACCAATTGGGGTGGAGGGGATACCAAAGATTAAACAACAAAAAAGTTTGATTAGTATCTCAAAATTCTCGATTAAGTAAAAAATAAAAGGTAGAGTGAAGCTTAATTTTCAATTAATCTATATCTTTTTTACAAATACCAACATATGCTTAAACTAAATCTAGAAAAAACAAGACTGCTAAATAAAGAAAAAGAAATAAAATGCAAATAATAGTCATTTTCACAAACTTCATCACCCTCACCCAATCCACAAACAAATTTTGAAGTCCTTCATCAATAATTATAACTATGTCATGAAATAAGTGATGAAGCGGTTCAACACTTTCACCAAGAAGACCCAATTTCCTTCCTCTAAGACTCCCTTTAATAAAACCAAACAAATTCAATTTTTATTCAACTTGTTCTTAGTATCCACCAATTTGGATGGAAGATGGAATTTTCCATCTTCAATCAAGACTTCTCAACTTTTCACATTATCAACCTTAGACAAAGGAGTGGCTGAATTCTTCTTTATCGTTTCTTGATCTCGAACGCTTGTTAGAATGTATGAACTTCCTTCCCCAACTATTTTGATATCCAAATCAGACTCTACTTCAATCACACCTTCTCTATCCTTCACATACTCCATACAAGTCAAATGAGGAACCAAAACAAGTTCTTCAAATTTAAAATTTGGAACACTTCTTACTATGTTTTCAACAACCTCTTTACTGAAAAAATTTTCATTAATTTCAACAGCTTTGTCTTCCTCAAGCTCCTCTTGATGAGTAGAACATTCTTCTAGTTCTTTTTCTGCAATAAAAATTTCATCTTTTGGATCTATCTCTCCATCTTCTAAATGATTTGGAACTTAAGAAATATAAAATGATTTTTTGGACAAACCTGAATATGGAATTTTCTCTTCCATCACCGAACCATCAAAATCAAAATGTATCCCGTTAGCTTTGTCTTCCATAACTTTCTCTTCAGCATCCAATCTGACCAATTCCTCTGCAAAGACTTGAGACAACAACATAAATTTATTACCTGAGGGTAATTCAGCAGGGGCCAAACTAGCATTAAAAGAAATAATCTCAGGATTCTCAACCACAGATTGAAACATAGATTTTTTCTTTTAAATACTCTTCATTCTTCTATTTCTCTTAAACTTCACATGCATCCAAGGACAAAAACAATTTTGTGAATATGTATTATCTAATTTTTCCCTTAATTTCAAATCAAAAATTGATTCAAGAATATTTGAATCCCTCAATTTGTTTCCTTCAACTTCATTTAGAACTTTATTTCCAACCTCTTAAGGAACTTCTATACACATCTCAATTTTGTGACCTATTCTGCCACAATCGAAACAAAAAGAAGATATTTTTTCATATTCAAATTTTTGAAAAAATTTCCCATATAAACCTTCAATCCAAACTCCATGAGACAATTTAGAGTCTAGATTAATTCGAACACATGCTCTATCAAATTCACATCTTCCCCATTTAACCAATTTTCCATCCAATAATAAAGGAACTCCTATCTTTGAGACAATCTTAGTAACATTAATCTCATCCCATCAATGTAAAGGAAAATGAGGCATCCGAATCCAAATTTTTTAGGATAGCCCTTTCAATGATGTTGGAGAAAATTTAGGTGTCCATTTATCCATTCCTATTATGTATCCTCCCACATACCAAGGACCACCACTTAGACTTCTTCCATAATTTGAGAATAATGAAATGAACACAAAATCCAATCAAGGCCTAATGAGGTAATATGAAAACTCCCAAATTTATCCCATTGACGCCTTAATTCAATGCTACAAAGAGAGAAATGAATTCCTCTCCCAAACACTTTCACCACAAGAGATTTCTGAAGCAATTTGACATTTTCAAAATACTTATTCATATCAAGTTTAACTACCTCCAAATCAACATTTTCACCCAAATCTGGATTAATTAGATTAACATTGATATGCTGGTTCTTAAACCAAACATTTATTGAACCTATATTTCCCTTTTTTTTATTCGGTAAAACATTTTTATAACTCACCATCAGAGTTTCAATTACAAAATTCAAACCTTCATCATTCTTTCACTTTTCAAATTTCAAATTCAAAATCTCATATTTTTTCGCATCAGCATAGGATAAATTAGAAATTCGTTTTTCTTTCATCTTACACTCGATGGATGATGAAGCCTCTAAATTGATCGCCACTCCAGCCAACAAAATCTTAGATGGAGAGGAAAGAAACATCTGCACCTTCTTCTTTCCCATAATTTCTAATGGTTCTTTTCCTTTGCCCAACACCGGAACCACATTGTGGTTTGGAAGAAAATGACCTTCAGTGATGACCAAAGGCCTTTGCTTGATCATAAATTCTTGATTTCTAAAACTTCTGCCTTTGGATCCACTATGAATTGAATCATTGGGAAACCTGGTAGAATGGAGATTTGAGGTATTCTGATCATTAGGTAATGATGACAGGTGACCCTCCGCCACTATACAAGCAAAATAAGGAAAATAGGATAGAAAAAAAGTTGAAAATATGAAAATTTCTCTTACTAGAATCCGGGATCCTCTCTCACTAGAAATCGGTCCTCGATTCAATGTCTAAAGGAGAGTCTTATTCTACTTTATTTAGAAATTGATCTTCTAGTCAAAGTTTGTATTTCACCTTTTCTATTATTGATGTCTCAATCTATTTCTAAATCCACTCATTTAGGAATCAATCTCCCATCTGAGTATTCTACTTTATCTTAAAGTAAATCTTCTTTTTAAAGTTTAAATCCACCTTTCTTATAATTGATATATTGATCATGTTCTAAATGCACTCATTTGAAAGAAATATCTCATATGAGTATTTTGCTTTGTCTTTAAATCAATCTTCTAATCAATGTTTGAATTTCACCTTTTTGATAATTAATTTAGCTGTCAGGTTCAAAATAAACTCTTTCCAGAATCAATTTCACATCTAAATATTCTATTTTATCTGAAATAAATCATTACTCAAAGTTTAAATTAACTTTTTTGATAATTGATCTATCAGTCAAGTTCTAAATTCACTCATTCTAGAATTCTTATACCATCTTAGTATTCTCCTTTATCTAGAAATTCATCATCTGGACAATGGTTTTATTTGTCTTTTTGATAATTGATATATATCATCCAGGTTCTAAATCTACCTATTCAAGAATCAATCTCCCATATGAGTATTTTACTTAATCTAGAAATTGATCTTCCCTTTAAACTATAAATTAACCTTTTTGGTAATCGATCTATCATTCATGTTCTAATTCAAGAATCGATTTCCCATTTGACTTTTTTTGTTTATATGGAAATTTATATTCAACTCAAAGTTTAAATTCACCTTTTTGATAATCAATTTATAGGTCAGGTTCTAAATCAACTTATTTAGGATTCTATCTTCTATATGAGTATTTTGCTTTATCTAAAAATTTATTTTTCAATCAAAGTTTAAATTTCCATTCTAATAATCTATCTTTTTGCCTATTTCGAAATCAACTTATTTAAGAATCAAACACCCTTATAAGAATTTTGGTTTGTAAAAAAGTAATTCTTCTATTGAAAGTTTAAATCAACCTTTCTTATAATCAACTTATAGGTCAAGTTTTAAATCCACACATTCGAGAATTGATCTCCTAAAGAGTATTCTGCTTTTTCTAAAAAGTGATCTTCAAGATAAGGTTCAATTTCTAGACAAAGCAGAATACTTATTCTAGAAATTGAACATCCATATATGATTTAAACTTTCCTTTACGATAATCGATCTAAATGTGAGGATCAAAATCCACTTATTTGGGAATCGATCTCCCTTCTTAGTATTTCACTTATTCTGGAAATTAATCTTCCATTCAAACTTTAAATTAAACTTTCAATATTTGATCTATAGCTCAGGTTCTAAATCCACCCATTCGAGAATTAATCTCCAATATAAGTATTTCACTTTGTCTAGAAATCGATATTCAAGTTAAAGTTTGAATTTCACCTTTTTGTTAATCGACTCATTTATGAATTGATCTCTCATCCGTGTATTCTTATTTGTCTTAAAATCAATCTTCCAATCAATGTTTGAATTTCACCTTACTTATAATCATTCTATCAGTCAAGTTCAAAATCCACTCTTCTAAGAATCAATTTTCCATCTGAATATTCCAATTTGTTTAGAATTTGATCTTCTTGTCAATGTTTAAATTCACCTTTCTGATAATGGATATATCATTCAGAATTTAAATCCATTAATTTAGGAATTGATCTCCCATCCGAGTATTGTACTTTATTTAAAAATATTCTAATCATAATTTTAAATCAACTTTTTGATAATCAATATATCAGTAAAGTTCTAAATCCACTCATTTAGTAATTGTTCTCTAATTTAAGTATTCTGATTTGTATAGAAATTGATCTTCTAGATAAGGCTTAATTTCCCCTTTCTAATAATCGTTCTATCAACCATGTTTTAAATCAACTCATTCAAAAATTAATGTCACATATGAATTTTTTACTTAGTCCTACAATTGATTTTCCATTCAAACATTAAATTCACCTTTCGATAATCGATCTATAGGTCAGGTTATAAATCGACTTATTAGAGAATCGATCTACCATCTGAGTATTTCACTTTGTAGCAGAAATTTATTCTTCCATTTAAACATTAAATTAACCTATTTGAAAATCAATCTATTAGTTAGGTTCTAAATTCACTCATTCTTGAATTAATCTCCCTTAAGAATATTTTGCTTTGTCTAGAAATTGATCTTCAACTTATTGTTTAAATTTAGATTTTTTATAATTAATTTATTGGTTTAGTTTTAAACCCACTGATTTGAGAACTAACCTCCCGTATGAGTATTCCATTTTATCTAGAAATTGATCTTCCATTCAAAGTTTTAATATCCCCTTATTGATAATCAATATATTAGACTATTTCTAAATCCACTCATTTATGAATGAATTTCCCATATGATTATTATGCCTTGTCTGAAAGGAAATCTCTTTTAGGAATTGGACTCTTTTTTATGTATCTTGCTTTGCCTTAAAATTGATCTTTCGGTCAAAGTCTAAGTTTACCTTTCTGATAATCGATATATCGATCATGTTTTAAATCCTTTCATTTAAGTAACAATCTCCTATCAGAGTAGTATTATATGTTTGAAATTATTCTTCTAGTCAAAGTTTGAATCAACCTATCAGTAAGGTTCTAAATTTGCTCATTTTGGATTTGATATCTCATTTGAGTATTTTAACATTGTTTGGAAATCAATCTTCTTGACACAATTATCTATAGGATGGTTCTAAATCCACTCATTCGAAAATTAATCTACCATCCATCTATTTCACTTTATCTGTAAATTGATCTTCCAATCAAAGTTTAGATTTCATTTTTTTGATAAAAGATCTATCAGATAGGTTCAAAAATGATTCATTCCAGTGTTGTTCTCTCATCTATAAGTATTTTGCATTATCTAGAAATTAATCTTCTAGTCAAAGTTTGATTTCACCATTCTGATAATTGATATATTGGTCAAGTTAAAAATACATTCCATTTGAAATCAATATCTCATTAATGTCTTCAACTTTCTCCAGAAATCAATCTTCCAATAAAAGTTTAAATTCTCCTCTTTGATAATTAATCTTTTGGATAGTTTCTAAATCCACTCATTTGGGAATCGATCTCCCATCTAAGTGTTTTGTTTTGTCTGGAAATTAATCCTCAATTCAAAGTTTAAATTTACATTTTTTATCATTGATCTAATTGTTAGGTTCGAATTTAACTCATTCGAGAATAAATATCCCATTTGGGTATTCTACTTTTTCTAGAAATTGATCTTCCAGACAAGGTTCAAATTTACCTTTTTGATAATTAATCTACTGGCTAGGTTCTAAATATGCTTATTTTTTAATCGATCTCCTGTGTATGTATTTCATTTTGTCTAGAAATCATTCTTCCATTCATAGTTTAATTTCCTTTTCCTATAAATTTATCTATAGGTTAGATTCTAAATCCACTCATTTGAGATTCGGTCTCCTTCCTTAGTATTCTGCTTTGTCTAAAAATCATTCTCTATATATGGTTTAAATTCTCCTTTTTGATAATCTATCTAATGGCCATGTTCTAAATCCGCTCATTCAGGAATCGATCTCTCATCTGAATATTTTGCTTTATCTAAAAATTGATGTTCATATCAAAGTTTGAATTTCAACTATTCAATAACCAATCAATAGTTCATGTTCAAAATCCACTCTTTCAGGAATTAATCTCCCATCTTAGCAATCTGGTTTATCTAGAAATCGATCCTCCAGCCAAAGTTTGATTTCATCTTTTCAAAAATTAATATATCGCTTAGGTTCAAAATCCACACCTTCGAGATTTGATCTCTCATTTGAGTATTCTACTTTATATGCAAATAAATCTTTTAGTTATAGTTTAAATTCAGCTTTTTGATAATTTATCTATAAGTGAAGTTCTAATTCCACTCATTCATGAATTGATCTCCCATCTAAGCATTCTACTTTGAGTAAAAATTGATATTCCATATAAGGTTTAAATTGTTTTTTCTGATAATCGATCTATTTGCTAGGTAATAAATCCACTTAATCATGAATCAGCCTCCCATCT
Organism: Dendrobium catenatum; assembly: GCF_001605985.2. Classification (NCBI taxonomy): domain Eukaryota; kingdom Viridiplantae; phylum Streptophyta; class Magnoliopsida; order Asparagales; family Orchidaceae; genus Dendrobium; species Dendrobium catenatum. Next base: position 2,387,664 of record NW_021319451.1, read on the forward strand.
GTGTATTTCACTTTGTATGAAAATTGATCTTAAGCACATGTTTTAAATTCACCCTTCCAATAATCGATCAATTGGCCATATTCTAAATCCACTTATTTGCTAATTGATATCCCATATGAGTATTTAACATTATCTTTAAATTAATCTTCTACTCAAAGTTTAAATTCCCCTTTCTGATAATCGATTCATAAGATAGGTTCTAAGTCAACACATTTAAAAATTATTCTCTTGTTGATTATTCTACTTTATTTAGAAATCAATTTTCCTAATAAGGTTTAAATTCTACTTTTTGATAATCGAACTATCGACCAGGTTCTAAATCCACCTATTTAAGAATCAATCTCCCTTCTGAGTATTTCATTCTGACTAGAAATTTATCTTGCATTCAAACTTTAAATTCACCTTTTCAATAATTTATATATAGGTCATGTTTTAAATCCACTCATTCGGGAATCAATCTCCTGTTTGAATATTTCACTTTGTCTGGAAATTGATCTTCAACTCAATGTTTAAATTTTCCAATTTTATAGTCAATCGACAGGTCAGGTTCTAAGTCCACACATTTAGGAATAGATCTCCCATTAGTGTATTCCACTTTGTTCAGAAATCAATCTTTCAATTAAAGTTTGAATTTTACCTTTTTAGTAATCAATCTCTTAGTCATGTTTTAAATCCACTCAGTCATGAATTAATCTCTCATATGAGTATTCTATTTTTTTAGAAATTGTTCTTCTAGTCAAAGTTCAAATTCACCTTTTTGTTAATAGAACTATTTGTCAGATTCTGAATCCACTATTCCTGGAATGAATCTCATGCATGAGTATTCAGCTTTGTTTAGAAATCAATCCACCAGTTAAATTAAAAATTCACCTCCTTTATAATAAACCTATAAGTCAAGTTCTAAATTTGCTCATATGAGAAACAATCTCCCATTTGAGTATTTATGATTTATTTGGAAACCAAACTTCTAAATAAATTTTTAATTTACCTTTCTAAAAATTGATCTATCAGTCAGGTTATAAATGTACTCATTCCAGAATTGATATCTCATATGAGTATTTTACATTGTTTAGTGATCGATATTCTAGTCAAAGTTTGAATTTTACCTTTTTGATAATTAATCGATCGATTAGGTTTTTAATCCACCCATTTGGGAATCAATCTATTGTCTGAGTATTTCACTTTTTTTGGAAATCAGTCTTACATTCAAAGTTTAAATTTACTTTTGTAATATTTGATATATAGGTCTACTTCTAAATCCACACATTCGAAAATCAATCTACCATTTTAGTATTCTACTTTGTCTAGAAATTGATCTTCCATATAAGGTTTAAATATTCATTTTTTATAATCAATCTATCAGCCAGGTTCTAAATCCTCTTATTTAGGAATTGATCTCCCATTTTAGTAATTCATTTTGTCTGGAAATTGATCTTCCATTCAAACTTCAAATTATCTTTTTTAATAATTAATTTATTAGTATGGTTCTAAATCCACTTATTTAGGAATCAATCTCCCATTTGATTAAATTACTTAGATAGAAAATTGTTCTTCCATTCAAAGTTTAACTTGACCTTTTCAATAATCGATCTATAGGGCAGGTTCTAAATCAACTCATTTAGGAATCGATCTCACATTTTAGTATTTCATTTTATCTAGTAATTGATTTTAAACTGAAATTTCAAATTCCCCTTGTTGACCTCATTATTTGAGGTCAATCTCCCCAAAATCTACTCTAGCACCTAGGTCTTCGTAAGCCTAGTGTAGACATCGCCCATAGGATTTCCCTTAGGTGGACGCCCAATGACATAGCATCGACTCAGACTTGTCATTCAACTCGAATTAAAATCAAGTCAATCTAGATTTAGTTCGACTCCAAATGAACTCAAATCAAACTCAATTTATAATTTGTCGATCTCGATCGACTCAATTTAATTTGATCTAATTCGTTTTCGATCAAATTATTATATCATTGGGCTCAAATCAATTCACCAAAAGTACTTTTAAATTATCAATAAATTTTCTAAATCAATTCAAATTATAGACTAATTCCTGATTTCATTTTAAATTACAATTAATCTGAACCGTTCGATTTGAAGTGGAATAGATATGAGTGTGAGATTTAGGTGTAGTTAGGGCCGGTCCAATCCCTCTCCCACCCTCAGCATTTCGCACAGCCCGTCCATCTCCTCTCTTATTCGCACGACCCACGATCTCCCCTGCAGTTCATGAAACCCAAGCCCAGTTCGGGAAACTGATCCCTTCTCCCAGTTCGGAACTACTCTCTCCCTCACTCTAAAAAAAAAATAAAAAAAATAAATTCGCACAGCATTCTCGGACTACTCTCCCAGTTCGCAGAAACGAACACCCCATCTCTACAGTTCGGAACTGCTGCTCTTCTCCTACTCCAGGTTGCACGAAACAACAGCTCATTCACTCCTCTCTCCAGTCCGCCTCTTCCTACTCTGATTCGCAAAACCCAGCCAGTCGCTCCTCCCTGGTTCGCTCATCTTCTCCTAGTTCGCAAAAGGATCGAAGGTCCCATATCTCCCCACTCTCTCGGTAGTTCACAGAACTCCCTCTACTCTCGATTTGCACAGAAGAAAAGCCACGAAAACCTCTCCGTCGCCCCCACTCCAGATCGTACAAAGCCCGACTCCCTTTCTGCAGTGGAGCCGAAATCCACTTCTCCAGCCGATCATCTCTATGTGTCGCATGAAGCCCAGGAGCCCATCGCCCCTTCAGCAGTTCGCAGAAATGCTCGCTGCCTCCCACTGTTTCGCACGGCTAGCCCAGGTTCGAGCCCCTCTTCCTCTTCGATCTCCAGCCCTAGAGACCCCAATTTGCTGTGATTTTGTTAGATTAGAGAACAGTAAAAATTGGTAAACCCCTTCTTCTCCCTGATTTTTCTTCTCCTCTTTTAGTAATCATTTATGTGTTCATATATATATATATATATATACATACTTTCTCTTTATGAAAAATCATTCCAAAGTTAGTGATTTATGTTTTGAAAATAGAAGCAAGATAGCCATGTGATTTAATTTATCCAGTGACTCTCAAAAAATTTTTATTTTTATTTTATAATCTCTTATATAAGACTATGTTTACAATATCCATTGTTGTTTGATGCAAGTCTTCATTGTATTGGAAAAAACATTCACATGCCTTATATTTTGATGAAAAAGCTTGTATTAATCTAATATTAAATCATATAGAATAGTCGGGAGAGTCCATTATAAGTTGTAGCTTCATTAGCTTAATGTCCAGTAGAGAGATACATAAATGCTTGATGCTATTCACTTCATACACCATGTATATAAGTTCCATAAGAAGCAAATTTTTTTTAAAGAGTAAAAGTGTATGTAGAGGTTGAAAGTTGAATTGTAAAGGCATGGAAGCATGAAATGTGGTGATTTTGGAAAATAAAATTTATATATATATTGAAAGTGAAATAGGTGTGTTTTATAAAAATGAAAAATGTATTTTGGAACAATAAGATGGTGGAAATGTGTTTATATTAAAGATGAAGTTTAAATGTGTTTTTGAAAAGTGAAATGTGAGTGATTTTGGAAAATGTGACATGTGTAAGCGTGAAGAGTAAGTCGCATTGATGAGTGCATGTTTTAAGAGTCAATTTTGTGTGGGCTTTAAGAAATGACGATGTTGGCATTAAGAGGAAGAAGTGAATGTTAGAAAAGTGTTGTGTGAAGATTATGAAAATTAAAGTGGTTGATTTGGTAAGGAAGATGACTTACATTTGTGTAAAAGTGAAATTTGTAAGTGTTTTAGAAAAGATGATGTGTGTAAATGTTGAAAGTGTATGTTGGAAAAGTGAGAAGTGTATATATATTGAAAGTGGAATTGTATAAGTTTAGAAAAAGAAGTGAAAGCGGAGTGTATGGGTGGAAAAGTGATTTGTGGTAGGAAGTGAGTGAGTTAGTTGTTTACTAGAAAATAAAAGTATTGAAGGGCAATGCCTCTCTTTCTCTCTCTGCCTCTCATTCTCTCCCCTTTCTTTTTCCTCTTTCTTATTGCCTCGGAGTAAATATTGGAAAGGTAAACAATATGCTTATAAAGTAAAGGTTCCAAAAGTGTAAGCAACAAAGCTAGTGTTCAAGCCCGAAGAAAGGTATGTCTTCTATTTTTCAGTAAATTTCAATTATTTTTATTATCAATTCTTAAATATGCTTTCTAATCCCTGTTTTCCTTGTTTTCTTCTCTATATTTGCATGAACTA